>NC_138745.1:20309446-20909446 GCF_965113295.1 Leuciscus leuciscus | reverse complement strand
ACATATTCAAGCGGTAAAAATATTCACAAACATTTGATAATTTTCACAACATAAAAATAAATAAAAAAGACATTGGATGTGGGGTTGCTGAAGTAGATGGATCGCTCAAGTCAAGCTTGTTGACATGCTTAGAACTGCCCCTGCAGAAAACTTAAAAATTGCTGATTATTTCTAAAAGTTGCATTCAGAAAATCTTTCAAAGACTAGAGCCAGTATGTGACAGAATGACATCTGGTCATATCGGTTTTAACTCCAAAAATAACACTATCATTGCATAATTAGGCCACTGGACTATTTTAGGCTAAAACAAAGCTGTCCTTTATTTGGTCAGTACTTTCAATCTCACTGTGGAGCATAATGTTCTGCCCAATGACATCTTGCCAAGACCAGCTCATAAAGAGCAAGCGTTTTCTCTGCCAAACTCAATTATTCATGGCAGTGCATTCGCTCATTCCTCCCATGACAGCAATCATGTCCACCATATAGAAGAAACCTAATGTCAGGAGACGGCAGTGTCTTCATAAATACAGAGATTGGACTTGTGCTGTTCTAACATCATACAGTCGATTATTATATATAATTTTGTGGAAATAACATGGATTTTACCCTAAAGCTAGCCTGCAATTAGATGATGTGCCATTTCACGACTACATCCATGTGCTCTACACAGATCCTGTCTTTAAATGCTAAAAATATAAACAGCTCATCTGATCTATTGCACTTTCTGATTAAATAGGTGCCAGAGGCAAATTGTATATTTGTTTTAATTTGAAATCTGTCGTTTGAAATCTCATGAAATCAAAATTGGAGTTTTGTTTTTTAGTCCATGTCTATTAGGTTTGAAGTTATCTATTCGTAAAAGTTGACAAAATTAACTAAATTAATGATCAAACACATACATTTAAATTTCACAGTCTTTCTCTAAAAGTGATCAAAATATTGATGACTCGGCTTGCTTACAGATTTCTACGGAGCCCCTGAAGGGAAAAAATTAGATGGGAGGAAAAATAATAAGTCAAAGCCAAACGAAACTGTGTTCTCTTGTAAATGTTTTGCGTTTCCCGAGAAACTTTGTGTTCTCTCAAAAATGTGTTATGTTCCCCCGAGAAACTTAGCGTTCGCTCGCAAATTGTTTGCGTTTCCAGAGAAACTTTGCATTCGAATGCAAAGTTTCTCGGGGGAAAGCAAAACTTTTGCGAGAGAACGCAAAAGCATTGAAATAATTTTTTTTAAATGTTTCCTCCCGTGACCGTCTGCTCTGTAGATTTCTTTCCAATTAAATACCATAATGCCACCTGCCACTGCCTAGTAAGTAGCAAAACAAATAAGTTGAATAAGACGTAGGAGGCCTATTAGAGTCAACAGTCAAAAGACACTAATATCTGCACCAAATTATTTAACTTCTATGAAAGACGACATGCTAAAGGATGCCTGTCAGTGTCACAATTACCTTTAATAAACAGGCATCCTGCATCTATGCTTATGCTCCCTTTGCACTGCAAATCTGCCACCAGCGTTCCCACAACGGCCACTTGTGGACTGCAGCTTCTAAACCTACAGTATTGAATCAATTTATCTTCTCTTGGGAATGCATCAGCAGCTTTATTTCCAGAAACTGGAATTCCAGCTCGAGGGAAGTCACTGCCAGGGGATTTAGCCGATCTGCGATTAGAGGGCAGGAAAAAGATCAATGTTTACCTTTAACTTTCCTTAGACTGTCATTGTCATGCTGTCGCCTTTGTCAATGTAATGCTGCAATTTTCAATAATAAAACATCCAAAATGCATCATAATTTTAAACAAATAAATTGTGTAATTAAACAAACTAAAATCTAGCGACAATCAGCAATCCTCAGGGTTTAAACACCAATAGCTCATGTAGATGAATCAGTGATACAATTGCCATATATTCTGCCATACATTTTCTTTGTATAAATATTATTCTATATTGACAAAAGTCAACTTGAAAAATGTATTTTTCAATACTAATCTCAGGAGATTAGGAGAAGTGTATAAGTAGTTTTATAAATTAATTTCTATGCATTTATATTAGCTACTGAATTTTATATGAAGCTACTGAACCGTTTACACTGATGCCAAACTGAAACCTAAAAAGATTTATTATCTATTGGACATTAGTCTATTGGTATTACAGACTTTGCCATTCACATTGATAAAAATGGCTGATCATTTAGCAATTTAAGATGGGTATTTCTGATCATCCCACCAAGTCGAGTACACTTTCAGGGAAGAAAATGAATAGTAGAATAAAAAAAGCATAAAAAAAAACAATAGGGTTTCAGCACCTTCATTTACATGCATCTTAAGCCAATAGCTAATAACCCAACAACGTGCAAGTCCATGTAAACAGCTTAAATGTTCTGAGTTACTGTAGCAAGCAGGACAGGGCTTGAGAGCTATGGGAATAGAGCGAGGCCGGTGGTGCGACGCTGGTGTCGAGTCCCATGAAGGAGCTCCGGAAGGATAAAAGAAGCTTCCTCCTTCCCTGATCAACAAACCATGTTACAGATACCCACTTGGATATGGACCTTCAAACCTTAAAGTCCCCCTGTCGATCATTTTATTCTTTAAAACTCATTTTTGATCACCAATATGACATAAAGGTTTTTTTCTCAGAATACCTGATTCACTTGCTAAACTTTACTGTAATAAACGCTGCACAATGGTATTGCTCCTTACAATGTCAGACACATAACGATAATGAATATAAATAATTAGCCTTTTGCTTGACTACGTTATCAAACAGCTAATAATGTGTTGCTAATGTTACAGAAGCCATGGTCTTGTCATGACAGCTGCCTCCTGACAATCAGCATCCTTACAAATGCTTTGAACAACTTGGAAAACACCACATTTACATATAAAAAACTTTGGAAACTTGATTGGAAACTTTAAGTTTCCAGAGGAATTTCAAAGATTATCGAAGGTAAAATATGTTGACTGTCTAACTACTTGAAGTAAAAGTAATCCTTGAAAGGAAAGTGAAAGGAATTTGCATGAAAATGCTCTACTTATGAAAAATTAACTACTGACAGACTGTGCGTGAACATAAATAATGTATATTGATGTATTGTTGAATTTAAATAACTCACTGTTCCCTTTCAAGGGAACTCGCGCTGCGTCGATTGACGCTAAGGGAACGTTTTGCATGATGATGTCTTTAAACATAATGTGAAATCAGTCCAATGGTGTGGCGGAATGTCAGAGCTATAAAGCCCGCCCAAACAGCAGCGCTAGATGTTTTTAGTGTCGAAGCAGGAGATACTGAGGACTCGCCACCTCAGTCTCATGCTTTTGAGGAGCTTGTTGAGGTTGTAACTAGAGCGGTTGAAAGATTAAGCATCGATTGGCCGGCAGATAAGCAGGACGTTCGTTCTAGAAGCAAACTAGACGAGTTAAAATAAACCAGTTTCATATAGAGTTTATAGTCCACAAACATCTCACTATTCCTCTATCACAAACTATAAAGAGCACAGTTATGGGGAGATCCCAAAGATGGCATCTTGTTTCCTCGTATCCAAGATGGCGACTTGTTTGTAGACTTGTTCGGTGGTCTGTCTTCCATTGTTTAATCAAAGCGTTATAATTATAGTTTTTTTTTTTTCTGGAGTGTGCAGCCAGACAATGTTTAAAACTTAAAATGCGTATATAAATTGTTTTATTTTATTTGTGTTGCTGAACGACTTTGTGGATATCTGGTGTGCCTTTTGGTGGACAACTGGGTAACTGCGCTTTGTCAGCGGCCTCAGTGGCATGATCTGTATGCCGGGACTGCACCAGGATTGCTTAGTGATCATAGCCTGATGCTCCGGCTATCCTGGAGAGACATTTCTCGTGAATCGTTATTCTCTTCTGGAGATGTATCACGTGGAGTACGCTGTTTGTGGTTGCATGGGAACAGGAGATTCTCAGCCCATGCAACGCCTACCTGTTGTAAAGATACGGCCCAGCAAGGAGATCGTGGTTAGTTCTCATCTTGCTTCTATTATCGGGTAATGTTCACCCCAACCCGGGTCCAACGTTAGCCCAACTTCAAATGCCCGACGAATTCAAATCTTCAAATGGATTATGTTTTTTTTTTCATCTGAATGTGCGGAGCCTGATTAATTAAATGGACTCTTTAATAGTTTGGGCCGACACGACTGGTGCAGACATAATGGTCTTTACTGAGACATGGCTAAAAGCATCAGTCACAAATGATATGATTAATATCGATGCATATAGGCCTGGTTTCACAGACAGGGCTTAGATTAAGCCAGGATTAGGCCTTAGTTCAATTAGGACATTTAAGTAGCTTTTATAAAAGTTCCTTAGAAAAAAAACATTACTGGTGTGCATCTTGAGACAAAACAATGGCACTAACATATTTTAAGATTTGTCAGTGCAAGTTGCTTTCAGTTAAAACAGCTCAAACATGCATTTTATTCGGGGACTAGGCTTAAGCCTTGCCTGTGAAACCGGGGGATAATGTCTTCAGATCTGATCGTGCAAAAAAAGGAGGGGGAGTTGCAATATATGTCACTCAGCAAACCAAATGGCTTTGAACTTTTAGCGCTCAAACTAAATCTTCCTTCTGGTTCCGATATTATTGTGGCTGGACTTTATCGCCCACCTTTAACATCTTCAAGTGAGGTATCTACTTTACTTGCAGATTTCATTCATGATTTGAATAAATATGAATTGATTGTACTTGGCAATTTTAACTGGGACTGGCTGTCGTCATCCTCTGATCTTTTTAAAGAGATCTGTGACTCTCTTTGCTTGGTACAGTTGATTAATTCAACAACCCGGATGAATCAAAAGGATATGGACAGATCTACTTTATTGGTCTTAATTTTAATTAACGCTTCCCACAGCATATTCAGCATTTGGAGACTTTTGCAATGGCATTAGTGATCACTGTGTAGTTGTCTGTGTGAGAAATTGTAAAACTCCTAGAACTTCACCACGTTATATTTATAAAATATTTTTTTAAGAATTTTAATGAACAAGCTTTCCTGCCGGATCTCTACAATAGTGATTTTGGGTGTTGTTTCATGTATGCCAGATGTTACTTTGACATTCTTATCCATATGTGATAAACACACACTTCTTAAAACTAAAAAGATTTAGGATAAGTGGTAAAGATAACCCTTGGTTTAATGATACTGTTTCTACTTATCAGGGACGGACTGACAATCTGTGCGTTCTGGAAAAGTCCAGAACGGCCGTACAACCGAGGGCCGTCGGCAAAAAAAAAAAAAAAAAAAAAAGTCTAATAAAGCAATATGAACAGCCAACAGCAGGGGCACTAATACGATCACTTATATGCTACGTGTAAAAAACAACAACTGAGGAAGAAGAGTTGGCCTATAGCCACTGACAGAAAGTTAGTTTTAGCCTATAAGGCTGCACTTTTAAATTTGTCTACATTATATTTGAATAGTTAAGTTATAGTATAGCAGTGGTCTCCAACGTGCCTATGAGTTGCCCGCTAAACACATTCTATAGGCTAAATAGCCCCAACTTGCCGTCGGGGTTCCAGGCTTCGAATAAATGGTATCATTTTGCGACCTTTTCAACTAAACGTTTCAGTTTGAACTTTTGCCTCTACAAAATTACCCAACTCTCTTTGATTATACGCTGTCATTTGCGTTGCGTATGAGAAACATCAAATGGCAAACGCTCAAAAAGCGGAACAAAACTTGTTTTATCTGAGCAGCGCAGAGCATTATCAGCTCGGCCCAAATAACAGTGATCGCGGACAAAGCTGATCTCGATCACGCGAACATTATTACACAGAGCTGCGCGATCCACTGAGAACCATTTCAATTCAGCGCAGAATTCTCTATCTCTATTATAAACCCACAAATGACTATGTGATTTAAGCATGTAAAAAGCCAGATGAAACAGCGCTGATATTCTCAACATATTGACGCAAAAAACAGGCGAAACATTGTTCCAAGAACAAACCAGTTAGAAGACATTTCACACCACAACTTATGAATTAACTTTAGTAAAACAAACTTTTTTGGCAGAAATGTGCCTATATTTATATAAAAAATGCTGTTATATTAATATAGTCATGTATAAATGTATTAAATGTAATGCAGTGATGTTTTGTATAGAAGTTCTACCAGAAAGACTCGGGAGAATTATTTCAATAAACCGTACATTTATTGACAGCTCAGCAAGCTGATAATCTACAAAGTCATTTGGCGTAGGCCCTGTCCGTAGTGCATAATCCGAGAGTATCGGATCTGCAATTCCTGCCTAAAGATGAAGGCAGGGGCGCAGCAGACCCCCCGGGAGGTATGGACAGGACCATCCTGGTGGTGGTGGGGAGGATGGGGGTAATCGTCGCTTCAGTATCTGCGAACTCAAACATGTGTAAGTACCGAGCTTATACATGAGCATGAGAATATGATTGGATAGAAGTGAAGGCAATAGGTGACGTAGTAATTGAGTCTTCCCGGCAGAACTTATGCTAAAGCTTTCATTTATGGTAGTTTATTTATTTATTTTTTCATTTAAATTTATACTAAATGTTTGGGCTACTGTTTTTGATAACACATAGGCTACAATAGGTTTATAGAAAATCAAATAAAAAAATCAATAAATATTTTCATAAGTTTTCAGGATTTTTTTTTTTTTAAACGCTTGTAAGTCTGAACCAGAATATCAAGATATTTTATTATTTCCCATATGATGGTGAAAAGTTAAAAAGCTTCACCATGTTATTTGTATAATAAATATTGGAGTATAACAAATAAAAATCCCTTCTAGATTATTTTATCCCTTGAGGTAGCCCTCGCACACAAAAAAGGTTGGAGACCCCTGGTATATAGTAATTATATGTTTTATAATTACAAGTTTGTGTAATTTGGGGTTTCTGTAGCCAGTGACATTTTATTATTTGTATTTTATGGCATTGTACATTTTTTGTTTTTATTCGAAGGCTGAAGCTTCATTAATAAACACAACCCCAATTATCATCATTGGTTTTGAGATGTTACTTGCTGTGAAAACTCTGTCTGATAGGCTACAGTATTGTGGCATAGTATCAGGACATCCTGGCTAGTGTCTGTCGCACACGGCTAGAGGCGAATCGAATGGCCGGATGATGGGCCTATTTGGGAGAAAGTCCAGGGCTGTTTTTTAGCCCCAGTCCGTCCCTGCTACTTATATAAAACAGAGGAATGCTGCTTGGGCTAAGGCAAAGAAATCAAACAATTCTCTAGATTGGATCTCATACAGAGCCTTACGAAATAAATGCACAACATTTATCAAAAGTGCAAAACGTGATTATTTTCTGTCTATGATAAATGAAAATTTAAATAATCCTATAAAGTTTTGAAAATTAGCCAAGTCTACTTCAGTTCCAAATCTGTAATTTAAATTTCCAGATCATTTAAATGTTAATCATACTGTAGTTAAGGGCAGAGAAGTTATTGCAGATACTTTTAATAATTATTTTACTTCAGTTGGCTCCACTTCTGAGTCTATTAATTTGGGGGTTAATACCTTTAAGGAAACTGCTGAACCTACTCAATACTGCCTTTCACAATCATTTAATTTTGTGCCCATCACCACTGCACAGGTTTACAAAGCTCTAACAAATTTAGATACTTAAAAGCAGGAATTGATCAAATTAGGCCCGATTTCTTCAAATTGGCTGCTGATCTTGTTGCAGAGCCTATAGCCTCTATATTTAACATAAGCCACATCTCCAATGTTATACCAAAAATGTGGAAATCGGCAATGGTTACTCCATGACTAAAGGGCGGAGATCCCTTAGATCTAAATAATTACCTTCCTATTTCCAGATTGCCAGTTTCAGAATCACTGATAAATGACCAATTAAAACAATTTATGTTGGTTAATAATATTCTTCACAATTATCAGTCAGGTTTTAGAACAGGACATTGTACCATTACTGCAGCTTAGTCTCAAACAGTGGCGGAACTAGAGTTTTATACATGGGGTGGCCAGGGGGTGGCCACTGCTACTTTCGGGGGTACACAGTACACACACACACACACACACACACACACACACACACACACACACACACACACACACACACACACACACACACACAGTGGAAAAGCTTGTGGAAGGAATTGGGTCACTCTGTTTGTGTCTATAAGTGTTGAACATCCAAAATATTTGCAGAAAACAAAGCTGAAGCACCAAGGAGATAAGATACCGAATGTGTCTGTTATGAACTGCTGCGTTTATTTACAAAAAAAGTCATATTTACAAAAAAATATATATATATTTTTTAATTAGATATAGCAGGAATCAAGCAGACATGTCCCAAAATGTAAACAATTTTATTGCCCATCAATATAAAATCTTATCCTAGGAAGATTTAATACAACATAATTCTTTCTTTATAATAATTTATAATAATTATTTCTAAATATAATTATTTAATTTATAATTATTTTTTTGTTTTCATTTTTGGGTGAACTATCCTTATAATCTGGCAAAATCATCTCAACTTAAATTCCTGAATTGGGTATGTGATTGACTGCCTGTGTCTGGTAGATGCTCTGACCTGTTGCTGGTTCTGAAGTCTGACCACACTGACTCTGACTAGCCAGTGGTGATGCAAGGGCTGGGGTATGTTTGCACCTGATCTGCCTGTTAGTCCAGTCATTTAAGCCAAAATGGGGGTCAACCTTGAACAAATTGCAACACAAGCAAACTCAACTGATTTTGTATCCTCAATATGTCATGATTAAGGAAAAAAAAAGTCCAGAAGAATCCCATTAGGGGAAAGTTTCGAAAAAGACCCAAATATAGCCTATTCATTCTTCTTCTCACGTGAATGGGGTAAACATTTTAACCTTTAGATATCACCATGAAAATTACTGAGTTGATTACTTACATCAAGACAAACAAAAAATGTATTCCAAGTTTTTTTTAATTGTTTGTTAAGATGGACAAACGGTGCATAATCTAATTATGTATGTGCTAATTTGCATAAATACCACAACAGATCTAAACATTGGCTATAGCCAGGTGAACATGTCTTGTTGAATCTTGTTGACACATAACAGTAAAATACTTAATGTTAAGGTCTGAATGGAACCCATTTAGGTTACCCATGAGCATTAATACATAGAGGCAGGAAGAAGTACTTTAGAAACCAGTCTTTATTAATGTTTAAGAGATTGGGGCTGGGTCCGTGGGACTGTTTCTGGGGGACGAGTCTGAGGGAAGAACAGGAGACAAGGGTAAGGAGAATGCAGAAGACAAAAGGCAGGTAAAATAAAAAGTGAATCCCCAGAAACAGTTTTCGAAACTTTCCCCTAATGGGATTCTTCGGGACTTTTTTTCCTTACTCATGACATATTGAGGATACAAAATCAGTTGAGTTTGTTTCTGTTGCAATTTGATCAACCTTTTTTCATAAAATGACTGGACTATGTTTGTGCTTATTTAAAAAGATCTCTGATATCTCTCCCTTTCTTTTCATGTTTAATTGACCCTGTTCAAAAATATGACAAATTTAAAATATGATTCCAATCATATTCATATTCTAATCATCATTCAATTACCAACATTTTTATCTTAACTCTTTCTCGCCAGTATAAAAAAAAAAAAAAGGCGTTTTTGGTAATTTTCACAATTTCATGGCACCCCAGAATATTTTGTTGTATGAATATTTGAACATACCAAAAGAAAGAACAGACCCTGTGCTTTTAAACAAAAATGAAATAAAATAATGTTTTATTCTAGCTTCGTGCGTCTTTTTTTATCAACACTTGAATGTTGGCAAGTTTCATAAAAAGCAACATGGGCAAAAAGCTGAGAAAATCGCATTTTTATCAAAGACTACATCTAGATCAGATTCATAATGATGATCAAAACACAGTAGATCGAGTCCATCAACACCCTACACCCATAAAGCTTCACAGTCCTATAGTGATCGCTTTATGATATCGCTTGTTTCTGCTCTTCTTTTCCTGCGTTTTGATCTCCTATCCTCACATTAGCTAGAACATTTGTATACTGTAACGTACACACGGCAATGTACTGTATATTAGGCCTAATGTAGGCTATTCGGAGCAAACCACCCTGATGCTAAACCTTGAAAACTTACTTCAAATATGATGTTTTCTTATTCAGTGAAGTTCGGTATCTTGCAACCATCTCTCGTCCTCTGTTCGTCCGTTTGAAAACTGCGCGCGCGCCGCGCTGCCTGCGAACATATATATATATTTTTTCAAATCAGCATCAGCAACTGCCAGTAGCAAATAAAATCTTGGGGTGGCACCCAGGGTGGCCAATCGCATGTCAGGGGTGTCCAGTGCCACCCCGGACCCCCCTCTGGCTCCGCCACTGGTCTCAAATGATTTTATAACTTCTTTAGACAGTAAAAAGTCATGTGCTGCTCTATTTGTCTATCAAAAGCTTTAGATTCTGTAGATCACAAATTAATGTTACAGAGACTCAGGTTTATAGGCCTTAGTGAAGCAGCTCTAAATTGCTTTGAAAACTATCTTTCAGAACGCACTCAATGCGTGTCCATGGAAGATTACAACTCACCTTTCCTTCAAGTAAACATTGGGGTTCCTCAAGGATCCGTTTTAGACCCTCTTTTATTTTCATCAATGATTTAGGTTATGGAATAGATTCAGCTACATTACATTTGTATGCAGATGATACAATTATTTATACAACAGCATCTTCTTTAAATCAAGCCTTAAAGCAACTACAAAATGCTTATCAAGTACTGCAGCACTCACTGTCGCAGTTAAAATTGGTTTTAAACTCAAAAAAGACTAAATAAATGATTTTTAGTCGTGGTCGCTCTAAGGTAACTGATATGTCAATTACAACTTCAAATGGTATACTTCTAGAAATAGTTAGTTCTTATAAATACTTAGGTATATGGATGGATGAAAGATTAGCATTTGACGTACATATTGATAGTTTGTTGAAGAAGCTTAGGCCAAAATTAGGTTTCTTCTATCGTTTAAAAAACTTGCTTTCCATATGAGGCCCGAAGGAAAATAGTAGAGAGTGCATTTTTATAATTGATTACGGTGATCTTTTATATATGCATGCAGCTACATCTCTACTTAGAAAATTAGATTCAGTGTATCACGCAGCTTGACGCTTTGTTTATTTGTGAAACTTCATGTGCTGCCGTCTTGAACAGGTCTCTCTGGAAGAAGAGATAGTAATATCTCAATATGATTCTTCTGGTTAAATAAAGGAAATAATAATAATAATAATAATAATAAAGGTGGAAGAGCTCGCGAGCTATCTCTCCCCTGAATCAGCATCTTCCCTTAAGGCCCTGGTATTACCCACCAAGCCAGTCAGAACAACATCAGCTTTGGTGGGTAAGCAGTCCCAAACATCTAAAAGCCAGCTTCTCACACCATGCCATACAGAAACAGAGTGTTGCTTCTCGTGCTCCCCCACAAAAAGACTGGGGACACAGAGAGCGCTCTCAACCACAGCCTTTGAGGGGTAAGACGGATCTGAGGACCATCATTATTTCCAAGAAGGCTGCAGGAAAAAGGTCCTGACGTCCGAGGACGCAGGCCAATCAGGGCAGTCCCCCCCAAAGTAGAGCGGTCAACACCTCATTCTACGGTGCCCGTCTCCCTTCGGTGCCCTCAAGGGACCGTTATTCTAACCCTGCCACCTCGTGTGCTTCAGGGCGCAGTGGTCTCCGGCGAGCACATATCTCAGGATTCACCCGGAAACGTAGTGGTCCTGGGATGCCTGCCCCCCTCCGAGGAGGGTTCTAGAACAGTCAGTTTGGTCGTTCCCTGCCGGTTTGCCGTTACAGGGCATCGGGCTGATTGCACAACAACAACAAAATCCAGAAGCCAGTCTTGAGAGGCTGGTACCTCTGGTAGAATTTTTGACAGCGTGGAAGCTACTGTCAAATATTTCTCGTTGGGTCCTGCAGACCATAGAAAAGGGTTAGCAAATACAGTTCGGGTCTCGCCCGCCCAGGTTCATGGGGGTCCTATCCACCGTGGTGGGCCCCGAGCAGGTTCTGGTAATGGAACAAAGAAGTGAAAAACTTGTTGGAGAAAGGGGCCATAGAACATGTACCTCCCTCCAGCAGGGAAACCGGGTTGGTATTTCATCGTTCCAAGAAGGATGGGGGATTGCGTCCCATTTTGGATCTGAAAGTTCTGAACGAATCATTCATGCAGCTGAAGTTCAAAATGTTAACACTGAGACAAATCGTGCCACAGATCAGATCCAAGGACTGGTTTGTCACGAAAGATCTCAAGGACGCATACTTCCACATTTCCATCCTTCCATATCACAGGAAGTTCCTGAGGTTTGCTTTTGGGGGGCAAATACCAATATTGAGTTCTTCCGTTCAGCCTAGCACTATAACCCCTCACTTTCACAAAATGCATAGATGCAGCTCTGGCGCCACTGCGTCTGCAGGGTATTCGCATCATGAACTACATCGACGACTGGTTGATTCTAGCTCAGTGATAAGTGTGCATTTCTAAAAAATATATTTTATGGTCTAAATCTCCATCCTTATTTACCACATTCTTATTTTGCACTAAGCCTGCACAGTTACTTTAGCTTCATATTAGATTTCCAGAGACATATACTGTACACATTAAATCAGTTATGGGTTTGATTTTTTTTTTTTTTTCAGGTCAGCAAACCCTTCACCCTTACAGTCAGATGATAAATGACCATCCATCCAAACAAAATGAAAACCCTTATGAAGAAAGAAAGTAATTTAGGAAAGAAAGAAAGAAAGAAAGAAAGAAAGAAAGAAAGAAAGAAAGAAAGAAAGAAAGAAAGAGAGAGAAAGGTGGACTAATATTATTGGTGCAAACAAGTCTGTCATTTCACCAGCAGGAACAAATTGTTTTTTTGTTTTTTTGTGATTCCCCAGGTTGTTGTGCCTTCATGAGTTTCAGTCCGATGTCATTTTTGTTTTAACCGTATGCCAGACAGTTTTTGCAGCATGCAACAAAGCACAAGATTTATGAACCGATTCAGTCAGTTACCATGAATCATAAACTGATATAAAAAGATATCTGTTTAATTTTAGGACCTAGGGGCTCCTTAGTTTTTTTTTTTTGTGTGTGTGTTTTTTTTGCCCTGTGAACCATTCCATTATTTATTTTTTTATTGTGGCGTGGAAACTGATTTGGCATAAAAGATTTGGGTTTTCAATGTTCAGGATCAGTCTGAATCCGCTCCCCAACAAGAAAGACAACATCTTTACCTCAAGATCGCCGCCTGTTCTTTTTTCTTACAGTACAACAAATGCTCCCAGTGGGTGTCTGCACACTTCTGTAAGGATGAGATACATCTTTGTCCCACTGCAGGGGTATTACTGCGTTACTGGGGAGCAGTTCTTATAGACTGTGCCCTGGGATGCCCCACACTTTGTCTCTACAACCCATGCCAACCTCTGACAAATGGCCTCAGGGCTCCGGGAAGTTGCACAGTAGGGGATTGAAAGACGAAGGGCATAGAGGTCCACATGGACTCCACTGGAGTGACTGTGCAGAGAGTGCAAATAATAATGCTGAATGCCAACAAGAGAATCCAACTATGGGAGTTAATTGCTTCCACATCTATGCCCTCTCTTAATTACTTTTAATTTGAACATTTGATTTGATCATTAATCATCCTGTTTTTTGGTTTTGGTTTTTTGTGTGTGTGCAGCTCAGACAAAGTCCATTAGCCAAACAATGATGATGTGTGATCCCCTAGAGAAGGCTTGTCATATGTCTTCGCTCAGCGCTAATATTAAAGCTCAACGTTTCTGATGGCGTGTCCTGTTGGAAGCGGTCGATGATAGAAGAAGTAATTTTCACTGCGTAAGGTGCTATCACTGTGTTTTAAGTGCCACCCTTAAAAATGAGGAATGAGGTATGGCATGGCGAGGAACGGATTCGAGGTGTTTTAAATACTGAAACAAGAACAGACCCAGGTGTTCTCATATTCCTATTATAGCTATCATCCAATCCTTCAGTGTGAATGTAGTATTTTATAACTGCTGTACGCTATTGAAGAGGTGCTGTGAAGCTTTAAACAAATTGTTTGTAAGAGTCACCTTACACCAGAACTTGATATTACAACTTTAAAGTTAACTTTATGTGAGGACTTAGCATGAAATAACAACTTCTGAGCTGCCAAACAGTGCATAAATCCAATGCTGGCAGTTCCGTAGTTGGCTGTGATGCATAAATTGTGCGTTCTTATAATGGATTCAGTAAAAAGCACATATCTTTAGTACCTTTAGCACCTCAAAAGCATCTATACTGAAGTGTGGGTTTCTTTTACAGATTCAATTATTATTTAACATATATACTGAAGTATTGCGTAGTGAACGATTAGCACAGCAAGGGATAGTGCTCTTAATGCATTGCTTTTAAGGATAATGCTAGTCTTGGAGGTAGCAAACACTTTGTTCCATTATCATTATTTTTCATAATGACAGTTGTCATAAGGCCGTCCGTCATCATATAGGCATTTACTAAATGTAGCTTTGTGCACTAACTGCTGGGTCAGAGTACACAGCAAAGCAGCATGTACTGTACATTTATCCTACTGATGAAAAATAATGGACAAATACTGATGAAGACCATGCCCTCACTATTCAGCAAAACGTTAAACTGGCATTTAAAAATGTATAAATAAAATGCCGTTTATAAGCCACTTGACATTTCTTTCTTTCAGAGTCAAAATCTTTTTTTTTAAAACCCTTTTCTACAAAGTTGTTTATGAATGGAGTTGAATTTGTGCTCTTATTTTGGAAAAGTTCGGAAAAATTGTTTCCAAATTCTTTTAAAGCTTTTTTTAAAAAAAATATTTTTTTATTTACAAAACAATATAATCTAGTAAAATATTATAAAGTAGTGAAAACAACATTTTAAATAATATTTTAGTTTGTGAAAGTGATGAAAATATGTTTAAAAAAATATTTTTGGTCACACTGTCTTTAAAGGGATAGTTCACTTTGAAATAAAATGTTGGTATGTTTTAGCTTACCTCAAGGGCATCCAAGATGTAGGTGTCTTTTTTTCCGCAGTAGTTTCAATTTTGATATTTTTAGGTCAAACCGTTCTTGTCTGTCAGTCATATAATGCAGGTCTATGGTCACTGTCTCAAAGAGCATGCACAGAGTCCAAATTAAAACAATTGGTCCAAGGAGGGACAAAGCAGGGTGCACAAGGCTCATCAACGCATGAGGGCAACGGAGGCTATCCCGTCTGATTCAAGTAAACAGATGGTCTACTATGGCAGGCGCAGTCTACCAATCAGATCAATCAGAGTGCCTATGATGACCCCTGTACCGTTGAAAGCGCCTACAATGGCCATGCGAGTGTAGGAACTGGACCTTGGAGCAGTGGAAGAAGGTCGCCTGGTCCGATGAATTCATTTTCTTTTACATCATATGGATGGCTGTGAACGTGTGCAGCGTTTACCTGGGGAAGGGATTGCAATAGGATGCACTGTGGGACAACGACAAGCCGGTGGAGGGAGTGTGATGCACTGGCCAATGTTCTGCTGGGAAACCCTGGGTCCAGCCATTTATGTGGACTTAAATTTGACATGTGCCACCTATCTTTAAACATTGTTGCAGACCAAGTACACCCCTTCATGACAATGGTGTTCACTAGTGGAAGTGGCCTCTTTAAGCAGGATAATACACCCTGCCACACTACACACTTTGTTCAGGAATAGTTTGAGGAACATGAGGAAGAGTAAAAGGTGTTCTCCTGGGGCCTCATGTATCAATCTTGCGTACGCACAAAAACGTTGCGTACGCCAGCTTTCACGCTTACGGTCGTATGTACTAACAGTGAAATTAACGCGAGAATGTGCGTTCCTCCACGCCAATTTCATGTCTGGCGTACGTACATTTCTCATTGTTTTTGTCCGTTGGCGACTCTTACAGGCAATGAAGTGAAGTTGCAAACATTACACAACGAATTGTTCTACAAGTCTATCGCACCACCACCTGTGGGAAGCATTGCTATTAATTTGCAATTTATAAAATAATTGACATATATTGTCGAGCCTTATGGGAATATTCTATCAATTTTGCAATTAAGTAAGAACATATAAAAGCATATGCAAATTGATACAACCCTTAGTCTATGGCAATGGCAGCTTTGGTGTAATGTCCACCTTTATATCAGACCATTTCTTTTTAAGGTCATTTAGGGTAGACTGTGTACAGTTGAGACATGTGTACAGTTGAGACACCTTAAATAACTTGCGTTCGCAGCAAGCACAAGTTGTGATTTTTGCTGTGCACGTGCGTATTTGTGTCCTCTTTGATCGCGGGAAATTTGAACAACGGACGCATCTCCGATCCGAAGATATCGGGGAAAGTTTTTTTTTTTCTAAGATATGACGTTCACTTCACCATGCACTCTCCACAATGAATAGCTTGTTATCCTTATGTGACTGTTAAACGTAACTGGTATCACCACAAACGTTATTCTGTATTTCATGGTATTGTGTCATGCAAGGTAATTGCAAAATCTAGAGAAATGTGCGAGGTGGCCAGCGGGGGACAGTTGAGACACATATCTACTGTACCCCCGATAGAGTTCAGGAAACACATTGTTTAGTTGTTCAGTGTTATGATAACAGTTTAAACGCCGTAATTAGCCAGCATAGGATGCAAATGAAAATAAAATGTGATATTTGTGATATTTAAACTGTGTTTTATTCATAAATATTGTTACATATCTTGTTCCTGCTTTATACATTTTAACCAGTGCTAATTTAAATAAAATGAATGAATATAAATGGATGAATAAACAAAAATGTTGCCCAATTGTTATTTTCTTTATTTGTCTTTATTTTTTTTATTTTTTTTTACAATGAATGGTTAGTTACCTTCACATCATTAAAAATGGGGTGTCTCAACTGTACCATGCACTGTCTCAACTGTACCACATGATATGGGTACAGTTGAGACAAAGTTGAGACAAAAAGCACCTTTATGAGCTAATTGTGGAAAATATAAACTACTTGTGGGTATTATTGATTGATAATATCTTAGTCTACAAGGTAATGAAATGTCATGTGGCGTGTCATGTGGAAATTCACTTCTTTTCAGTGTCTATTTTTGTGTGAAAAATCTAAACGCAAAAAGTGTCTCAACTGTACTCAGTCTACTCTACAGTGCGACTTTCAGATCCCACCACATTGACGGCATCAGCCAAACTCTCCCACTCATATTTTTTCCTTTTGTTATTAATTCCGGAGGACAAAGTTCCAAATATTTTTTTTTTTTCGTTTCTACCTCCGATAGTAGCACCTCCAATTCACTCTCTGTAAAGTTTCGTTTCTTGCCGCCATTTTCTTACTGCTTTCTTTTGCCAAAGTGGACTCATTACCATATTTAAATTAATTTAATTAAGGGAGGAGACTGGGTGGGGCGTTGTGCTCGTGCATGTGCGCTCAATTTTACGTTAACTGGGATGTACAAAGAGAATATGCGTGGGATCCTTCGTACGCAGAGATTCATACATCTGGGTTTTTTTGTGCGTACGCACATTTACAGCTTTGTCCATACGCAATGTTTTAGTATGAATTCAACGCAAGTCTTTGTACATGAGGCCCCTGGCCTCCAAATTTGCCAGATTTCAATCCAACTGAGCATCGGATTGATGTGCTGGACCAACAAGTTCAATCCATGGTGGTTCCACCTCGTAACCTATGGGACTTGAAGGATCGGTTGCAAACGTCTTGGTGCCAGATACCACAGGACACCTCCAAGGGTCTTATAGAGTTTTGGCAGCACGTGGAGGACCAACAGGATATTAGCCGGTGGTCATAATGTTTTGGCTTATTGGTCTATATATGTTTTACATGTGTTGTATTCAGTTCAACATTCACAGTGTATGACTCCATTAGAAAATGAATAAATATATAAATTAGTTGTGAAACTATTTACTCTGAGCAGTGGTGTATCAAGTCACAGAGCGTCAGTGTTATCCGGTGCGGTGTGAGGCGTTGTGTGTGGAGACATCTCTCAGACACCATCTCCAGTTTCACAGGATTCCACCCACTCTCTTTTCCTCTCTCATTGGAAATGAATTAAGAGGGTAACTTTTGAGTGGTTAACTTTTTTCCCAAGCAGTTTTGGCTGTTATCTGTCTGCACCATAGAAATAGGATAAGTGGTCTGTCTATAAAAAAGTATATTTCTCTGCTAAAAGTCAAACATAGGGGTGGAGTGATGATTGAGTGCAGTACAGTACAGGTGGAGATAAGCAAATCACAATATAAAATTTGCCCCTCTCATATTATATAGATTCACAGTTGCTATTTTCTTTTTCTTTTTTTATAAAATACAATTTTATTCATCTTCTTAAGTTCACCAGCTACTTATACAACCTGGAATAGTAAGAGAGCTGAAATAAATAAAGAAGTTAGTCCAAACGCTATGAACAATCTTATACTGTAATCACTTCATACAGATGGAGATCTGTTTGTTTTCTCATCTCACAGATTAACTTTCATCAACTAGATACACGCAGAAGAAAAACATGGAATAATATCGTTGTAGAAATTGTCAGAAACTCAAAATAATTTATATTCAGTAGATTCTGTTTTGCCACGATTCTTGCTAGCCTATAAAGTTTATAATTGCATGAGTCTGTATAAGCAGACTCGTTATGTGCTCTTGCACAGACACAGTCTGATACTCTTTACACCAATACAGTTTAAAATGCTTTGACCTCATTGAAACAGCCTTCATTATTTGCCTGAAAGCTGCTAAAGGAGTATGAATGAAGGCAATGGAGAGAAGACTATCTGTGCTAATGTAGTATATATTCAGTAGTACAGTGGAGTCCAAAAGTCTGAGACTTCTAGTGAAAATGTTTCTGTTTAGCATTTTTCTAATTTACATATTTTTTCCTTTACAAATTAAATAATATTAGCATAACAATTAGCATGATCTGAACAATTTACAAGCATTTTAGAATTTCTTTAATTTAGTTTTATGTAAAAATGTACAAAATAGCCTCTTGAGTTTCAATGGAACTAAGAACATCTGACCGTCTCTGTACAAGTATTTCAAAGCAGTTCACTTATTTATTTAATTAGTTGGCAAGAAACAGTGAGGGATCTTAAACATGTCATTACATTCTTTATTTTGCATTTTTCAAAATACTAAAACTTTTTATTGGATCCAAAATTTTCAGTGTGGACCCCACTGTCTATTTTGCAAGTCATTAAACTATATATGTGCTCTTGGTTCATATGTTGTAAAAGATATTGATGGTAAAAAGGTTTGGATTGGTGTGACAGACAGCGCTAAAGAATGGACATGGACATGCGGGTCAATAGAACCACGGTGATCTCTGGGTGAGAAGTCACTTCCCAGGACTGATTATTATTCAATAACTTCTTCACACATTCAGTGTCATATCAGAAACCAGCACTGGGATTCTAATGCAGGTTTTTTTTTGCGATTCTTCTTTTAACGCAGTGATCACAACTGTGTTGTGAATCTTTCAGTATGCTACACTAAAATAATTATAGTGTCAATTATTGGTTTTTATTATATTATAAAAACATATAAAGTATTTTTGTATATTATTTAAAGTATAAAATTAAAGCAAAAAAATGTTTCAATGTGCACATTTGTATTTACTTACACTTGTGCTTGACAGTAAATGTATTCATAAATAAATGTGTATGCATCTGATGTTGCCCCAAAAATGTGAGAAACATGGAGGAAGTAGGTTGGTCTGTTTCAACTTGCATATGTATAGACAGCAATATGTAATGAATAAATAGATATTACATTATCATGTCTGCTTTAAATTACTAGGGTCTCTCAGCACAGAACTGATTGTGCAAGAATAAATGCATGAAAATAAAGTAATAAGCCACAAGTCCATGCACTCATCAATGATTTTACCACAAACATTTAGAATAAGAATGAGATCTGTAAAAATGAATCTAGATAAATACTCCATCACTAGAGCAGTCTTTAAATGCAATATAGCCTACTTATTAATATTCGAATAAAAGCATTCTGCACTGATAAGTTCACCTTTTTGCTGAATTCAATGTAATACAGAGTCCACTGAATACTAATGTGGGTTCAAATGCTTTAAAACTATTAAATGTTACCCTTGTCATGTTTTTCCAAACAATTTCCACACTGTAATGACTACAGTATGTTGCTTGTCACAGAAACACCATATCTTAGCTTAGTGCCAACAACAAGAGCATCCTATAAATATAATTAAGGCAGCTGAATAGGGCACAAATTGAACTGCAAGGACCAGTGGAACAAACTGAGATAAAGACTTCAGAAATTTTCCAGGTCATTAAACGAGTTCCTAACCTTCAAAATTAATGAGACTAGCAGAATGAAACTAAGCTGTGTTCAAGCCTCAGATAGGTAATTATATATTAATATCTATATCATCGCTCCTCCTCAAATGTAAACATGTAATTACAGATTAGTAATATCTCTGGCTTGCTTGCTTTCAGCTTAGACTTTTCCAATGTCATTACACAACTCTTTCCGACCTGAGTAATTACAACAGAAGGTGCTGAACACTGCTGTAGACTAATGGGCCATTTAAACACTGTTTTCAACTAAAAGAAGGAAACTTTTTACACATTGTGACCGTTTATTTACACGACAACCGCGTTTTGAGGGCCTGAAAACGCAAATTTTTGAAAAAAGGTTTTTAACACATTCATATGCATGTCTCGTTTCAAAGGCTGCATCCTTCGGAGGTCACATTTGTCGGCCGCCCGCAAGCATCATAAAGGATGTCATTTCAGAAAAGTAACCATTCTAAAATTCAATGTTATCCCTAGTGAAGCGTAAATTGTTGTAATTTCTTTATGACTTTGGAATGTAGTGGTTAGTTTACTGTAATGAAACAGCGTTTTAGTCGTTTTTGCAGGTCCGAGTGAACAGGATTTTTTGATAATGTTGTCATAATGTTGTCAAAAAACTTTTGTGTTTTAAATACATCGTTGTCGTATAAACGTACCCTAAATTACAATAAAAATGCTCAAAACTCTTTATGATTTCCCCTAAAAAATATTCAACTAGGTGTCACGATCCACACACGAGAAGCAGGGAAGATCCAATTTGCAGTAAGTAATTTATTAGACAATTTACTGCGCAATCAGACAAGCGCAGACAAGCGCAGACAAGCGCAGACAAGCGCAGACAAGCGCAGACAAGCGCAGACAAGCGCAGACAAGCGCAGACAAGCGCAGACAAGCGCAGACAAGCGCAGACAAGCGCAGACAAGCGCAGACAAGCGCAGACAAGCGCAGACAAGCGCAAAGTGGCGTGATAAATACAAGGACTCCATGACACATACTAAAACAGACAGGGTTATATACACAGGGAAATTACAATGCTAATGGGGAACAGGCTGAGTGCAATGATCAGTGATAAGGGACAGCTGAGTGCAATGAAAAGACAAGGATCATGGGGGATGTAGTTCAAGAGTGTGATGGACACCGTGGGGAAGGAGGACATCTAGTGGTGACCCAAGGAACATAAACCAGACACTGTGACACTAGGTTACTGTCATGAACGTCGGTGAAGATTCCTCAATCGGCCATCTGAGGTCTCTCGCCTGAGTGCTAGCATTCAGTTTGGACTACATTTCCCAAGACCCCCACATACTGATTACTGCACACCTGTCCCTATTCACTCTGACTATTTAAACCTTGTGTGTGTGTGTGAACACTCATTGAGAAGTTTTGTTTCCCCTGGCTACATTTCTGAATGCTATTTTCCCTGTGTTGTTCTGCTGGTGTTTGACTGCTTTGGATTACCTCGATTCTTTGCTGCCTGCCTACCACTTTGGATTACCTCTATTGTTGTTTGCTGCCTGCCCTGATCCTCTGCCTGTTATAACCATGTTTACTGCTCTGCCTTGGATATTGTTGTTTGCCCTCCCTGGTATTTCGACCCACGCCTGTCTGTACTCTGAACTTGCTTTGTGTTAATAAACCGCACACAGATCCCACTCAGTCCTCATTACAGTTAGGCTACATTGATACACCTAACCCTCTACGCACACCTTGGCAATGGAATCGCCATTGGCTAGTTTTTAGTTAAAGCTGCCGTCGGCAAATTTTGTTTGATCATATTCAGTGAAATCGACACAATAATCCGACAGAACAACATAAATAAGGTGGTTTAAAAAAAAAAAAAAAAAGCTTCTAACTCCACCTGGAGCGTGTTATTTGTTTTGCAAAAATCCAGCGCTCCCGGATCATCGGGTCCAATCAGCGCAGGGGGGTGTGAGATCTGACTGTCAATCACAGGTCGTGCACACGCCACAGATCCCACTACCCCCTCGCCATAGTCTTCATCCGAGACTTGTATCTCGCTTTCAAAACACTAACAAATCAAATAAGCTCATTTAGAGTATAAATGACGTTAGCAATTGCAATCTATGGGTAGATTAGCCAGGGCAGCATGGTGTTGATCGATGCTGATGAGACGGGCGCGTTCACAGAAAATCTGGTGCACGCACTGACGAGCACAAACTCGATGGGAGGGTATTCGTTGATAGTGGGGGAGGGGCATGAGAGTTGTAACATTCGAAATTTTGGCTAAGTCCACTCAATCTTCCAGGGTTGCCGACAGCAGCTTTAACTTGCCAGACTGATATATATATCCACCAAATCAGCTTATCTTTGTAAAATGGCACATCTTTTTAATATCTGAACGTACACTCTTAACATCAGTCAATCAAGCATTATATTTATGAGATTATGATAATCAAGCACTATTTAATGATAGAACTTTAGTACTTAGAACTAAAACTTAGTAACCATGTATAAATGCATATTTGTTGTTTTAACTAAACTTAGGACTGGTGGTGGTGCTTAAGATATTGTTGGTCATTCAGTGTTTAAAAGTGTAAAAAAAAAAGATATATATATATATATAAATTTTTATATAACTTTTTATAATAATTGCTATTATCTATTGCTATTATATATATATATATATATATATATATATATATATATATATATATATATATATATATATATATATATATATATATATATATATATATATATATAATATTAATAGATAATAGCAATTATTATAAAAAGTTAATAATACTTCGACTAAAGGCTGAAATACACTACAAGACTTTTAAAATCTGAACAGATTTTTAAACAGCAGGCATCATACACTTGCCGACTTTTGTAAATGGTTCGAGAGAAAAGCTGGGCATCATACACTACCGGACTGAGGATCATACACTACACTACAATAAACATGTAGAAACACGTGACACATTCTTCAGTGATTTTTCCGTATTTATAAGGATTTCTGTATTTTTCAACCTGGTAGTGAAGACAGCGTAAACCCCACTGAAATTTCTGCAAACAATTACTAAACAACTTTTCTAACACATTTATTTCATGCATGGCATGTGAGAGCTCGCGGTTCCATCTAGTATATCCTAGTATTACTATTATGCATAAATTATGTAAATTAGTATTTAGTAAAGAGAGTGTTCTTGTTTTTTTCAGTAATCCCAGTTTTAAATGTGGCTCCTCCTACTCGTCATATGTTTTTGACTCTCTCGGTGGCCTGTCATGGTAAAGACATCAGACAGATACTGCTGTCCAGTTCATTCAGGGTTCTGATGAGTAAATAGGCAATTACTCCTTATCTTGCACCCTCAGGGGCTGAGATGGAATACCGGGATTGTACTCAACATTGTTCCTCATCACAACTACACTGTGCCTTCGCTTAGATTCATTGCCACAGAACAAAGTTAAAGTCCGATAATATCTCTTTGACCTAATTCATCCACATTCTGGGAATGGGCATTTTGTGATTTCAACATCTCTGAGGTTTACAAAGCATACAACCGCCTGTGGCATGAATCCATTAGAGATTGCACTACTCCAAAGAGAGGACAATGACCCAGAGGTGTTGAAACAGACTAGCTTTTCTTTTCCCACAATGGCCATTAAGATACGGTAGGATCAATCGATTGCTTGGCAACTGACGCTGAGCTTGTGATTTCCTTCCTGTTCTTTATTATAAATAAAAAAATACCCAAGCACTCAGCTCAGATGCCAGAATAATCACTCTTCATTTCTTTGAGACATTGAGCTGAAGTGACACACACAAGACCCTCACAATACAGTCTGACAGACTGGGGTGATTGCGCAGGGTACATGGTGGCAGTCGCAGATAAATCAAACACAGAGCATTAAAACCAACCGTAGTTCACGATCAACCTTCCTCTCTCTGAACATAAGCGAGATGCTGACAGTCCTCAGTGTTTCAGCAGGGACTTTCAGGTGACAAAGCAACTGAAACCTGATATTTTACAGCTATTAATGTTGGACAAATAACCGTGTACTGTAGATGACAAGTGCAATGAGGTCAGTGTATGTTAAAAGTATGGAAAATAGGCACACAAATGCATTGTACACAATTACACCATGACTCAAACCTGAAGACCACCAAAAATTATAGGTAGGGCTGGGAATCGATTTTGATATTTTTCAGGCACCGACCGAATTGCTTTGATACCATTGAGTATCAAAAGATGTCTTGTCGTTCTGTACCAAATTTCGATACCTAAGGGGTTAATCTCGTTAATGTCAGTGAGCCATTAAGCATGCAGCATGATTGGCTGTTCAAGGAAAAACACTAGTTTACGCTGGTTATGCCCAGAGACATAGGCTGTAGTTTTTAAGCGTCCAGACCTCCATAGATGTAAAAAATGTGGAAAGATCAGGCTACATTTCACCAGGGCCAACAGCGTCCATTTGCGACAAGATAATTGCTGTCAAGACCGGCCCCCTGAAATAAAAAAATAAAAAAAATTTTTTTTTTGCTTTTAGTATGAATATGTTAGCCTTAAGGTTATGAATAAGCTGGTGTTATGTTCCAAAACAAAGACAAATTTCGCATTTGGGAGATATAAGCATTCAAAACTTACAGTCTCTCACTTCCACTAAAATGGATCAAGATGACATCACCGCGGACTTCAGCTTCTCATCACATCTTCTGTCCAATCAAATGCTCTCTAGAATCTAAAATGTCCCGCTCTCTATGCTATAAATACCACCTGGGCAAAGCGATTGTTGACACGTCACGGAGCAATATGAGTTGGAGATGTGTGTTCGGTTGCTCAAATGCTCGAGTTTTATTCCGTTTTCCAACTGTACGTTGGTTAAGAATGAAATGGCTTGACTTTATTCACTATTCAATCCAACGTGTCATCAGCGCTCGTATTCGCTGCTGTCAAGGACGACTTGCAGTCTGTGAGGTAAACTAAACGCTATTGGCTATTTGAAAAGGGTGAGGAGCCATTCAACATGTCTCGCCGTAGCTTCTTGTTTCAGTGGAAATTACGTCAATGCGTCATACAAAGCTGCGTGTTCCAAGGCACTTCAGTGCAGAAAGTTGCTCCATCTACAACTGCGAGTCACATAAATGAACTGAAACTCAGCGTATAGGCTACTTGCCTCACAGACATGAGAAATAGGCATATAGAAAACTTGAAATGTCTAATTTTAAACAAACAAAGAAAACAAACAAGAAAATAAATACTCTCTGATTGTGTAATCCAAATGAAAGGTGCATTTGACAAGTCAGCAACATCAAATTCATCTTTGCAGCCAACACTGAATCAGAAAACACTAGTTAATTAACAATTAAAATGTCTCCTTGTGTCACATGTCAGTGTTTGTTTGTATTTTCATAAGTCACATGTATTCCTTTGTTCTGTTTTCCCGCCACCCATCTGTTTCCTTGGTAACCCTCTTTAGTTCATCTGTCACACCTGTTTACCTCGTTAGTCTTGTCAGCTGTGTCTCGTTTTCCTGATCTGTTTCCCCATGTATTTAAGCCCTGTGTTTTGCCTTGTTCATTGTCTGTTCTCAGTCCTATTTAGTGTGTGTGAACCTGTTTGAGTTATATTGTGAGTAGAAGTTTGTATTGGAACTTTTGACTCTTCGTCTTCTGCCTGCACCACATCGTGACACCTTGCTATTTTTCCCAACACATTTTTTCAACACATCCTAACAACTCTGCAGCAAGCTTTTTGCGTGCGTTTAAGCGTGAGGCATTTATTCTTTCCCCCAGTGGCCTATATGAGTCATTGAGTCTGTAAAGAAAGTCAACAAACTGAAAAAATAAAACCAAAGGTTTTCTTTAGGTAATATGTAATGTAATCTTGTTAAAATGGATTTCATAAAATTGGTATTAAAAAAAAAGTATCGTTCAGGAACCAGTATCGAAGTCAAGGTATCAGTATCGCTATTGGAAATTTTTGAACGATACCCAGCCCTAATGATAGGTAACACTTTATACTAACTTTCATTAATAAAGCCTTAAAAAATATTGCATAATGCTTAACAGATCATTAATTAATATACATTCACATAGCTAGAAATATGATAATGTGCTTGTTAATGTTAACAAATGAACCTAATTCATTAACAGATCATTATTTAATGTCAATTGAATTGCTTACAAATGTCATTAAACTTTCAATTTATATTATCATGCATTTTATTTTAAATCTACAAATGATTTTGACAGATGTTTTTCAATGATTGAAAGCTTCATTAATAAATCATTAACAATCCGTCAACACTTATATACAGTATATATATATATATATATATATACAGTATGCATGTTTATTTATTTATTTTGTTTTCTCCAGGGACCTGACATGCAAAACGAGATCTTAAGATGAATTCTCTGCCACGCCTTATCTGATGAATTTCCATTCGGTGATGTGTTTTGCTATTCCACTTTCAAATATAAAAGTAAAGTCATAAATTATGTGTCAGAGCTACATACAAGCAGGTGTCAGATCCAACTTTAATTCCCTTGCTTCATCTGTCAAAGAAATACTTCACTTGAAGATGTACCACAGCTGTAACACACAGTCCTCTTGACAAACTTAACCCACATGTAGGGCTCCTGCAGGATGTCTGGAACTGCTCAGGACCTTGACTGTGCTGTTTTGAGGGCACCGCTGCCGTGGGAAACCTGGGGGCAAGCAACCCACGGGGCAGAAGAGCAAGTCCCTTCACACAGCCATTGGCTGATGGATAGCAGAGTCATTACAGTTCAATTAGGCTTCATTTGAGTCTTCCACCAGCACAACCACAGCTATTATTACACAGTCAATTGCACAGATGATGGCAGTAATATGAAAAAAGTGCCAATGAAGAAGACAAGCCCAGTATGTGCTGGTCCCCTGGAAGTGCCTCTGAGTGAGGTGCCTCTGCCAAAACCTTTTCCTTTTTTATTCTCTTCTTTTATCCATCTGTGTTTGCTGGCATTCGCAAAAACAGCACGTTGTGTAATGTGTGTCTATGTTTAACACTCTGTGCCACATGCAAATAAAGAAATGGAGACCGAAGACATTTAATGCTTTCAGTGTGAATGTGAATAAATATGAAAGAGCCACACATCCTTTACATAGAATGGGTCTTAAAAATGTGTTCTGCAAAATAAGGGCCCTTTCCTAAGCTTCTCCTGAAAGACGTAGCCATTCCCATTTTGTCGGGACAATCTGTTGTTTATGGATCTCAACTTGTACTGTAAGTATGTCTTATTATTTGTGTTTTCTATTAACAGTTCCAATTGTAAGCTTTACATAGTCACTATGATAGATGTAAAGGAAGGGCAAAACTTTGCCTCCAATAGCCTGCTAACTATCATTACAGTATTGATGTAGTGTTTACTTTAGCTTTTGTAAGTTCTTGCATCTTTAAGAATGTTCACTGCCACTTAGGAAAATTACACATCATTTTGTGATCAATTACTGTTTGTATTACAATAGTTTTCTGACAAATATATGATTAAATGGTGGATAACATTATATCCATAAGAAAATTACAACAAAAAAACATACCACTCTGAAACGTCCTGTGAAATCCGTGCTTGCAAAGTCCGTGCTTGAAATCTGTTCAGCACAATCCTCTTGTTCATTAACATTTGAGCTTGAAATGGTTTGAAATTGACGCCATCGTTAATATTTAGATCTGAGTAGAGCTCGTGGTCATGAAGGGTCGTGATATTTCCCGAACACGGGCAAAGCTCTGCCAATAACATCACACAGGGGCCAGCTAACCAGTCACAGCACATTTCGTATTTCAGAAGGAGGGGCTTCATCGAAAATGACGCATTCAACCAGACTGGGAAGCACCTATCTCCAAGCCATACGATACCTAAACATGGCTTAAAGTCCAACTGAAATCAAAATGGACCGTATTTACTTTGTTAGCGCATATTACTAGTCTTGTGGTGAACAATTAATCCGTGCAAGTTAAAACACACAAAAAAATGTTTTGGCTTCGTAATCTTTAATCAAAATCTGAAAATGCCCCTCCCCTCTGCATTGGAGGACCTTCCCTGATGACGTAGGTTTGAGGACTTAGGTTGGGAAACGCTTAACCACTCCCCTCAAATTGTTAGTCTGTAATGAGCGAGAGATGGAGAGGAGGAGCGCTAGAGTAAAACCCTGCCCTCTGTTCAATATTCCTTTTCACTGGGAAATACGTCACAGCACTGGAGAAAAGTCGTTTGCAACTTCCGGTTCACGCGGACTTTAACGTTTGAACGTTGTGGGACTATTTCTCAATTTGATGCATCCTTTTGTCAGTTTAATTAATGTGTCCTTGCTGAATAAATGTGTGTGTACACACATAGCAACGGTGCATTAATTATTATATTATATTATATTATATTATATTATATTAAATTAAATTATATTATATTATATTATATTATATTATATTTTTTTGTACATGTATACATATATAATGTAATATAGTCCATAAAATAAGTAATTTTTTAACCTTTATCCTGTGGGACATGGTATAGAAGTAATGGCCGCTCACTGCATTATAATCAGACGGACACAGCATGAAATGTATTGCAGCTATACTCTCAAAATAAAATAACCCTGACTAATATGTTTGCTTTATGATAATGTGCCAGGCAATATGCATGTTTTTGTCAGCTGACTTGCCAAAAGGCCTTTCATCAATATTGAAACAAAGGTGGTGCCAGCAAAGATTAAAACCTCTGCAAGGTATAAATATAGCTTTGTTTAATAATTCAGCAAATTAATAATTAAATTGAAGCAAATATGATGAAAACCAAGGGTGCATGTTCAAAAACAACAATTGAGTATACAAACAGATAGTATTCTGATGGGTGTTATGAATCATTTTTGCCTTTGTAGTTGTTCAGTGATTATTAAAATGTGTTTACAGTCATAAAGGTGAAGAGACACACACCATACGACAAATGTTTTACCTAGTATCCCAGAACTGCAAGAAATTCAATGATATTGTGTCTACAAAATCTGGATACAAATATTGGTTTTCTAACATCTATAATAACCTGCTGCTCATCAGTGAATGAATTGGTTACCATGGCAATTGGCATCTTTGTTGAGCTAATCCATGCCCTCTGCTGCAAAGCTTTGGTTTGTATATTCAAAGCATTTACTATAAATAGTCATTAACACATCCGGGAGGGTTATATTTTTGGAAAATTCGAACATATTTTTTCTTTTGAGGAGAAACGTCACCTTTTGGGATGCTTTTCAGATGCGTAGTTTATGCGTAACGCTTTTCTTTTTTTTTATTCAGAGAGCCAGACTAGTATTCTGCTAAATTTGATTATTCTTTAAGTACAGCTGTGCATTAATGACCCGTGCTGCACACAGAGGGCTTGGTTGCTCGTGTAGCAGCATACTTCCATACATGAAGCTAAGGCAGGTTGATAAGCAGGAAAAATAGCCCTTAGATCAGCATCTCATCCGGGTGCTTGGTTAACCACAAATCTCTTTATAAGACTCAAGTGCTTTGTCTTTATCCATGCTACTCCACTTCGCCGTCCTGAGAACAGTTTCCACAGGGTGATCTCAAGGACGTCAGCTTTACTGTAAAAGTCGAAATTCAAAGGGAGCTCAACTTCATAAATGTTATAAGAATTGTAGTACTGTCAATATTAAATTGAAATCAAAAAGCCAAAAAACATTACATGCAGAACCACCACTCAGAAAGTGATACTTCGATACTTCCTGTAGAGATAACTGTTTGTTGTTCAATTAAACATCTCTTTATTGCCTCAGTGGCAATTGTAAAGATAATATTAAATTCCAAGTGTCCAGGAGTGCATTGATATAGCATGCTGAGTTAGCCCTGTTGTCACTCTGCCCAGGATTTGCTGATTGTATCAGGGGAACGTTGACAGTCTTGATGTTTAGACTATAAACATGTGATGAGAACTGCACTTGTACTGCAGTCTGGGCTTTTTTATGTCAAAAGTCATGATATGTTTGACAGGTTGCTTCAAAGCTTATGCCTAAAGCTTGCTAACAGCAAGCCTGAGGCCACATTGGCATGAAAAAAATATTCCCTTCATTAGAGAAGTACACATGGATTCCAAAGTGTTTCTAAACTTTTGATACATTTTTGGCAAGTTAAGTAATTGCTAAATAAGTTCATAAAGGCGACATGTTACATTCTCACTAATCATAAAATTAATAATAATTAAAATAATAAAAACATCCAAAAGGTCAACATTTCAATACACCAGCTGAATGTAGAGTGTTGGGGAAAAGCTGTGCCATGTGTAATGGGGTAAACTGAATCCTTGGGGAATTTGTTTATTCAAATGTAAATTTCAAATAAAAATATTAGCTCTTTCCACACCAGCATTCTTTAAAAAAAAAAAAAACTGCCAGCGACCGCCAGCGTTTTGATCATTTTCACAAAAGTTTTATAGCCCCCATTATTTTGTTGTATGGATGTCTGATGATGCAATATATCAAAAGAAATAACAGACCCTCTGCTTTTAAACAAACAAACAAACCAAATTATTCTAGCTTCATGCATTCTTTTTTTTAATCAACAATTGAATGTGGGTAAGTTTCATTAAAAAAGCAACATTTTGAGCAAAAAGTGTTTTTGTCAAAAACTACATCCAGATCGGATTCAGAAAGATGATCAAAACATAAATGGAGTAGATAAAGTCCATCAACTCCCCTAATGCTTGCACAGTCCTAGCTCGTCCTGGGCCGACATTTCATTAACATTAGGCAGTTTTGATTTATATGCTGTTTAATGTTGATGATCGCATTATTTTACATAATGCATATGATCCTCTTTCAGAAGATGTGTAATAGCGCCCCCTACCGTACAACAGTGAAAACACAGATAGCGGGAAAGCGTTTGTCATCAATGACGGAAATGTACGTCAATGGCGGGGAAATAGTTAACATCATAAAAAATGTACTAATGCACAATGGCATTCCAAGGTTGTATTCCAATCTGTAACTATCAAAATTACAGATTTTCAGCAATTTATAATAGTATTTATAATATATTCCCTTAATTTGCAGGTAAATACTGACAAATCTTACCCCAAAGCTTCAATCTCCCCTTCTTTAAGCACAGGAACAGAGAGCACTAAGCAACAATAATCTTGATTTTGCGTCAAGAGTCTTTGTTGTGGAATTATGCAGTCGGCTTCTGACGATTATATGCTTTGAGAGCATTTCAGGCCAAATTCCAGTTGATTTAACAGCTGTAAACTAAGCAGTTTGCACTTACACCAATCAGTTCTTTAGCATTAACCCTACACTAAAAGTAACACATGTTTCAGCCTTTTTTTTTTTTATCAGGATCACCCTTAGCAAACAAATGGGTTTTATTCTACAACTCTGCCATCACGTATCGAGAGAAACATCCAGTGTAATCAATAAATTGCAGTGAGTAGGCAGTAGTTCCAAGGCCTCGACATACCATTTAGTTTTCACTACAGGGACACACTGGAACATGCAACTAATTTGCCAAACATTATATTAATTAAAGTTAACATTAAAAAAAACTCTGAACAAAATTACCCTGAGTCACCCGAGTAAACAGAACCAATTTTAACCTCAACTCGAAGTCATGCAACCTTTGAATATGTTTAAATTAAGCATTAGTATGATATAATATTGTTATGAGAACAAAAATCATCATTAGGTGGAGGGGGAAACAGATTATTGATTTGGGGTTGTTTGCCTTATTTTATGTGTAGAAACATGGAAGCTCTGACTGGCTACTTGTAAGGGCATAGGATTGAATGATCGACTCGTTCATAGCAGGAGTCTCTGATATCAAAATGTGGGATTACTGAAGAGTTGATTGGTCCCTCAGAGATTTACCATTGAGATGAAGAAGTGCTAAGAAACTACTTGATTCCTTCTCTGTAAACCTACTAATATTGCTAAAGGATGGGGAATAGCCTCAAGCAAGATGATGAGGCTGTGGGAGTGTGAGGGGGTGGTACAAGCAAGCTTTCCGGCTTATTCATCCTTTCTCTCTATTCCCACCTTCCTCAGTTTTCGCTTCCTTCTCGCGTTAATCTGTGGGTGAGAATTACATCCTGAATTTGCCTAATAACTTTTGTGTGTCATTTTCCAAGGTATTCTAAAACATCACAGGATTACAGACACTCACAGGTCATTGTTGGGTTTGTTTATATTATTAACAGTGTTTAACCTCTTTAATATGGAATATATGGCTTCAAATTATGTGTTTTTAAAGACAACATACAACACAATACAATACAATACAATACAATACAATACAATACAATACAATACATTACATTACAATACAATACAATACAATACAATACAATACAATACAAAACAAAACAATACAATACAATACAATACAATACAATACAATACAATACAATACAATAAAGAACAAATACAACAACAACAAAAATAGATGGGCTAATCTGATATGAAGAGGTAGGCTGGACCAGCGATCGATTTAGAGGCAAGATCATCTTGTTTATTGAGTCTAAATCCAGGCACAAAGAGTAAACCAAAATCGCAAGATCTCAGGGTCCAAGAGGGAGTATACGGATAGAGCAAATCGTTCGGATACTAAGAGGCCAAATTATTGAGGGCTTTGTAAACAAACAATAAAATGTGATTGAAATGTGTTTCTTCTGCATAATAACCAGGACTGACGAGTCATGCACAATAAGACAAGGTACATTATGAAAATTGAGAAGGTGCGTTGATGTCATATAGTTTTAAGGGGACAAATATGTACTGTAAATGTTTGGAATATCACATTTTATGATATTTAAACACCATATTGTCTGTTTTTTTAACAGCTTCTCAGAGCAACACACTGTGGTCTTTCACTCCTGAATGAATCAGCTGTTTTAAACTTATCAGCTTTTGGAACAAATTAATCAGCTTTTTATTTTTTTATTTTTTTTTATTTTGAATGAATCAGTTGAATAAATTATCCAACGATTCACTCATGAAGACAGTCAAGCTTTGTTACCGACAAATCAGTGTATTTGAATAAATCTGTTGAATAAATTATTCAATGATTCACTCATAAAGACTTGTTTCACTGCTGAATTAATCAGCTGAATGAATTATTCAATGATTCACTCATAAAGACAGACACTTTTTTGTTCCTGAATGAATCAGTGTTTTTGAACAAAATGGTTGAATAAATGATTCATAAAGACAGTCGCTGCATGCAAAATCAAATAATTGTCTAATATATATTATGCGAAAAAAAGTATGCTAAAATAATAGTTTGCCCGAATACATATATTTGAAAAATAGAAGGCGAAAAATAATAGTCTGCCCGAATACATAGTATTTGAAATATAGTAGGCAAAAAGTCCCTGGATGACCTTTATCCTCCGCCGCGATTCTGAGGTGTGCATTCGATGGATACTTTATTATCCCATGAGGCCATGGGAGAGGATTTGTGAATATCAGTAAAGAGACGCAACTGACACTGGTAGGTCACGTGACAGTAACAAAATGCCGATGTAGTACCATAAAAACATACTATTGAGCAAAATTAGTTACATTTTTCTTGTTTTTATTAAAGGAAAAATGGTGAATCTTTTTTTTTTCACTAATTAAATTTGTGAAAAACAGAACTTTTTTGTTTATAAAAAAACAAACAAGCAAGCTCAGCCCAGATGAGAAAAAGTAATGCAAAATTATTGTAATATTACTTTTCATAAAAATGCATAATGCAATTAGTTCATTTTTTAAGGGAGTAAAGGCCCGTTCACACCAAGAACAATAACTATAAAGATAACTATAACGATAACTATATTCGCGCCCACAACGACGAACGATAACGGCCTTTTTATTCTAAGCACACTCGCGCCCGCAAACCCCCTTGAAAAGGCTTGTCAAACTGTTGGATTTTTCTGTACCTCTGCGATTAACTTCTCCACAATGTCGTCTACATTTTAAATGCACGAGCCCTTTGGATTCGAGTGGATTCTGATTGGCTGTCAGTGTTTTATCGTTCGACAGCTGGAAAAAAATCGTTCTGAAAGTGATCCCAACGATATTGTTCCTCAAATCTTTATCGTTATAGTTGTGGTGTGAACTCTGCTATTCTTTAATATGGAGAACAATTTTTAGAACTATATCTTTATCGTTATCTTTATAGTTATCGTTCTTGGTGTGAACGGGCCTTAACGCAATATTGTAATGGCTTACTTTTAAAAGTAACTTTCCCCAACACTGATTATTAGTATTTCTGGGCTAGATGGATGGTAGGTCTAAATCTGGCTCTGTCAGGAGACTTTCATTTTGAAGCTTTTGAACATTTGAGAAGTGTTTTACAGAAAATTCCCTCTCCAGTGCCTCACTTGCAGTTGCACTCTGAAGTGTAATGAAACCAAACACTTAGCCGCTGAAATTACCAGCTGCAAAGCCTGACCTAAATCCACTCTACCGGTCTCAGTGTGGGATTGCCTGACAAATTATCATGCTGGCCGTTAGTTATCCACTGATGGCTGTCAGAAAGGTGATGGATGCGTTTTATTTACATTTGAGGGATGAAGAAAAATAGCATCAGGGTTTTATTTCGGGGCTATGATTGAATGCTCCAGGAACCGTAACCTTGTCATTTGCCTATGGTATGAATGTCTATATTCCCTCCTTTTGATAAATGTGTAAGGGCCTGAACATTGCGCCTGGAACATGATGACTCGTTTGATGTAAATACAACTCAGGTGTAAAAATTCGGAGTGCATTCATTATGTGACACTTTAATCAGGTTTTGGTATGGGGGTCAGAATTTGCATTCACACAGGCACTACTGTTAAATTAATGGCATAAAACGTGATCATCTGAAAACATATCTGCATTGTTATCCCTCTGATTTGTAAAATCCACAACACATTGGCTTGCATAAATGTATGCAGAGCCAGTTAATTAGAAATTATGGGAAGAACAGCTTCATTATAAAAATGAATATAATAAATTGTGTTTGAATGGTTGATCATAACCAGATTGTCAATGTGTATTTAGAGGAAGTTCCGTCCCTCGCGTAGGCTAATTCAGAGGTTACTGAGAAAGCGGTTTTCGGCAACAATTTGTGTTTCTACGTTGAGATGGTTGGACCAATGCCTCACTTCTCAATGAAACAGCCATGGTCACTTTCCAGTCATTTAAACCACCTGGAAATGTGGGACACCGAGCCAAGAAAGCCACACAGAGAACACAAAGCCACCACCTTTTTTGGAAACAAGTCAGGCAGCTTTGCTGTGATATCCCACAAAGCCAGGAAAAACAGGAAAAATATATTATTTATTTTTTGGGCAGAGAGCTTAACATGAATGCTACACAATGAAAACTCACCAACATGTTCTGTCAATTATTTTATAAGTTCATCCTGTAGTTGAAGCCTTGATTTACTCTTTGGGATCCAAAGACTTATGGTGGTCTAAAAATAGCAAATCTCATAACTCGTCAGTTCAGTGCAGCAGCAGTAGCAGTTGATAAGAAGCCAGACTCATTGGATAACTTAGGTTGGTTCTCATGACCAGGCTGAGGCATTCTTCAATGTCACCACAAAACAAATCAGACTGTTGTAAAAGTGGATCAAATTGAGGATCCAGAATTGATAGTTTCTTTTGCGATTACTTAAATCCTGCATGTTACATTGGCAGGTGTAGGGCCGATTGATTTGGACACATCTTACCACAGAGCCAAGGGCAAATACTTAGGGAATTTTCTTATACTTCTACCAAAGTTCACCCAAAATCATTTACTCACCCTCTTGTTGTTTGCCACACTCTTTTCCATGCTATTACAAAGCTTCCGGGCTTCAAAAAGGACTTAAAGTATTACAATAGTGGTCCATGTGCCTTGTGCACTGTCTTCCAAGTTATTTGAAGCCATATGGTAGCTTTCTGTGAGAAACATAGGCTACGTTCACACTGCAGGCTGAAACGACCCAATTCCGATTTTTTTGCCCCTATGCGACCTGTATCTGATCTTTTCATGACAGTCTGAACGACACAGATCCGATCTTTTCCAATGCGACCCAGGCCACTTGGATATGTGGTCCCAAATCCGATACATATCCGATCTTTTGAAATGCGACTTCAGTCTGAACGGCCAGGTCGCATGTATCCGACCCGCACGTCATTGATACGCGAACAACGTCATAATTCTGCGTTGAAGTAGTCGTCGGTTTGAAAACGGACTGCATATTCGTCGAGCTGAGGTAAATCTGCCGAACGGGTCGACCTCGACGAGCCCGTTAATAAAAAAAAATTAAAAAAAGCCCACGGCCATTATAGATACGTTATGTTAACTTATTTGTGCTGAATCTGATATTAGATAGGTCAGCGGCTGCTGTCTGGCTCTTGTGTAACGGTCACTGCGCGCGCTCGTGTGTGTGTGTGTGTGTGTGTGTGTGTGTGTGTGTGTGTGTGTGTGTGTGTGTGTGAGAATCACAGTTAAAGTTTAGCTACTTCCGCAAACAACAAGTGACGTCGTTGACCGTTGAGTACTCTTCTGCGCATGCGGGTCACTTCTGGGTCATTTCACGTTCACACAGGAGATCACAAAAGGTCGCATTTAATTGGAAATGTGAACGGCCTTGCAAAAAAATCTAATTTTTTAAAAAAATCGGAATTGAGCATTAAGCCCTGCAGTGTGAACGTAGCCATAATGTAAATAGGTAAATAATGACAGAATTAAAATTTTTGGGTGAACTATCACTAAGTTTATCCAGCTTAAATGGCACCAAATTAGATAAAAGTGTAATGCACAGGTTTGTGTTGTGCCAACTGGAGGAGCCGGAAATTGGAAGCTATAAGGAATAATCATGAAAAATGGCATTGATGGAAAATAGAGCAGTTATGATTAGAGAACAGAAACATTGTACATGAAAGACAATGACAAAAATGGCTACATACTTTTTCATATTGACATACTGAACTTAACCTCAAAAAGTGCATGATTGCATGGTATTTATAATGATAAAAGCCTTGGGTTTTAGATTGCAAACAATAGGATTATTGACTAAAGCCCCTGAAATGGCTGATTCCATCTATCAAACAGACCAAAAGTATCTTGTTCTTAAACTGGAAGCTGCAGTATTTTCATTTATCGAACCCCAAGATGCAGAATTTCACGGTTGAGCTCCAGTCACTTTCTTATGCTGTATGTCAGCAAGAGAAACCGAAAGCAAGGAATAAGTTGGTTAAGAAGGAGTGATCTGAAGATAGGGTGAAACCAGATGGCAGAAGGGCATTAGTTATTCAAACAAAGACCCGCGGTCACTCTGCTCAAGGCACTGGTGCTCTCAGCAGGAGGGCCGGCTAGGTTACCTGAGGCAGTGTTTATTATTCAGTACCAGCGAGTCTGGCCTGGCCTACACAATTCATCTTTCCACTCTGTCGAGAGAGGAAAACTTATATTGAGTCCCTGGTTACTTGATAAATGGCAGATGATCAGTTCAATGCCATACCCACCCCCTCTGCTTCCCACCGTCGCTCGCTTTTTTTCATCTCTCTTTCTCTCTCTCTCTTCAGCATACTCAGCCGCATCCTCACTCATCAAAAGTTATTTTGATTGGTTGACTTAACAACTCCCTCCGGGCTGTCATGACCACATAATCAGATCTGGCAATATTTCTTCAGCTTCACAAGGGAAGCAAGAGAAGAGGATTTGTGTAGAAAATGTCAGTGTGCTTCAGTTTCTGCTTGTTTTCTCTGGTGATCTAGAAGTTTGTTGATCCAAATGATGTTTTTAAAACAGTAAAAATCTATCCCCTTTTCTGTATAAGTATAAGTACTGTACTTATACAGAAAGGTACAGCAATTGTTTCAATGTTTGGCTGGTTAGCATAGGTGAAATCAGCCAAGCAACCAATAGGAATGCCAACAGCTCTCTAAGTCTCCAGCTCTGTCTTTACCATAAAACTAAAGCAATTAGGCCTACTTGATTGGTTTTCCCCCAATCCAGGATAGTAGTTTATCTATTAAATATTAATTCAAGAGATACACCTTTACAAAGAGAAAATTCAACCATGCTGAAAGATAATTTTAGTTTTACAAATGATCTGACTGAAAGCAGTACTCAATAAAGTAGTTATTTGCTATCAACAGTAACATATTGCACATAAGTGCTCAGTGTGAGCTTAAGATAAGGAGCTATAGCCTCAGCAAAAACATGCATTCTTAACCATTTGCTATAGTGCCATGTCAGCAACACAGTTTTTTCCCCACTGGGCCATTTATTACATGGGTCTTGCTGGGAACATATGTGGTTGTAAAATAGCTTCCAGCACAGTTCATATGATTATGACTAAAAACTTTATTTTTTTATTTTTTATTTAAATAAATGCTAATATGAATTAATTTGATTCTATTTCAGAGAGGTGGGGTCACAAAACATTTACCTCAAATCTAAAGCAGTTACTTTTCTGACATAAGGAAGAGCAGTAAGTGTACACATTCAGTTTAATCAAATAAAACTGTAATAATATGCTAAGAATTTTTTTATTAGATTACATAACATATTTATAGATAATATAATACAAAAACATTTTATTTAAAATAAAAACAGCTTATATTATATTATATTATATTACATAAGATATAATATAATATAATATAATAATGAAAAAGCTATTAGCCTACTTAAAATATAATTTTTTTGAGGTAATAAAGTACAATATCATTTCTGAATTCAAATATTACGTATTTGTTCAACTTTTTGAATTCTTAAAATCTTTTTTTTTATATTTCCGTTGTCTGCGCTCGTCACCTACACTATGGCAACACTGTTATTTTAGATTATTTAAGAGGTGAAAAAGAGTGAAGCTGAAGTGTGTGAGTTGAGGGTAAAGGATTGCTTTTGCGTTGTTTTTTACCCAGATACATACATACGTGAGGGTTTGGAAAGTCTCTTTTATCTGTGACTCCAGGCAGATTGTTATGTGAAACACACAGCAGACAGCAGCTGCCTCTGTAAAGCTTTCTCCTCACATCGACTCCACAATGGTGGTTTGAGTGAGGCCGAGTTGGCTTCATACACAAACAATCTAAAGTAGGCAAAAACAAACCCAGAAAACCCCTTTAGCTGAACTAATAATATGCACAGTCGCACACTTAAAACACACATGCCTACCTATGGGAACATATTCTCAAAAATACATTTGTGTGTACACCACATTTTATTTATTTTTCTTGTTGCTGAGTGATGGAGGAAAAGGAAGGTTCTTATGTCAAAAGAAGAAACAGGTATGTGGTGGTCTACACAGGAAGTGAAAAGATGAGATTCATGCAAGTTTTTATGAATGGCTAAATTAAAATAACAGTCAAATATAGTTGTGTTACAGCTGGGAATGATGACGATTTAAGTAATGACGACTGCTACACGTGATACTGGAATTTTACTTATTGTGCTTAAGGCAATTGCTAAGCTCCATCAAGTTGGACATTTGTAAGCTCACGCTCGATCTGCCCAAAGTCCGGCATCCGACCAGCGCGGAAGGTCTTAACGTGTTACTGTCTTTTCTCGAAGCAAAGTATTTTTTTGATTAAATGTAATACATTTGAATATGTATTTTCTCGTTATTTCATCTGACTCCATAAATGAAAAGGTTTTAATGATATCTGTGTATCATTAAATGTGAGCGAATGTTTGACTATTCCTTTTAACTCTTTACTGAAAAATCAAAGTCAGTTAGAATAATCAAATGTAACAATTTATTATGTCAGGTAAATGTATCATGCCAATTTCATAATCAATTCAAAGATAATTAATACAAAACATCAAAAGCTCTGGATTAAAGACAAGAGATGCGAACCCGACATTAAAATACATGATGCTAAGAATTTTGCTCACTCTTAGCATCATGGGCCAACTTGAGTTACAAAAAGGCCCCGATCCCCTGCTGCATTTCATTATATAGTCAGGACCTCTTTCACTTGGAAACATCTTTTAACAATGGAAATTTGCATTCAGAAGTTACACTATCGTCTCGATAGTGCACGAGGGCTAGTTCAAATGTTAATTTCCAGAGAGGTCCTTTGTCCTCTCAGGGTCTGGTTGCTCTTCAACCAGACTGTCCGGCATTTTGTAATTTCTCAATTCTTACACATTTAAAAAAAAACTGCAAATGCACAATTGGACAGAGGTCAGGGTTTTTTTTGGGGGGGGGGCCACAGCATGGCATTGATTTTTCTTTGGTTTTAAGTCATTGAACTGTGACTTGAATTATGGATGGCTGTCCTGTTCCAAGATGAATTGTCTTTAAAGTTAACATGGTTCTTACAGATGCCCCAAAAAGTATTTTTACACTTAGAAGATACATTTCAGCAAACAAATGCTATGCATTTTCTCAGGACTAACTTCACTGAAGTATTTTCCAGTTACTTTTATCCAGCTGATGGAAAGGTGTTAGTGAACCATTTGACATTGTAACTAGCAGGTTTCCAACAAGTCAATACAGTACACTCACAATATGATATACATTGCTGTAATTAAAATAGTACATCTATTGTTTTATAATTTAAAACTGAACAAATGTTTTGCTTAAGATGTGTTTGTGCTATATTGGATGGATGGATGGATGGATGGATGGATGGATGGATGGATGGATGGATGGATGGATGGATGGATGGATGGATGGATGGATGGATGGATGGAACAATGACATCCATACATTTTTATTAAAGGGATACTTCACCTCTGGAAAGATGAATGTGTATTTAAAAAGGGGTCATTTATGTAGAAGAAATGTGAAATTATTTTTGAATTTGGAGCTTTCTACACTGAGAAAAGCCATTATGTTTACTGTGGCGAGCAGGACGAGACTGAGGGCCGTGGGAGAACGATGAGAGGTCGGTGGCGTGATTACTGAGACGCACTGGTCTCGTATCTCTCACGGAGGAGCGGGAATTTTCTTAGCAATGTTAAAAGGCACATCAACCGATCACTTGTTTAGCGTTCATGTAAACACTACATTCAGATTCACCAATCGGAATGAATTCAGTTAGATTGAAACAAAAGGTGTGCATGTAAACAATGAATGGTGACTGCAGAAAGCAAAAGCCGAATCCCGGACATTTTGGACGATCTCGACGGCCGGACATGTCCGGGAAAAAGAATATGGTAACCCCTACTCAGCTTTCTCCTACTACTCAGCTTTCTCCAACTACTCAGCTTTCTCCACAGAACAAGAGCCTGCTAGCTTAGCTTAAAAAAAAAGATGGCTGACACTATGTGTACATTCTGTGAGTGAGATCCCACCCTCTATGGGCGGGTTGAAAACATGCAGCACAGCCCCTACTACTGGCTGTAGTCTTTAGCCTCTGGCCAAAAAATCCTCAGATGACGCAAAATGACGATTTTTGCGTCATCGGAGGATTTTTTCCAGACAAAAAATACATAAATCTCTCGTCTCAGGGGGATATGAGGGTGGAAAGCACGGTAATTCGAAAATACTACAGGTTTTCTACTAATACAAAGCTTAATGCTAAATCCTGAAGTATCCCTTTAAGGTGTCCAGATAATTTATGGGCCCGGTGTATGAGAATGCAGATTGTTTTCCTTACAAAATACACTTTTTAACTTAATTTTTGTCATGAGGTCTTTACTGCAAAACTTCACAGACTTCCATTTTGGTCTCACCATTGAATGTTCCCCTAAATAGAATCTCTCACGTGTCTTTGGATGAACTCCAGTCATGATAAGAAATGTTCTCAACAGAAAGCTTTCTTTTTGCCATTCCCATCACACAAGCCAATTTACGGAGGCTGTGAGCTATTGTTGTCTCATGCACAGTTTCTCCCATTTCAGTTATGGAGGTTCGTAACTCCTTCACAGCTTATTCAGGCCTCTTGGTGGCCACCTTTACTTCAGCCCTTCTTGCTTGGACACTAAGATTTGATGGATGAACATATTTTGTTCCATATTTTTTAATGACTTAGGAGTTCCCTGTGCTTCAAGGTATATCCTGTGTTTCTTTTACCCTTTTGCTGACTGGTCTTTTTTTTTTTTTAAAGGACCTTGTCTCAGACTAGAGTTGAATGTTCCCAGTTCTTTATTGCTCTGTTTCCTTGAAAATGTGTGGGTGTGCTGCAGTACAATGTTGTCTTTATTGTGAAACCATGTGAAACATAATGAACACTTTTGTAGCATGAGTACCAAATATTCTTAATTAAATGCAATGTTCATGCTGTAACATAATAAAATGTGAAAAACCCAAGGGGGGTTAAACACTTAGACACTCTAATTAGCTTATGACTGCAGACCATTAACAACACCTCAAGCCCAGTCACATGGCAGATTGTTTGAGCAATACAACTGCAGGACACACCTCATTTCCTGCGTTTCTTATTCTAATAGCCTCTCTTTGTAAAATGTTTTCTACTGAATATCAATTTACATCAGGTCTCAAGTATGACATATGCCAGATCTTTTAATTCCTCTCTGGCTAATTCAGTTATTCAAACGCATAAAATGTGTTGATTAGATTATAATATCTGGACTGAGTTGTGTGTGATCAAAGGCTGCATATATCAATACGGAAAACCATGATCAGCAATGTAGCGATTGGAGACAAGACCAATGTGATAAAATACATATATATTTAAGTCTGAACTATAGGGCTGTGCGACTTGGGAAAAATATTTAATTGCACTGATATTGCGATTGCGATTTTATTTGCATTTTAAATTTGTAAAGTCAAGCTTCAGCTCTACACTGTAAAAAACAATTCCGTAAAAAACAGATAATGTACTGGCAGAAAATTACCAGGATATTTTCTGTTACATTACGGACAGTTCCTTCAACTCTAAAATGGAAAATTCTGTATATCAACAGTACATTTTCTGTACTATTCACGGATAACATTCTCAATAGTGTGCAGTACAAGATGCCTTTTAACTGTAGACCCCTCCACAACTTTGTAGTCTAGCAGATACAGTGTGTCTTTCTATTAGTGTTCATTTTGTCAGCTAAAAAAAAAAAAAAAAAACTTGATTAAATAAAAATAGGACAAGGTTGACTAAATATGATAACAACTAAAAAGTACATTTGACACAGGACTAAGACTAAATGAAAAATCATTTAGTCTTAGTCCTGTGTCAAATGTACTTTTTAGTTGTTATCATATTTAGTCAACCTTGTCCTATTTTTATTTAATCAAGTTTTAGTCAACAATGTCTGAGCATTTTAGTCTAGATTTCGTCAATGAAAACTTAGTCACATTTTCGTCATGCTGCATAATGGTTAACTTGATAATTCCCGATTATTTTGCTCAAAATTCAAATCATAACAATTGTTGTCATTTGATGTATTTTTACATTTCATCAGAATTATTGCACTTTCACCTATAAGCACAAATCAAGAGAATGCCAGCCGACACGCATGGTTTATTTTACCTCATCTAGTTTCTTTTTGTTTATTATTTATTATTGACCTACCGGTAAAACAAGAAACTTCTCTCAAAAATCAAAACAGTGAAATTCCTAATGATCCAATAAATCCAAATTACTTTAAATGTTTTTCTATTAAAACAACAGCAAAAAAAGACTTATTGTCTGAGCTGCATAAATGCAGTTTTTGTTGTATAAATGGCACGAGAAATAAGATTTGTGGTATAAATACGCACTTTCATGAGATCGGGCTGGTTGTTCAGCTACCACAATCACAATCAATAGGCTATAGTCGAGATCCATGTTTGGATTTATTGCAGTTCATCACTGAGAAGGTTTGATCGCAGATTTAGTCGCAGCAAGCAGTTAGTGACAGTCACAGACCGACTGAATCACTCATTGATTTAGGCAGAAAATGGAGAATGGAGATCACTAAACTGCAGGTTACTTGTTTATCAGTGTTTTCAGATCATCCACGTTTCTTCAGCAGTGTAGAGAGAGCATGGTGGCCAGATTGCAATAAAACACCGGGTAGGAAACGTGTTCTTTTAACAGAAAACCTCTGACTGGGGATTTAAATAGTTGAAATCTTGCAGCTGCAAGCATGAATGCTTAGCTAATCGCAACCTTTCAAATCGTGATTGTGATTCGATTTCGATTAATCGTTCAGCCCTAGTCTGAACTCAATTGGTATTTCACCCTTGACTAGGGTTGCAACAGTTGACTAGCCATCAATCGGAACTGGCCGGTTTGTTTTTTGTTTTATTTTGGCCGACCTCTGATCCACACTTGCACACAAACTGCATTGCAATAATTTCCCAAAGTGTCATTTGTGTGGAAATATAACAAAGCCTGTAAACAGGATGTTAACACAGGACAGAAACGGGACACGCTGAAGAAAAAGGGGGGGAAAGCACAGAAAAGAGGCTAAGCAAGCTCACTGTTTATGATGCTCAAAATATTGGAAGAAAAATATAAATATAGATTTGAGGGTGAGGGTTTGTATGAGAATGGAACTGGCTGAATGGAAAAAAAAAATGTCGATGCCATTTTCTTTTCCTTTTACCTCCGTATAATGCCTTTAAAGTAGTGTTTATAAGTGCAGCTCTGCTCTGTGTACAGCAGTAACCAAGAAAATGTAAGCGCCACCTACTGTCAGAGAGTGAATTTGCATTTGCTTTGTCCATTTGCTGTTTTTGTTCAGATATGCATAATTTCACAAAGCCATAGTAAGACCATTCTGTTTTCTGCATCTTTGTTTGGATCATGATTAAATGCAATGGTTGCCTCTAATTTCAAATGGCTTCAGAATTGTTTTTGTTTAAGACCAGTTTGGCCTGTTATATAGCAAAAAAAATAAAAATAAATTGGCTACCAGTATAGGAATCAGCCCATTTGCTTGTAAAAAAAAAATCCACTCCACTGACTCTCTAAAAGGGAGCATTATTTGGGAATTAACGTTTCCAAAGATCGGTGGAAGAATATTCGGTCACACTTTAGATTAGGTTGTCACGGTTTGCAGGTCTGTGTGTCCATCTTGCTTGTCTTGTTGTGTTTCCTGTCACCTGTTGGCGGCTGGCGTTGCTGGGCAACACTTCTCAGCTGACGCGTTAATCAGCTCATCGCACCTGAAGCTAGTCAGTACTGCCTTTAAATGTGACGTTTGCTCTTGTCTTTTGTAAGATCGTTTTGGTGTTTATGTCTGCTGTTTCTCCCTGTCCAGTTTTGTTTCCAGTTCTCTGTGCCATCTGTTTAGCTCCCTGTTCGTGTCTGGATTATCTCTGCATCACTTCACTGGATTTCTCATTGGACTATCTACCTCACTGCCAACGCCTGCCATTCACCATCTTCTACCTACGATTCTGACCATCTTGCTTGACTATTGTCTGTTCATAAATAAACTGACTTTTTTTGCATTTGCGACTGGATCCTGAGTTATTTCCTGACATAGGGTCCAATTCTCACTATTAACTTACTATTAACTATGACTTTCAACTGTAGAATATGGTCATGCCGAATAAGGCATTAATATGTCCTTTTCTAAGTATAAGTACTAATAAACAGCCAATATCCTAATAATATGCATGCTAATAAGCAAATAGTTACAGTAGTTAGAATTGGACCCTAAACTAAAGTGATACCGTATATTCTTAGTCTAGTGCAATTCTCATCCATCTTTGCTAGACATGCTCGTCTAATGCAATGCTAAATTGGTAAATATTTCCTAACAGAAGTGATGTCTGTAATATATGTAAACAATATCCGGCTGACATATGTCTTGGACATAAACGAATATACAGTAGACTTGCTAGTTTGACATTTTTAAAACTCTTAAATGTTCTTCATGAAACCATAAATGCCAATAAAGAACTTTTATTTTTAAGAGTGAATGGAGCAGTAGATTGACTTAGCAAGTTGTATGAACATGAGAGAAAATCAGACCGCAATGACTCCTTCAGACTGTGAACAAAGAGACAAATTCCGAATCAACACTCAGGACCCCAAATCAGATGATCTGAAATTTGGGACGCCATTCAGTCCCAGCTAAGTACTTTATGGCCATGCACGCTGGTAAGAGATGATCCTAGCTAAAGGAAGATTGTTGTCAACGTTAGGCAGTTAACCCAAGACTGATGGAAAACAATGGGTTAATGCCAGAGGTTGTTTGACCCCCACAACGAAGATGCAAAACAGACCTTCCTCTTCTTAAAGACCTCAGAGTGACCTCGTAAACAGGATTGAAATCCACAGGGGAAAAAAACAGATACTTTTTTTTACATGATCAAATGCATCAGATAATTCCAAAACAATGCTAGACGGACTTATGACTAAACATCGTTTAACTGCATAATTATACAGTATATCATGTCTACAACATTTATATGTGACTATTATGCTTAGATCACACTTAAGTCATACAACTGTTATAACTATTGAATGGTTTAATGGAAGCATGGAGTGTTTGATATCAGTCTGAATGTCGTCTTACCTCTTTAATTATTCTGAGTCAAATCTGAGTAAAATGATTCAGTAGGGTGGTGCTTAAACCGCTAAAATCTAATTCCATATTCAGTTCATCCTGATTCTGACCTGGTTTGAACTTATGGACCTGTTGCTATGACAACATGTTCGAAATGAGTAACCCAAGATTGCATAAAATCCTAAACAATTAAATTCAGATAACTCAGTAATCCATATATGGGGCCTAGTCTCTCTCTCTGTGTGTGTGAATGTTATTTTTTAACCTGAGGCTTAGGTTGTGAGAAATCTCAGCTGGACAAAGGTTTAAGCACAGTGACATGTTACATGACTGGCACAACATCTATTCACTTTTAGTCCTATCTGTCATGCCTTGGGATGGCACATCACCTTTCCCTGTCAATTCTACAAGCATACTGTATCACACCAGCACAGCAGCTCTGGCTCAACACGAAAGCTCAAACAAAGATCAACCAGATGCCAAGATCTGATTCGCACTGACAACGGTGAGAAGGCTTAGCAAGTCATTTAACTCACCCTGTGTGGCGAGTCTACTAAAAGAAGAGTAAGATACAGACAAATAAAGGAGTCAGCCAATAGGACAGGATTCGCAGCATTCTGTCTATTGCGTCCGATCCGAAGAGTGGTAACAATAATGTGTAGGAAGTGAACTATGGATGTGGTGGACAAAATGACAAGTATGCTGAAGCAAGGTGTCTCCAGAGAGGCTTCTGGTCTCTGATCACCTCCAGTATTCTCATTATTCACTATATCTTGTTCAGTGCTAACTGGTACCCACCCCTTACTGCTACAAACCTAGGCATCAATGTCCATATGAGTGGGAGGGTGACTCTCATTAGAGGCAAGAACATGCAGAAATGCATTGTTCATATCAGAGTGAGAAATCCATTTGACTTTGCTGTCTTCAAACGTGTAACAAACACAGTGTTGTGGGCGGGGGGCAATGATGTGTATATAATAGGCTATGTACTCTATGTCTGAGAGTGAAGGGTTGATTTGACATTGTCTTGCTCATTAGCCATGTGTGTGATGGGTGACAGGATTTTTCTGTCAGCCTGATTCTTGTTTCCTGTCCTCTTAGTGACACCTTATACCACCAACACCACATTTTTTTTCTTTCTCTTTGCGCTAGGCCTACTCTTATCCTTTAAACTAAAACTTTGCACCCTGTCAGATGTGTATGTGGTAGCTCAATGTTGTCATTTTCTCCTAGAGATCTGTTCAGCTAGTAGCCCAAAACCCGGAAGAGAATAAGCTGAATTCTGAGTCATGTACTGTATTCCCTTGGGAATATCATATTGGTTTTTAGAATAGTAGTTTTTGACTTATGTCAACTTAAATTATTCACAGTATTCTCAAATATAAATTTTGAAACCACTACGTTGCTAAATAAGGAAATGCTTGATGAACTAGACAACTGTTGTATACTGTACAGTAGCATCATTTCAAAGCACACCATGGTTTTAAAACTCCTGACTGAGGTATAACTATTTATTTTAATTTTTAGAAAAAAACATTTTACAAGAGTGAAATGATGTTAACCGCAGTCTTTATTTTACACACACAAAATGTAATCATAAAATTAAAAAAAGATCATAAACTAAAAACTGTTCCAAAAAACAAATTCCTAACAGCAAATAAGCTGTCTGGGTTGCCATAAAAATTGACATTGGGAAATTGTAAATAATAAGACAAAATTTAGAAAAATACACTCAGTTAAACGATTAGATGTGAATATTCATTGCAAGATATTATGTGACACCACATTATTTTCATTATAGTTCAATGTGGTAGGTTGTGGTATCGTGTAATTTTTATTTTATTTTATAAAGAAAATAATACTTGTTGAGCAAAAAAAGCATAATCTGACAAAAAAATACTGTAACAGTAAAGACATTTATATAATGTTACAAAATATTTATATTTCAAATAAATGCTGTTGTTAACGCAGCCTGAAAAAAATCAAATAAATGCATCACAGTTTCCACAAAAATATTAGGCAGCACAAAAGTTTTCAACATTAATACTAATAATTAATGAGCACCAAATCAGCATATTAGAATGATTTCTGAAGTATCATGGTAACTGAAAATTACATTACACACATACATTACATTAAACATTTAATTTTTAATATTCAAATAGTAATTTTAAATTGTATGTTATCTTATGAGTTTAGGTAAAATCTTCTTTCAGTCAATGAATCTCGATGGAATGATGCAACTTTTGTCACAAGTTCTTGGTGAGTTCATGCAAAGTACAGACACTCATAACATCTGAGCGCACAAGTCAGAGAATGAAGGCATCACGAAAACTCGTTTTGAAAATGATAAGCCTACTGTAGCTGAGTTTGGTTTGTCAGATGCTAGTTGTTTGTATCTTTTCTTTTTTATAATTTTTTTTTTTATCGTTGTGCCATGTCATTGGTAATTGTTTATGAACAGACATGACCAGATTTATGAAATTTACATCACTGTCAACAACCTCAGATGAATTAAAAAGTCAAAATAATGCTTTGAACTTGCAATGTAAAAAAAAAAAAAAAATAACCTAGTCAAAAGCAGCATGAGTGGATACAAAGGTTGTAGGCAGCCTGTGACACCACATGTGGAGGGCGCTTGAAAAAGTCACTTCCTCTGAATTGCTCTAATCAGACTGGCACACACAATGTTTTTTTTTATTTTTCTGTATTACACTATTGTGCAGTTTTACACACTGCGCATTGGAAACTGGAAATGTGACACCCTGTATGTATAGTCACAGGAATAATTATTTTCTTTCGATGTGTTTGATTTATTTTATTATTTTGATGATATTGTTTCAACTACTGTGAGTATGCTCAGAGACAATTTGGTATGCTGTACTGTTGGTGCGTAATACCCTCAGCGGACATTAGGGGGAGACCATGTGCTGAGCGCAGAGTTTGAGGGTAACTTTGAGTCGCGTAGAAGAAGACGCCATTACAAGAGCGACTCGTGGCTAACAACGGCACAACTGTCTGTGTCTCTTTGTTTTAATCAAACAGGTGGGTGAAGTCAATCACCATGGACAATATATAACATGAAACAATGTGTTGATAACGTGTGTACACTGTTTTAAGAGGGTTATATACATTTCCTGAGTAGTTAAGACGTCGAATAGAGATGGTGATATGTTTATGAAAATTACGGTGCATTCGCGGTTGTGCCGCGGCCGGCCTTGTATTAATATAATTTAATCTGAATGGTTTAAGGCTCCAACACACTGAATCCCTAAGGTAACGTAATGTTTATAATGTTAATAGTGTTATAATTGTGTTTATAGGAGAAAGAGCGATGTTTTGAGCAATCGCCTGGGTTTAACAACTGAAGTATATGTAATTGTTAAATATTATACTTATATAATATTGACATACAAGATTGGTTATTGTTGATATTTGTATTTTATAAGATGTTTTACTGATCTTTTGATTAAGTATAGCCTGAGTACTGTATTTAGGAATTAAGTTTAAATGGTTATAGGATCTAACCTATGGTTGCTCTACTATTTAGTTATACAGTATGTACTATGGCACTTTTGCTCTGACTATAGAGACGGTAATACATTGAGATGTATGGGTTACAGAGAAAGTATTAAGTTAACTGAGGAAAATACGAATTGAGTATAAGAAAGACTCAGGACACAAGAGTGATATGACACATGTTTATTGGTGTTTTATTTGAGTGAGTCATATGTATGGTGACAAGATATTGTGATTTGATTATACAATACATATAATATTGAATTATTGTAATAAAGATTACAAGAGCGACTCGTGGCTAACAACAGCACAACTGTCTGTGTCTCTTTGTTTTAATCAAACAGAACATTTACTGCAGTACCGCCAGCCGGACGGCGGGCGTGCTACAGATTTTGGGGGCTCGTCCGGGATCTAGCGCCACCTGCTGGTATGCAGATCCAATCCAATTGAACCACAGAGCGGCTGGGTGACGGGTGATCAGCGTGAGGACCACAGAGGGCAGCTTAACGGCGGCAGGAGAACCAGAGCACGGCAGTGAGAGGCTTTCCTGGCTGAGGAGTAGTGCGGTGTGGTACGAGCCAAGTGTGAACCCATCAGCAGCTGAATTGTCGACAAGATGACTTCGAGCGAGAGAAAAGCAACGGTTTGGGAAATCAAGAAAAGACTTCATCAACTCACCCATGATGGACTGATCAGCCTGTTGGATTGCCTGGAGCCAACTGCAGCACCCGGAAAGCACAGGTTGGATACAACTGATGAGGAGTGTTGTTTCGAGTACATTGTTGAGTACATGAACAGTGATGTTCTCATGGAGTTAGAAGATGAAGGGTTGTCTCAGTTGTTACTACTAAAAGACAATGTGAATGTGTTGATTCAGAAACAGAGTGTTAGAACAGTTCAGCAGGACACTGAGTCATTTGCACCACAACCACTTGCACACACCCCTGACACACAGACACAACCGATGGAGTATAACAGATTGGTAGACTGCTATGAAGAGTTAGGGCGGAAATTAGCACAATACAAGATTGAAGTTAACCCAAATAGAGCAGAATCTCCCAAAAGTAGCCGAAGCTTACCTGTGAATGTAGCTGGTGAGCTCAGTAGTGGAAAAAGGGAAAGTATGATCTCCCTCCGTGACCTACAGCTACTGCCATTTCAGCATAGAGAATTCAAAGTTCAAGGGGGGCAGATTGGTGATAGTACCTCTGATATCAGTTACACAAGTGTAACCAAACAGATAGATGAGGGACTGGCAGCTAACCATAGTGAGAATGACATTATCAGAGGGGTTTTGAGAGTCATTAAGCCAGGAAACTTCAAGGACATGTTAGTGAACAAGGAAGGACTGACAATTCCAGAACTGAAAAGTTTCCTTCAGTCGCATCTGAATGAGAGAAGTAGCTCTGAGCTCTTCCAGGAATTAATGTGCGGTAAGCAGAATGACAGTGAAACTCCTCAACAGTTCCTGTATAGACTGATCGGACTAAAACAGAAACTCATTTTTCTGTCTAAACAAGCTGTCACAGATCTGGAGTACGATGAACAAACCATTCAAAATGTGTTTTTAAGGACGATTTATCAGGGCATGGGTGCAAAGTACAACCAGTTTCGCACTGAATTGAAACCCCTACTTACAAACCGCCTGGTGACAGATGAGGCACTCCTGCGCCAAGTAACCCAGATAGCCAGTGACGAGAGCGAACGACAACGTCGGTTGGGACAAGCGGCACGGCAGAGAGTGTCAAATGCCCTCAGCGCCCAGTGTGAGTCCAGCCGAGGTAAAGAGGTAGATTGTAGCAGACAACATGACCAAACTGAGACGATTCGTCGGTTGAGTGCACAAATTGAAGCTCTTACTAAGCCTGTTGAATCACTTGCAAAGGCGAGAACGACAGAGGATCAGTGCAAAGTTGATTCCCAGCTGCAGCGAAGGCAACGCCGACGAATGTGTCCCAAATGTACTAACAAGGATGTCACCTCTTGCAGTCATTGCTTCGTGTGTGGTGAGGAAGGGCATCGTGCGGTGGGCTGTCTAAGAAGAGAAAAGGTGTCGGGAAACGATCAGCGGCCACTGTAGAGGGGCGACCAGTGACCGAGAAATCACAGTCCCAGCCTAAGGAGAAAGCAGCACGGATGGGTAGGTTCGTTGATCCACTAAACCAAAGACAAAGTCCCGGTGATCGAGTAGCCCAGCTCATTGGGAAGAAAGCCACTCTCAAGTGCCACATTCATGGGTTCGCAGTAACCGCTCTACTAGACACAGGAGCACAAGTTAGTATAATTGACTGCAATTGGAAGAGTAAATACTTACCGGATCAAGCTCTGCGACCACTGTCAGAAATAGTCAATGGGGGCAACGTCAATGTCTCAGCTGTTAATGGAGAACCATTGCCATTCGAGGGATGGGTAGAATTGACAGTGAACCTGCCTGGAAATAATGACCCAAGTATGGCCATTCAAGTACCTTTCCTCGTGGGGAAGATGCCGTTAGAACGACCATTGCTGGGGTTTAATGTGGTCGAGGAGATAATAAGAGGAAAGAATGACACTGGACAGGGTCTATGTGCTTTTGCAGAACTCCTAAAGATGGCCCTTGACATCAAAGAGGAACAAGCTAATGCGATAGTGAGCTTCATTCAGGAACTACCCCATGTGAAGCTAGGAGCGATTGTCACAGTCGGCCCTAGAGATGTTGTTGTACCACCCGGTCAGGTGACTCATATGAAGTGTGAAGTTCCGGTTGGCTTGGAATGCACTGAGCCAGTAGTCTTGTTCGAGACCAGTGAGGAGAGTGCATTGTTAAATCAGCTAGACGTGGGAGAAGGTCTAATGGAACTAGAGGGGACAGATCGGCCTTATGTTAGGATTCCCCTGGGAAACCCTACTGCTTGTGAGGTTACGATCAGACGACATACACCTCTAGGGAGTATTCAGCCAATCTCAAGCATTATCGAAACGGAGCAGCAAGACACGGTAAACAGAGACGACTTACCAGTGGACAGCGGAGAAGAACCAGGTTCCCTAGAACATGAGAGCGCTCGCAGGGTAGACAGCTTGTGGCACCCGCCAGTCGATGTGAGTCATCTGGAAGATGAACAGCAGAAATTAGTCAAAGCCATGCTGTATGAAGAATCCAACGTGTTTGCTCGCGGAGATGATGATATTGGGTGCATCCCGAGCTTACAGATGACGATTAATCTGAAGGACGACATCCCTGTTCAGCGAGCTTATGCCTCCATCCCGAAACCCCTATATAAAGAGGTGAAGGAATACGTTCAGGATTTACTGGCTCGAGGGTGGGTAGTCAAGTCAAAGTCTCCTTACGCAGCCCCAGTGGTGTGTGTCAGGAAGAAAGATGGCACGCTGAGACTGTGCATAGACTACAGGTTGTTGAACCAGAAGACAGTCCCAGACCGACATCCACTTCCCCGGATTCAGGACCTCATTGACACCCTGGGAGGCTACCGATGGTTTTCAATTCTGGATCAGGGGAAGGCCTACCATCAAGGATTCATGGCGGAGGGATATCGACACCTTACGGCATTCACAACCCCTTGGGGCCTATATGAGTGGGTGCGCATACCCTTCGGATTGGCGAATGCACCAGCGGCGTTCCAGAGGAGTATGGAGGGAATGCTGGACTCCTTGAGAGATGAGTTATGTATCCCGTATCTTGATGACATACTTTGCTTTGGCAAAACGTTCAGTGACCATGTTCAGGGATTAAGGAGAGTCCTCAGGGTACTGCGGAGTCATGGAGTAAAGTTGAGACCAGCAAAGTGCGAACTCTTCAAGAGAGAGGTCAGGTATGTGGGGAGACTAGTTTCGGAGGACGGTATCCGTATCGACCCAAAAGATCTAGAAGCAGTCACCTCTCTGAAAGACCAGAAGCCCACTACTGTCGGGGAGTTGCGGCGATTGTTGGGGTTCCTCAGTTACTACCGTACTTTTATCCAGGACTTTTCACAAATTGCGAAACCACTGTACGAACTCCTTCAGCACCGGGGATCAGTAGCCTCTGGAGAGCAGAATAAGTTGAGTAAAGCTGAGAAGAGAGGGAACCAGTTACCATCTCGCACGAGAGTAGAGTGGACAAGTATGCACCAATGTGTGTTGGAAAGACTCATTGAGGCTCTAACTACTCCTCCGATACTCGCTTACCCAAACTTCGAACTCCCATTTGTGCTCCATACAGACGCGTCCGAACATGGGCTCGGGGCTGTGCTGTACCAACAGCAAGAGGGAAGGCTCAGAGTTATTGGGTATGGATCCAGAACCTTGACCCCCGCCGAGAAGAGTTACAGACTCCACTCCGGAAAGCTGGAGTTCCTGGCACTTAAATGGGCTGTCTGCGAGAAGTTCCGCGATTATCTGTTCTATGCGCCACACTTTACAGTCTTGACAGACAACAACCCATTGACGTATGTCCTCAGAACGGCTAAACTCAATGCTGTTGGACATAGGTGGGTAGGAGAATTGGCGGACTTCAGATTTGACATTCGTTACAGACCAGGCAAAATGAATGCGGATGCAGATATGCTCTCTCGTTGCCCCCTTGACATCACTAAGTTTATGACCGCATGTACCGAAGTTATCACAGAGGAGGTGGTCAGGGCTACATGGGAAGGAAGTCGGGCTGACCAAGAGAATGAAGTTGCCTGGGTTGCGGCTCTGAATGCACGTTTAGAGAATGCAGAGTACCAGTTCGAAGGGAGTCTCATATCACTTGATCGTTCTGAATTGAAAACCGCCCAACGGGAAGATCCTGTTGTTGGGAAGGTAATCGAATTAAAGGAGAGTGGTGGAGAACTGACATCTGAGATGACGAAAACTGCTAAGGGAGGCCTAAAAAGACTGTTGTATGAGTGGAGAAAACTTTATCTTGAAGAGGGACTGCTCTATCGTAAGACCAACCACAGAGCTCAACTTGTTCTTCCAGCTGAGTTTAAGCAGTTGGCATTGAAACAGTTGCACAACGACATGGGTCATGTAGGGACAGAACGAGTTCTAGACTTAGCAAGGAGGAGATTCTACTGGCCTTTTATGAAGAAGGAGATCGAGCACTATGTCACCCAGCAGTGCCGATGCGTGAAACAAAAGAAACCTGTGGTGCAGATCAAAGCTCCGATGGGGAGTCTTACCTCAAGTTGTCCACTGGATCTAGTGTCCATTGATTATTTGCACCTGGAGCGAAGTCGGGGTGGATATGAATATATTCTGGTGCTGGTGGACCATTTCACCAGATTTGCCCAGGCGTACCCGACCAGAGATAAGTCTGGAAGGACGGCGGCTGAGAGGATATTTAACGACTTTATCCCGAGATTCGGCTACCCTTGCCGGCTTCATCACGACCAAGGCCGTGAATTCGAGAATCATCTTTTCGCGACTTTGCAGCGGTTAACAGGTGTCAGTAACTCCAGAACGACGCCTTATCACCCACAAGCAAACCCGGCAGAACGGTTTAATCGCACCTTGTTACAGATGTTGAGGACGCTGGAAGAGAAGGAAAAGGATCGATGGAAAGACCACCTCCCGAAGGTTGTGCACGCTTATAATTGCACTAAGCATGAATCGACGGGGTACTCTCCATTCTTCCTCCTGTATGGACGTCATCCGCGTTTGCCCGTTGACTTGTTGTTTGGTCTGAGAGCAGAGGAAGACCAATACTCACCTCGGGATTATGCAGAGAAGTGGGCACAACGGATGGCTGAAGCGTATAAATTAGCCTCGGACAACAGCAAGCAAGCGAGCGCACGGAACAAGAAATACTATGACCGGCATCTTCGAGGTGTTGTGCTACAGCCAGGAGATCGAGTTCTGGTCCGTAATTTAAGTGAACGGGGCGGGCCTGGAAAACTAAGATCATACTGGGAGAGAACAGTGCACGTGGTCAAAGAGAGGATAGGTGATGGACCAGTCTATCAAGTGTATCCTGAGTCTAGTGGAGGTGAAAATCCAGCAGTGATACGTACCTTGCATCGGAACCTGCTCCATCTGGTTAATGACCTACCTGTAGACCCGCCACCTCTTGGAGCAAATGACTCGTGTAGACCTAAGGGAAGAAAACAGAGGTTGTTAAGATCAGCAAGGGAACCTGAAGGAGCAAATTCAAGTGATTCATGTTCAGATGACAGCGATGCTCCGAGAGCTTACTACTGGTTGCGGTCCTCTGAACAGCAGAGATCTAAGCAGAGAAGGACTATACCTGACACTTACGAAAGAGTAGGTTGGAGACGGAGAAGTGGTGAGGATGGACCTGCGAGATATGGAGAGATTGCTCGAGGGGTAGAGGAAGAATACTTACCTGAGCCAGTGACAACTCACTCCTTGACTGACTTACCTGCTGCACCAGAATCTGATGGGATGAATGACGAGATGGGAGAGATGGTACCTAGTGAGGAAGAAAGACAAATGGTTAGTCCAATGGGAAATGCTGCAGGAGATGGATATGTCAGAAGATCTAGCAGAGAACGAAAGCCCACACGGGTCTTCACTTACCCCTCATTGGGTCAGCCTAATTATGAACTGCCTACGGAGATCGGGGCTGCTCAACTTATGCAGACACAGCAGTTACCGTATTATTCTGGGGTACAGGGGCCAGTATATGTAACTTGTGCTCACATCCCACCTACACTGCCTTATCAGATAGGGTCCTATCCTACTTTACAATCCTATGCTGCCTTTAGTGGATACTAGAGAATTAGTCCCTAAAAGGAAAACAGGGTTAAAACACACACACATATACATTGCGCATTGACACAGAGGTCTTTAAATTGTTTACAATGTGAGGAGAATGTTTGTGTTATTGAGAAAGATGTTTAAGATTTAAAAGGGTCAGTGTTGTTTGGAGCCATTTCTTTTGTCGGGGAGAGTGTGACACCCTGTATGTATAGTCACAGGAATAATTATTTTCTTTCGATGTGTTTGATTTATTTTATTATTTTGATGATATTGTTTCAACTACTGTGAGTATGCTCAGAGACAATTTGGTATGCTGTACTGTTGGTGCGTAATACCCTCAGCGGACATTAGGGGGAGACCATGTGCTGAGCGCAGAGTTTGAGGGTAACTTTGAGTCGCGTAGAAGAAGACGCCATTACAAGAGCGACTCGTGGCTAACAACGGCACAACTGTCTGTGTCTCTTTGTTTTAATCAAACAGGTGGGTGAAGTCAATCACCATGGACAATATATAACATGAAACAATGTGTTGATAACGTGTGTACACTGTTTTAAGAGGGTTATATACATTTCCTGAGTAGTTAAGACGTCGAATAGAGATGGTGATATGTTTATGAAAATTACGGTGCATTCGCGGTTGTGCCGCGGCCGGCCTTGTATTAATATAATTTAATCTGAATGGTTTAAGGCTCCAACACACTGAATCCCTAAGGTAACGTAATGTTTATAATGTTAATAGTGTTATAATTGTGTTTATAGGAGAAAGAGCGATGTTTTGAGCAATCGCCTGGGTTTAACAACTGAAGTATATGTAATTGTTAAATATTATACTTATATAATATTGACATACAAGATTGGTTATTGTTGATATTTGTATTTTATAAGATGTTTTACTGATCTTTTGATTAAGTATAGCCTGAGTACTGTATTTAGGAATTAAGTTTAAATGGTTATAGGATCTAACCTATGGTTGCTCTACTATTTAGTTATACAGTATGTACTATGGCACTTTTGCTCTGACTATAGAGACGGTAATACATTGAGATGTATGGGTTACAGAGAAAGTATTAAGTTAACTGAGGAAAATACGAATTGAGTATAAGAAAGACTCAGGACACAAGAGTGATATGACACATGTTTATTGGTGTTTTGTTTGAGTGAGTCATATGTATGGTGACAAGATATTGTGATTTGATTATACAATACATATAATATTGAATTATTGTAATAAAGATTACAAGAGCGACTCGTGGCTAACAACAGCACAACTGTCTGTGTCTCTTTGTTTTAATCAAACAGAACATTTACTGCAGTACCGCCAGCCGGACGGCGGGCGTGCTACAGAAACACCTTTTCTTTTCAGTTCCAGATTACGCCATATAACCACAAAACAATGAACGCTAGTGTCCAAGACATATAATAGTCTTTATAATGTTGTTGTTTTTTTTTTTACAAATTCAAAACGGTTACAAAAGCTACATTTTTACACATCTAAATATAAATTCTGTACTCCCTGTAAATAACAAACATTTACCCTATTGAAAAATAAGTACAATGTCCCATTTCACTGCATCACTTTCTCTTTCATTATTCATGTCTCGGAAATCCAAAGTTGTCAAAAGTAACATAAAAACTGACATACTGTACTATATCCTACATAAGATATTTTCTCCGTGTTCCAAACCAGCATTTCTCAGTACCTTTGCTGCCGGTTCACTGCACAGAGCTAAATAAATGTATGATGTGGGGCAGAGCTACGGATTTTGGTGTGAGTGGAGAGAAACCAACTCATAACTGTCATGTGATGAATGCAAGTCCGTCTAAGTATAACAACACTCATATTTTGTACCCTCACTTTCTCACTTATCCCATTCATCTCTTGTCACCTGTGTACCTGTTAGCATCTGAGAATATTGGGGTCGGTGAGTAAGAGCAATCCAAAGCAGTCACCAGTGATTCAGTTAGTAAGAGGGAACACATAATACCTGGGATCATTTTATCGTCAGCTGCACAGACTAAAGGGGTTTGAACTGTAATTTGTGTAAAACAACCATAGGCATTTGAGAAGGAAATTATTTGTCAAGCATAATCAGCACTAATACTAGCACTACTAAGTAGCCTACTATTTGTTTTACTTTACCATTCAAGATTTATGAATTGGATAAGGCATATTAGGGATGTACATATTGTAGCACATAATCAGTAATTTTAGTCTTAGTTGCATTTTCATGGACTTTCAGTTTGTTTTCCTTCAGTCACATGTTTCCTTTGTTTCTAGTTCCTGCCTGAGTTTGTCACTGTAGTAACTAATTTGATTTTGTTATTCTGTCCAGCTGTATTTAATTAATTATCCAGGTTTGCCTGTGTATTTATCTGCATGTGTTTTCATTTCCTTTTGTCGGCTGTCATTAACGTTTCCGTTGAGTTTGGTGTGGATATCTTTTGGTTTATAAAGTCTGTTTTAAATTATTTATCTACATCGTGTCCTGTTTACACCACGGTTAGCAGACACCTTGACTCATATATTAGATAACAATAAGACAATTATTTTCATGTTATGGCTAATAACTGATAAATTAAAATTCTATACTCTTGTGTCTAAATAAATAGAACATTAAAGAAATGTATGTAAGAAATGTATTTCAATTAATCATAAAATGGCCCTGATATGTCCCTAGACATTAAGAAATCATGTTCATTTCAAATACTTATATCACTGACAACAGTAGTCCGGCCAGGATATTGTCATTTAAAAGTGAAGTTGCAGCCCTCAACTGATGTTGATGTTGTCATGTTGTGTTTTGGCCTGAAGCGCCACCCTCCACCTATCTATACAAACGTGTCGGATAAAAAATGTCTAACGTTACGAAACCTAAAAGTCTTCGTTATGAATCCGAAATACGTCGTGACAAAGTCTGGAAAAAAACGTACTGTGTAGGACTCGTCACTTGCCATTGGAAGCTCCTTGTAGCAGCCTACGTTCCTGCTGGATCCTGCAGCCTAACTGGCAACCTCGAGTCAGGGGGAGGGGATACACCGCTCTACAGTAATTTGAAAGTGATTGCAGTACCAGTTTTGGCCACAATCACAACATTATAGAGTAAGTACAATTTATATTAATTTTGAGAATTGCTAAAGATTACATTTAACAGTGTTATTAAATTAATAGTGTTTTTTTAAAGCCTTAAGGCTGATTTATACTTCTGCGTCGGACCTACGCCGGAGCCTTTACGCTGTAGGCAACGCGTTGGTTTTCATTTATACTTCTGCGTCGTTGTCCGCGTTGACGCGCAATTACACTTGCAGAGGGAGCATGTGAAACCCGAGGGAGTGGTCCTAGCAGACCAATCACAGCGCTTGCGTCCGCGTAGAGTTGACGCGTTGTTACATTTTTGGAGAGGTGCACGTCAGGGTACTCCGAAGGGTACGCGCGCTACACACAGCCTACGACGTAGCTACGGCGTGAGTTCGACGCAGAAGTATAAATTGGGCTTTACTATCCAGTTTGACTAAAGTGTAGCTCTCCTTGAGAGAAAGAATGCATTATCTTGATGTTTTGAGAAAACTCTCCTGTTTATAGTTAGAGCCTGGCCAAATCCAACCTTGGAAAAGCTGTGTGTTGGTGTATGTGTTAGTCTTTTTGGTTACAGGTTAAGGAACCACTGGCATTATAGGAGATTGACTGACTTGTTGTTCTGGACAGGCTGGCGCCCAGCAACCCAAATCTGCGACCTGGAAGGTCACGACATGCCTAACTTCAGGGTCCGAGTGTCAGCCGCATAATCGATGGAGATATGCTTCAGTCTATCAGTATATGTGTGGAAAATTACTATGTTTATCTTTTTCTTAGCCAATGAGAATCATTCAACCTGAGCTTAGACCTCGGTGAAGGGTATAACTGCTGTGATCTTTGTAACTGTAAGGTGTGCGGCCTACAAACTCCTGTGTGAGTCTTGAAGCTGACTTCTGCTGATGAAACTGCAAACTATCTTCAGTAAAACTTTTCTTCAATTTATTATAAATCTGACTCAGAATCCTAAACAGTCCTAAACTGTTACCCCCAAACACTTCTAATTCGTGACCGGTGTTTTGTTTTGCTCTATCCTCTGCGCGTTCGTCATTACGTCATGCGTCTGGTCAGGGGTTACTCTTTCACCGTAAATCGATGCATACGGCCGTCTGTCAGAAGCTAGTTATTTTAGCTTATAAAGTTTTATATATGAATATTTTTCTTACACAAACGCATCGCTTCACTTCAGAAGGCCTTTATTAACCCCCTGGAGTAAATTATGGGGTAATTTTCATTTTCATTTTTTGGGTGAACTATCCCTTTAATGTTTAGATTATCTTTGCCATCTAACACTCACTTTAAAGACACACTATGCAAGATTTGCCGCTGGCAAAACCAGCAATGCAGGTTTGAGAGGTGGCGCCCCGCCATATCTCGCCAGAATCACGACTTGCTTTACGGCACGACGTCACATACATCAACAACATATGAAGCAGCCTCTATGGAAGATACTAGCACGCATTTCAGACGTGAATCATGGCAGAGTCGACGAAGGAAACGTGAGTGGTATTTACGACAGTAACGTTAAATACAAGTACTCCACAGCGACGCTTCGCTGGGTTGCTGTTTGACAAAAACGGAAACTACATAGTATGCCTTTAACTAAGAAATGATCCCTTAAACTATTGGCTTCAATGACCCCTATATGTTTTAACACGTTGAAGACCTTTCTCAAACACAAAACAAATCCTTATTTCATTTCTGGAAGCCGGGCGAAATGAGCAAGCACTGTTACTGCATTCAGATATCAAATACAGACATTAAAGAATACATGAAAAGAACATTTCAGTAATCACACTGGTAACTTCTATAACAAAGTAAAATCTCCAGAGAAGTCATTCAACTCATTTGATATTTAGAATGAAAAATATTGATTAATACCTTGATTATAATCACTCATTACAGATACATTGAAGCAGCAGCGGATTCCAATCCAGTTTTAGACCAATGTGGGATCCAATACCACCACATCTGGTCTTTCCATAAAGGCTGCTTCAAAATGTTAGGTTTCTGACCCATGCTCCTCTTTCAGGTTAAAAAATTTATAAAACAGACAATATCTTTTTCCTTCAAGGACTTAACATGAACAAAATATCCCACATAGCACATAGTATAATTGATCTCCAGTTCCTTCGGACATAGCTGTCTTTACATGTCTTACACAGCTGTTCAGCTTGGCAACTTTGGTTTTATCATTAAAGTTCCCTCTTTAGGGAGGTATTTTTTTAATTCTTCAATACCCTTGTTTTCATAACATAAATTTTAACTGTATTTTTCATTATAACTACTTCTCACAGTATTCCTCTATAAAATGGTTAGTCTTAAGATCCAAAAAATATAATCAGTATTGTCTCAGTCCCACTTATCTTTACTGTTTTGCAGAAACCAAAATATTATGTTACTCAGATCTCAACCCTTAAGACAGCCATATAGCTGCTTTCTCCTTTAACCTTTATTACCTAAATTGTTTTCTTAGACATCTAAGTGTTTTCTTGGACATCTAATGTCATACATCCATTTAATAGATACAACTTATATTCACTCCTCTTTTGTTCGCCCACCAGCCTTTCATAAAAATGAGGGAGCTCTCTCTGGATAATTTGGATAGTGACTTAGCCAGTGTGTCACTTTGTCTCTCTGCCGTCAAGTCTATCATTTTTACGTTGACCATTATGATCCCACCTAGTTGTCTATTTAAATTTAGACCCCTGGTTGAATTTAGACAAGAGTTTTTTACCCTTATGGATGGCAATCTTCAACTTCACAATTCCAATTTACATAAATACTAATCCAGAGAGTAATTCAGCTCAACATCATAAATGACATTACCAGTAGCAGACAGAGCTGTAAAACCAATCTAATTAAAGCTCGTCCCATGTTCTGTATTGTCTTTTCATCAGATTAACTCAGAATTATCAGCTTCTTTAAAGTTTTGTCGTTTCACTTAACCCATCTGTAATGATAAAATACTCATTCTAGAGGTTAATGACACAATATCCACAAAATCAGGAAATAATAGTACCCCAAACTAACACATACAAGACATAAAGTGCAGTCACCATCACACGCATTCATACTAGACACACATATGTTAACTGCTCATTTTCAATGTTCGCTTTTTGATATTGATATTTTCTTTCGGTTTTACCTAATTTTACATAGTCTCTTAACCAGTTTCAAAGCATGTCTGTTCATTACTCATTTGATTTTAGAAAAGTCAGCTGGGTTGTTTTGGTTCATTATCATTATTTTGTTTAAGCTTGCTTTAGCAGGCCGATAACATAAAGACAGAGAGTACCATCCCTTCCTCCACTCAAGTAGTCTCTCTCACTATAAACAAATAATCTTTTCAACAGCCTCCTAAGAATGTAACTTAGACAGAATGTAATATTAAATTCATTACAATAACCTTTGACCATTCACCTTTCTCCAGACGTTTCTTGAATCTACAAAAGCGGTCTTCATCTTTAGCCACCACCATGTCTAACGACCTTCAGAAGTTAAAACTATGTTATAGACATTAGTTCAAAATCAACACTTCTATACATTTCTTGCCCATAAGGCAACCAACATCATGGTCCTGATATAAATTAAAAAGTTTTGTTACTGTCTCCACAACAAATAATGTAACATCCATTCAGTGTACTGTTACATCTGTAGCCAGAGCCATCGTCCTGTATGGTGGAGACTTAAATGAGACAAAAAAGTTACTGGTCCTAAAATAAACTAGTCCAAAAAAAAAACTTCTATTGTTTAAGGTCTGTATTATCATTTTAAAGATTTCTTTAAAGTCAATCAGTTTTACTTTTAAAACATTTTCAAATTACCCTCTAAATGTATAAAATCTGAACTGCCTGCAGCATGATTTCTTTTAACATCTCCATGTCTATGATTTTCAACTGAAACACTATGCTTTACAATAAATAGCTTATTAGCACTTACAACACAGGCTCAGATAACATGCAGCTTTTAGCTGACATTGAATGAGAGAGACTCCGAAGCATTCAGGACTGGTACACTGCACTCTCATAAACTTCTAACATCAAACTTTATCTACTATCTTTTAACTCTAGCCCAGCTTAAGGCATCTTTGCCAGAAATGACATGCATTTTCAAATAAACATAATTTATATTTATATTTTTGCAACTCACATTTGCAGAAATGGAGGCGGCGATCTTTGAACAACACGGCTTGGCTTCTGCATGATGAAACTGCAAAGTATACTCCAAAATGACATTTACATATACTAGTCGACGCCAATTTGGGTCACAACTTCTTTATTTTATCTGAGATGGAAGAGATGGAGCAGGTTTGGGGCGCACTGGACCTACAATCCAGGGAAGTACTCTGCTGGGGTGGTGCTACACCAACAATGCCCAGCGGGGCATTGTAAAACAAGATTTTTTAAAGAGAAATGAGAAGAGGAGCTTGAGTTTGTTTCGCGTCAGGGGTTACTCTTTTGGCGTAAGTTGACTTGCGTAGGCCGTCTGCCCTAAGTTAGTTATTTTAGTTTTTAAAGTTTTAAATATGGACATTTTTCTTACACAATCGAATGGCTTGGCTTCAGAAGGTCCTTATTAACCCTCTGAGCCGTGTGGATATCTTTTATGATGGATGGATGCACTTGGGCTTCAAAATTTCATCCTCTATTCACTTGAAAGAGCTATAAAGCTTGGAAGAGCCATTATTTGATATATATATATCAGATTGTGTTCATCTGAAAGAAGAAAGTCATATACACTTAGGATGGCTTGAGGATGAGTAAATTATGGGGTAATTTTTCCCTTTAAATAGGCAGAAATGAGAGTCTAATATCAGCCAATATATGTTATATATGCACTCACTGGCCACTTTCATAGGTATACCTTGCTAGTACCCCTTTTGCCTTCAGAACTACCTTAATTCTTCGTGGCATTGATTCAACAAGGTGCTGGAAACATTCCTCAGAGATTTTGGTCCATATTGACATGACAGCATCACGCAGTTGCTGCATATTTGTCGGCTGCACATCCATGATGCAAATCTACCGTTCCACCACTTCCCAAATTTGTTCAAAATGATTGAGATCTGGTGACTGTGGAGGCCATTTGAGTATAGTGAACTCATTGTGATGTTCAGGAAACCAGGTTTATTTCACTTTGTGACCTTATTCTGCTAGAAGTAGCCATCAGAAGATTGGTACACTGTGGTCATAAAGGGATGGACACGGTCAGCAACAATACTCAAGAAGGCTGTGGCGTTTAATCAATGCTCAATTGGTAATAAGGGGTCCAAAGTGTGCCAAGAAAATATCCCCCACACCATTACACCACCACCAGTCACCACCACCAGCATGATCCGTTGATGGAAAGACAGGATGAATCCATGCTTTCATGTTGTTTACGCCAGATTCTGACCCTGCCATCTTAATGCTGCAGCAGAAACCGAGACTCATCAGACCAGGAAACATTTTTCCAATCTTCTATTGTCCAATTTTAGTGAGCCCGTGCGAATTGTAGCCTCAGTCTCCTGTGCTTAGCTGACAGGAGCGGCACCCAGTGTGATCTGCTGCTGTAGCCCATATGTGTCAATGTTCAATGTGTTGTGGGCTCAGAGACACTCTTCTGCATGCCTCGGTTGTAACGAATGGTTATTTGAGTTACAAACCGGTCTGGCCATTCTCCTCTGACCTCTGGCATCAACAATGCATTTTCACCCAAATAACTGACGTTCAGTGGATTTTCTCTTTTTCTGACCATTCTCTGTAAACCCTAGAGATGTGCGTGAAAGTCCCAGTAGATCAGCAGTTTCTGAAATACTCAGACCAGCCAGTCTGACATCAACAACCATGCCACGTTCAAAGTCACTTTAATCACATTTCTTCCCCGTTCTGATGCATTTTGACTTCAGCAGATCATCTTGACCATGTCCACATGCCTAAATACATTGAGTTGCTGCCATGTGATTAGCTGATTAGATATTTGCATGAATAAACAGTTAAACAGGTATATCTAATAAAGTGGTCGGGTGAGTGTATATCATGCATCCCTAAAACATATGTACTTTAAATAAAAAAAATAAAAAAATAAAAATAAAAAACATTTAAAAATTATCTTTTTATCTGGTTTTGACAAACTTCCAGATTTATCTGACCACAAATAATCCCATCAACCTTGCAGATACAGATAAGGACATTATTGTGTTCCTAAATGCTACCTTAATGTTAAAACACGAAGGTTGGAATGAGACAGAGCAAAATATTGTAAAGTTTGTCGCAAAAAAAGCTACTTCTGCCTTGTAGATTGTAGTGTTTCTATTTAATTAACAATAATTTTTGCAAAAATTATTCATGGCACGCATGGTACACACACTATTCTGATTCAGTAGCACAACATTTTGATGCCATTTCGAGTTGATTCTGACAGTTACTCACAACGCCATATCAAATTATTATGTGGATATATGTAAATGACATTATGAGGACGGAAGTCACTGTGAACAGACTTTAGGAGGATTGACAAGGAAGTACATATATCAGCGTGAATAGTTTAATAATGGATCGATAGAACAATCATAGTTTAAATATTGAAGTTGTAAGACATCAGACTACTCCAAAGCAAGACGCAAGTCCATTCATCCAACAAAGAATAATCCAACAAAGCTCTCCGACTCTGTTTGATAAAACACTATTTTAACCCTTATGCAGAGAAGAGGAAAAGGCCCACAGTCAAAACATAGTCAATCTGCCCATCTGTGATTCAGACTATGGGGGTTTACCTCAAAGTCATCATAAAGGAATCCATGGATGTATTGTCACTGATCTCATTTTTTTGTCCGTTGCATTGCCTGCCTATAAAATCATGCTGTCTATTTTGTATAAATTTGCATTGAAACATGTGAATCATGCTTCGAAAGCAGGATTTGGTTTTATGGATGTTTTTAGCCTAGGTACAGACCCATTAAAGCATAAATCATGAAATTTCCTTCACTTTACCCAAACATAGGACTATGTATATCTGTCCTCATAATCCGGTTAGGCTTCTTTTATCAAACATAGAAATATGACTCAGCCCTTTTTTCCACACATCGTCACATTTTTCTGGATTAATTTCAGTGTCACACTGTGTAACAGATATCGGAGAGAAGAATGTTATTTCGATGGCAGCAAATGTGCCTTCTCTCTCTCTTCCTGTGATGATGGGACTTTTTCTTCTCAGTGTTCCTCAGAGCCTGTTACAGACACAAAGGACCTGATAGCATGACTGCACCGCTAGAAAATAGACAACTTCTCACGTCAAAATGGCCATCTCAGATTTGTCAAGTCAGTGCCATAAATCCGCTAACAGTCACCTCAGGTTTCTTATAAGACGTTATATTTTAATGCAATCCATAAGGCAGCAGGATCTGCTAAAGAACACTCGGATCCTGGCAGAACTGTCAGCTAACCTCATCCTTCAACAGCCTCTGAATTTGCATGAACATGGATTCCTTAACCTAGACGCCAGACGTATTCATGTCTTACAGCATTTTACCCAATCAGCTACAACTAATCTTGTGTCCTAACAAACATGAGACAGACAGCTGGGTCTTTATACAGATTTGACATTGCTCTTGTTGCTCCTGCTTGTTGTTCTGCATTTACAGATATGAGATACCAAAGGGAGAATTGTCCTAGTCACATTTTGCATCAAACAAAACAAAATGAAAGTGTCTAAATAATATATATTATATTAATGTTATATTGTATAAAATAATAACCATATAAAAAGAAAATCGGCCCACCCCCGAATTCTCATTATAACTAATGCATGCTAGATACTTAAAAAAAAAATAATAATAATTTCCATTCTCAATAGTGATTGACATTCAATTTGCATTACTGTACTTTTGTATCAGCATAAAGGCAGTACAAAAAAAAAAAAACATAAAAATATGAACATTTCAATATTTCAATAATAAATCAATGATTTTGAATTAAAATAATGAAAATTAGATGTTTGGGGGATTTTTTTTGCATCATCCTAAAAAATTGCATAATTTACTTTAAGCAAAATATAATTTCCACCTTACATTTAAAAAAGATCATTTCTGTGTTTTGATTTTAACTGCAAAATACTGTATGAATGAGACACAGTTTGCCTCTGTCTGGCGTACAGTTTTTTTTTTATTATTATTATTTAATGAATGTTTATGCTTCATTTGCCAATTGAAACTAATAGGCTTAAATATGCAAAACAAATAAGTTCACAAAAATATTAATCTCGGCTTAAAAAAAAATGGAATGGAAGACGGTGCCCTGGAAATGGAGCTCCCTGCAGGGACTCGTAAAACAAGAAATGCTTTTTGTGCTTGTACTATGAAAATATTACTGAACCCAAATAAAATGAAAAGGCCAAAAAAGCTATTTTGCCATGTTGGGTGGCTGCATACTGTATGTGCTGGAGGCTTCCTGCATTATTATGATACTTTTTTGTCTTTGTCTTTACTGAGATAGACACATTTTTCTGTTTATTTGTCTGATGTTCATGCCAGTCACTCACCAACCAGTTGGATCTTAGATATTAGATGGGAAAAACTTCTTCCAAATAGCAATAATAGCAAAATACATAACTCCAGGTGAGCAAGTTGTACTAAATCAACCAACTTGAAAGCTTCAGAAATAGCTTTTGGACATTTTTGAATATAAGTAATTGAGCTGTTTGAATTGTTTTGTTTTTCACAACTCTCATTTTTCTTCAAATGAGCACATTACAGAGCCTTTCACTTTTATACAATGCAATAACCAATTGCTGGTGTTTGACAATTACTAGACAAGGCAAGATAACACAGGTCGCTTTCTTAAGAGTGGGACGACACTGTTCAACAATCAGACTTGTTTCAAACCCATTTCATTCTGCATATTAAGTCACAAAAACTATTATAGAAAAATGAGGTAAACAAACATCAACTGCCAACAAACACAAAAGACACCAAACTTTGGAGGTACAAGATATCTTACTTAAATTACTAAGTATCTTTCATGTCTATATTAAGACACGGTCTTCGCAGAGATATCTGATGCAATGGAGGTATAAGCTCCCAACTTATGGGGTAATTTGTCTTTGTTAACGGCTTTCCATAAAGTATAATATGACATGGTGCAATACAAAACCGTTTCAGATATGAAGTGAAAAAAAGCACATCTAAAAGCTAAAATGGTTGAAATTTAAGGCAGTTCTTAGGATCAATTTAGGTCTTTGTTATCATAGCTGAAACAGTATGAACGTGACGCGATGATCAATATGGCACATTTGTGGGATGGTGTCAGAGGGAAACGGCTCAGCCATGGAGGAAGCATGAAGGTTTTAAATGTATGGCTTATGTAGGAATCAAACCTCCTTTGTTTGAAAATTTATGAGGAACCATCCCATAGAGATGTATTAAGTTTTCAGTCAATCAGAAATCAATGACTATACAGCCATTAAGAACTGCAAAAAGCCTTATAATTTTGTAGCATTGTCTACTGGCCAGTGTTATTCACAGCTTTCCGAAAACTGTCGAAGTATAGTTATTGTCTTTAACAGTTGAATCAGCATAAAGATGAGGTCACGTTTACCGGTCATTTCAATAGAAATCCATGTGATCGGGAATTGAGGCAAAAGATTTCCCCATGCAGATTTTGCAACAGGTTTAAGTTTTTCACAGATTCGCCGCATTGACCAATAGAAAGCTGATTGGTTTGACAGTGAGTTCTATGTGAACGGTGCTTCATGCATTGCTACACTATTGAAAATATGAAATGGACCTTTTTGCCACACATTAAATGTTTGCAAACATCTCCAAGATTTTGCCTTCAAAAACAGGAAAGTGCATTCAAAAATTTTTAATTGAATGTTACCTTGCCAAATGTATTAATAATGTAAAAAATAATAATAATAATAATAATTTGGGATTTGGAAAGACAATGGCAAGATAAACATCTAGATTAAACACAACGTGGCTCTGCAGTTGCCACTTAACCTAAAGTTAAGCTCTAGGAACTTAACATACACAAATAAAAGTCTTACAACCATGGCACAGTTTGTGACTGCCATTAAGCAACATATTAAACATGAATTATATAAAATATAAAATATAAAATTAATTATTAAGAAAACATAACACCTCAACTGCAACTAGTTAAGCTTAAAGCAGGCTTAGATATGTAAATGTCATATAGATTTAAGCATGCACAGACTGTTTCACCAACGCTTTTCAAAGTCTTTGATATAGTGTAGGCCAACACTGGCTTTGAAAAAAAAAATCAATAGGCTATTTGTGCACCTTGTCTCTGATAAACTGCAGAAGAAAATATAAATATCCACAAAATGATTTTACAAGTAGTTTTACACATTACTTGGATAACAACACTTTTGGGAAATGAGCCATAGAGATTAGATACCACTTACAGTGGGATCCAAACTTCTGAGAGCACTATAGTGAATGATTCTATTTAGCATTTATCTCATTTACATTTTTTTATTAAAAATGATCATTTTTGCATAAAAATGCGAGTGAAATTTTTATTTTAAGTTAACACAAGTATAAGACCACCAGTAAATGCTTCTATTCTAATCTGCATACAAATGTAAATGTTTACCTAAGTAAAAATGTATTTGAAAAGTCTTATGACACAAGTGAATGCTTATATATTATTATTATTATTATATATTTTTTTATTTTTTTTTATTGTCACGATTAGATCCAAGAAAAACGGAGATGATTGAAAGGTAAAAAGGTTGTTTAATAAATAACTCAGTAACATAGCCAGCAGGCCAGACAGTAGACAGAACACAGGCAGGAACTTAAATACACAGTGGCGATTAACTAAACGATTAGCAGCTGTGATGAATGTGATTAGTGTCCATGGTGACTGATCAGTGGCAGGAAACACAGACAAGGAAACACATGTGAGGAAGGAAAACAAATTAAAAGTCTATGAACTGATTATAACTGAACATATTGGTGACATCACTCCCCCCTCCGGCAAGGCGCAGCCTCGCGCCGTAACAGAACAACAGAGGGAGAGCCGGAGGGGGTTCTGGAGGTGGACGAGGTGATGGCGAGGTGATAGAGAGAGGCTGGAGTGACAGGATGGTGAAGAGATGAGGACGATTCCCTGGCGGCGCTGATGAAAGGAGCCTGGTGGCGCAGACCCAGAGCAGTCCAGTGCGATAGCCCATGACGGAGTAGAGGGGGGGAGGAGAACAGGTGGTGAAGAGGCTGACGGCAGCTGGGGAATGACCGATGGAGACTCAGCGGATGGATCCATTGGTGCAGACGGAGAGCCGGTGGACTCAAGCTACGTCGCTGGCTCTGGAGATCTATGCGATGCTGTGGCGACGAACGCTGGAGGTGGAGCCAGAGTACCCGAGGGCTGAGGTGTGATGGAGGACAGAGGTGACGCCGAGGGGAAGGAGGATCCCGCTGCAGCCGTAGGGGTGGAGAGATGGAGCGCGGCCGACGGACCGCAAGTCCGTGGCGGAGGCAGAGTGATGACTGACCAACGGGGAGCTGGCAGGACGAGGGAACTCAATGGAGCCGTAAGTCTGAGGGTCTCTGATGGAGCCGAAGGTGGGATGAGCCAAGACAGAGCTGACAGGTTGACAGGCCGAGATGGAGCAAAGAGGACCGAGGCCGAAGGCAGAGCCGTGGGATCCTCTTGCACGGGCGCTGCAGGTGGATGCAAGACCTGCGGCTCGACGTCACAGGGACTCCCCGGAGATGGCGCAGGGCTGTAGACATCCAGCAGTGTTGGGGCTGGAGGACTGGCTGAGCTTTGCGGTGCCACCATACTTGACAGGCCGACGGAAAGATTAACACAGTCATTGGGGCTGTCCAAAAACAGCGAAGATGAAGGTGATGGGATAGAGTGGGAATTGATGTTTCCTCATTGAAGTCAATCACCATTCCTCATTTTCCGTTGATACGATTCCCTCGTCCGCTGATGTCGTGGGCTCACACCCCTGGTCAGACTCATGTTGGAGCTCCTCCTCCGGGGCGGTGGTCAGCTCTGTCCTCTTCTCCTCAGGTTCTGGCTGACGTGTCGCGGCGGGTGGTAGCTCTCCGTCTGCGGGGGGCACACACGAGTTCTCCGCGGTCGAAGGTGGCTCTGGGTCTGGCTGTGTTCTGGATCGGGGCGCAATGCTCTCCAGACACCTGATGACAGTCTCCTTCCAGTTCCGATTTGTGGTGTCTGGGAGGTCGATAGGATGGTGTTAGGTTGCCCCAATCTAGAACAAGGTCCTCAGGGTTTCGTCGTCAAGGGGGCTGGTGACTGCAAGGCAACAAAATTTCTTGACAAATGACACAAAAAAAAATGTAGCTCTCCTGAGCCAGGAGGATGAATAGCACTCTATAATCCATTATTTTGGTCCGGTATTCTTTCACGATCAGATCCAAGGAAGACGGAGATGATTGAAAGGTAACAAGGTTGTTTAATAAATAACTCAGTAACATAGCCAGCAGGCCAGACAGCATACAACACACAAACAATACCAGACACTAGACAGAACACAGACAGGAACTTAAATACACAGTGGCGATTAACTAAACGATTAGCAGCTGTGATGAATGTGATTAGTGTCCATGGTGACTGATCAGTGGCAGGAAACAAAGACAAGGAAACACATGTGAGGAATGAAAACGAACTAAAAGTCTATGAACTGAATATAACTGAACATAATGGTGACATATATATTCATTTCATTAAAAAAAATATTTTAAATGATAATTGTAGCATTTGAGTGAAAAATGTATTTGAAAAAAATAACAAGCATTTCAAAATTCGCCTATTTGATTAGTGACAACAATAATAGTGCAGATATTAGAGCAGAGATAGAAATAGTGCAGATGTTTATTTCCAGGTTTAAAAGTGATTTTGAAAATCAGATTTTTTATTGTGGTCTCAGACATGTGAGCCCCACTGAATTTGCTACTAACTTAGTGCTCCGGGAAACACGGCTCTGCTTTTTTCAGAGAATCTGCCTTTTACTCAGAACTAACAATGTGTTTTATGCCAACAGAGAGAGCCTAGTGCACTGATGTTCCCTAATAAAATGTTTTATCGACAGACACAGAAATTTAAAAAATAACCAGTGGATATTATTATTAATATTTTAAAAGCGTCTCTCTGTGGAGAGACCTATATGGCAAAACTTCAGAAAAGTGCACTTCCATCAGCTCTAACTCTGGCAGCCTTGTCTTCGGAGCCATTGCCTTTAAGCAGAAGACAAATGATACCACTTTCCACTGTATGTTCAACAGTGTTAGCGCGCAGAAGGGGACATTGGAGTCTTAAGTGTATAGAGGATTTTCCTGCAGATTCTTCTGGACTGAAACATCCACGGGGAGATGAACAATAATGAGGAAAAGAAGTCCTCTGACCTTGATCACTAGGATGATCACAGTGGACTCCTACTGGAGTGGAATCTAAAACTCTAGACTATAACCAATGAAACAGTGCTGTCGGACCATACTGGATATATTTTGGTCGGTAGCACTTTATTTTAGTCCTGTTCTGCATGTACATAGCCTACTATGTACTTATTATAGCAATTAATAACTGGGTTATAACTAGGTACTAACCCTGAACACACATCTAAACCTAACCTTCACCCATGTAGTTATCTTATATTACCAGTACTTTCTCGCGTAAGTACACAAAGTACACGTACTGTAAAATAAAGTCTAAACTTTTGACCAATACAAGATGTAAATATCATGTTATTACAATGTAATTATGTGTTTCTGCCATTTATCACATTTAGATTACTTTGTCATTTAATGTTCACTTAAAGTGATTATTACTTTACTTTAAATACTTTTACATTTCATGAATATCCTTTTTTTTCATACTCTGTACATTATAATGTTGTGATGCTTAAATTCACTTAAAGGGCTCATGAAAATTTTCCTTGATCTTGACATGTACGAGGCCATTGTACTATTAAAACATCCTTTAAGTTTCAGAACTCAAAACTTCCTTGTTATTCCAAAAACAGCTTTTATTGAAACCAAGCTGCATAAATGACTCGTTTTGGATTTTGTTACATTATGACGTAATTAGTGTGTTGAAAGACCGTCTCTGCAGAATCAGATCAATGCCTACTTCTACATCATTGCATCTTTGCATCACCCTCTGGCATGTTAGTGAGATTAGAAGGAGAGAAGAGAGATACAGAATTAAAGGATTAAAAAAAACATTACCTTCCAAAGGATTGTAATGCTAAGACAGTGGTTATTTATTTTCAACTATGAATGTCTCAGTAGAGCATTATTTGTTTGTTCAATTCATTTCACTAGCCGCTTTTCCACTGTTGGGCCAGGGCTTTCAACGGGCCAGCCTGGGGTAATAGCCTCGGACCTGTAACACCGAGCCCAAAACCACGTTGCGTTTCCACCATCGACCCAGAAGCTCCACAGCGCTTCACTAAAACCTGCCCCTAACATGCCTCTCTGGTACAACATCACACAAACCTATCATTTTACCAACAAATGGAAGTTTTATCAGAAAACTAATCAGATCAGAAAAAAAAGAAATCACTGGAAACTAGCGAGATCGCAAAACGAACATGATAAAAGCAGCAGTTTGTTGACATTTTTGTTGTTTACCTAAAGATTTAAAACCCAAGCATTGATGTTTACCAAAGTTTTACACTATTAAGTGATACATTACCATTATTTCACAAAAGAAAGAGGACACATACTTATTCAGTCGCATCGGTTTCTGTTTATTTGTAGTCACAGAAAAGTATGTTTATATCACATCTAGAAAGAAAGATAATTTCTACAAAATTTCCACCAAAAATACAACCTGAGGAGCTTTAGCAATCTCTCCAGTGACCATGTTTACTATGGTAAAGGTAAAGGTTAGCATGTAAAGTCTTTTGCATCGTAATCACAAAATGATTCTTTAATGCTGATGATAGCTGGTATATGAAATATGAGTCTCATATATAGAGTCTCCTTACTCAGGTTAAAAAAAAACCCTGCCCATTGGCCCAGAGGAAGCCCCAACGAGGCACGATCAAGCCCCTGAAGTGACAGTGGAAACGCGACTGGACCTGGCACGCACTAGCACACCTGCTTTGGGCCCGACAATGGAAACGCGGCTACTGTGGATTCTGTGGAAAATCAGTCACAATTTCGGCGTAGGCTCTGCAAACAGTCTTTTACTGTAAGATAAGGACCCGATAGTAATGCAACAACATGTAAGTAATCGTGTTCATTCTAATGCCTAATCTGTGATTTCTGATATGTAATAATTCATGTACAGTCAGACGTTCTTTGTCTCAAAACCTTTTATTACTGTTTATTAGGGCTGGGAAAATAAATCGATGCATCTCAATTCGTGGATCGATTCAGAGATTTTCGGTATGCATTGCGATTCTCTCTCCAATCGATTTTTAACAGTAGATGGCACTGTAGGATAGTTTTTAACCACACACTCAAATGCTCATGAAGAAGAGCGCTGAAGAGCGATTGTACATTCGGCTATGTGCGAGATGAATCCACGTAAGTGGTTAAATGTTCTTGCACCTCAGAATGCTTTTCTTTTGACGTGAAATTAATGTAAACACAGCCCACTGCAAACACCCTTGTAATTTGTTTTAACCTTTTCAAACTTTATGAAAGATTATTTTCTGAAAGATTCAAGCAGTGTGTGTAAGGAATTGGAAGCAAGCAGAGTATGGCTGTTTCTAAAGCCTGCAGCGTCATCTGCTGTTAAAAACTAAGCTCAGAATCGATTTGAAAGAGAATCGCGACGCATTCTGAAAATCTCAAAATTGATTCAGAATCGTTTGAAGAATGGCGATGCATCGATTTATTGTCCCAGCCTTACTGTTTACGTGTCAGTAAATCAAACCAGTGACTAAATGGTCTTCGAATTTCGCATAAAAACACATTGTTTCTCTTGGTAGAATGAAAATAATCTGTTATTTAAATTGCGATTAAATTAAATAGCCTACAGAAAGCTCAAAGAGTCCTGTCTTTATAATCGCTGGAGCTGTCAATCACAACACAAGTTTATTAGTGACTGAATTCTGGATTCTCGCCGTTATAATGAATGACGCTGTCTACATGAATGACGCATTTACATTGTGTTTGCACTGTTAGTTATGATGAAAGCATTCGTGAGAGCAGAAATCAAGTTGCAATGATGAAATTACTGCATTCTTGCGCTCAACATCGGCTACAATGCCCATTGCTGCAACATTTCATGCGACTGGAGTAGATCTAAATATAAAACTATAATCAACACTTTTCAAGATTAGTTAATCTTGACAGCTGTAATAGTAAAAAAAATTACGAGAGTGTTCCACGTGTAATACTTATTTAATATGCAAAGATGTCAGCCAATCACAGCAGTGGGCGTTAACATTTTAGTAAAGTCGTAAAGGCGTAAAGTCTCTCAACAGACACGCACCTTCCAACTGAGCGTTCAAATCAGAGGGCTAAAATCAGGGTAGAAAATGGCCTTTTACTTCTAAATTGACAATTTTTTATGTAAAAATCATACTAACATTATAAGTGAACCTCAGGAAACATCATAAAATAATAAAAAACTGATTTTATTTGCGTATTTTATGCCACTTTTTTTACACAAAATAGTATAAATAGTTAATTTATTGGTTATCTACCATTAAAAGTAAATCAAAATAACTATTATCTTAATTTTAATATTTAAATGGATACAGTAGTTTAACCATAAATGAAAATCCTGTCATTAATTACTCACCCTTTTATCATTCCAAACTTATAAGACTTTCTTCCTTATGCAGAACAAAAACAAAGATATTTTGAAGAACGCTGGAGGCCAAAACAAGATTGGACCCCAATTACTTTCATAGACCTTATTCACAGCAGCGCCGTCTTAGATATTTAACAGGCTGTGAGGGACAGACATGTATCTCTTCAGCGGATTGTACAGGTAATACTGTATGTTGTTTATACACTGCAAAAAATATATTTCCAAGAAATTTCAGTAGAAATAAAACTCAAAATATCTTCTTTTGCATTCTACAGAAGAAAGATACAAATTTGGAACAACACGAGGGTGAATAAATGATGACAATTTTAATTTTGGGGTAAACTGTCCCTTTACATCAGCTCCCTTGGTAAAACTATCAATACGCTTTTCTTCCCTGCTACTCAGGCTACTATTTTTCCAATGGTTAATACAGCAGCAAAGTGGAGAAGCTAGAGTTTATGGAATTTTGTTATGATGAAAAACTATTATAGAGTTTCCAAATACAATTCATATTATTTGATAGACCCAAATCAAATATAGTGTGTGCTTCTCTTAGTAATACTGTCTTTTAACCCTGCACAGAAGCATTAACTTGCTCTATTACCCTCACATGAACCTGTGCAGGCAGGAATGATTGAACTCCACAGGACGAAGGGTATTCTCTATGGATGCTGCACTAGATGACCCAGAAAAAAAAAAAGAAGTTTCATTTGTTTGCCATCGAAGGATCCCAAATAACCCATCTGGTCCCCTGGCAGAATATTGATCAGGTGGATGCGAGCAGATACAGATGGTCTCCAAAATGCAAAAATGGCAACATCCAGGTTAATTTTTTGTGAAAACAAGATACGGTAATTCTAACAGAAGAGCAAAATAATGGATTTACAGACATTTCTGGTGAATGCAGATAAATATGATTCCGAAAACACTGCAGTATGGTTAAAAACTCTCAGAGGACAAACCTCCGCAGCATTGTGCCACATGATCAGGGAAGTCATCAAAAATCTCCCTTATGATGGACTGCACTGCTTGAATATAGAAGTGAAAACAAGAAAAGAACCTTGATATATTTTGTTTGAAGCTAGTACACCTCCATTGTTCATTTTATCAGTGTGCTGAGGACATCTACTGGCGCTACATTTGTTACATGATTGCTTTTCTTACTCTGGGCTATAAGATCCAGTTCATCAAAGCTCTCTCTCAGCCACCATAGCAATACAATTCCTCAGCAAATCACCAAGGATGAACAGCCGCCTCAGTTGATTTGTGTCCTGTGCCCACCCATCTCGCCCATGTTCCACTGTCTAACTTGCTAAATGGTGTTATATTTCCTAGCTCTTTTTCTGAATGCACGAGTGATTTGTTGCCATCTCTCTCTCAGATGAATGTGCAAAGTGTAATACAGACTTATGGCTGCCGTGTTCCTCTTCCCTGACATGGCAAAAAAATCTCTGCCGCTCCATTTATCAAAGCTCCTCATACTGGCACCAGCTTTAAAATGACCTTCATTAAATTGATATTTTCCTGCAAAGAAGATTGAAACATTCATTGTCTCCACCTACACACTCTGACCGCTGTAATAGGCTTGAGTGTCTGGCATAATTTTTATAGCCTCTTTTAGAACATCGTTCATTCTCCCACAAGTATGCACACTTTAGAGCTTCTCAGAAACATACATAATAGGCTTTGTTGTGCAACATCAAGGCTGCACACATGGCTCAATTTCTCTGTCAGCGAGCTGAATGAAATATGGTATCCCCTGGCACCACGTTTTCGTCCAGTTTTAACCGGACACTCTATGGAAAATTACATGGCAGGTGAGTAGAGAATTGTTTTTACCTTTGTATGGGCAATTTTTATAATTGCCTTATTAAATGTATCTGTGTTGTTGTGTCAGTACTTAAATTGAACCAATTATTTCAACTAATCAGAATACTATAGGCTTTTACCAATAAAATCTGTATCAAAATCAACAAGAGTCTTTTTTAGACTGCAAAGTTTAAACAGAAGCTGCTTCTGACATGGCATTTAAGTTTATTTATACGGTTTAATGCTGCTACAAGATCTTGACCAAAAATGTATGCACCTCTTGATGGAAAGAACATCACAACATTTATTTCCATCATTTTTGGTCAAGAGTCCAATGCAAGAGTCAATTCTGTAATTTTGTCCTTGTTGGCAGAGGCTTTACGTATTTACACTACCAGACAAAATTACGGAAGACACTGAGGTAACAGCAACAAAAGTGTAGGGGTAAGGCGTATGGCAGAAAGTTTTGACGCAAATCGACCAGAGTTCGAATCCACCTTTTGCAGAACTCTTCTCCCTTTTCCAATCACATATCAGATCAGAAAGGTATTTATTTTAAATAAAAATAAAGAAAATATTCGGAAAGTGGAAATAAAGTACTGTAACGTGTGTTTAATAATAGTGTTTATCGGTTAGGGTTAGGTGTAGGGAGGGCTTTATTGTCCCAATAAGGAGGCATCCATTTAATAATTTTAATAAATATAATCATTTACACTCTATGTTATTATTGCATACCGATTAATGTACAACAACACTGAGGTGCAAATAGTATCTGCCACTATTCATCTAAATACTATTTACACTCACTGCAAAGAAAATTCTGCTATTTTTACATAGTGTAAATAGAATCTATTGCTATTTAAACAGTGTAAATAGCAGCTATCGCTATCTGTACTTAGTGTAAATAGCATCTATCGCTAACAAAATATGCTATTTTCACTAAGTGTAAAAATAATTCAAGTTGCTATTTAAACTTGGTGCAAATAGCCGCTGCCGAGTCAAGCACTCTGTAAAGTCTATTTCAATGAGTTTAAGGTGCCTCAGAGGTGCCAATTCATGTGTGAAAATGATTCTTCATGCTCCCTCCCAACTATTCTTTCACAATTTGAGCCTGATGAATCTCCTAGAATATGGTCATTATGTGTTCCTACATGGTTGTTTAAGAAATTAAGAAATGAAAAGCTACACACTACAGATTAGAAGAACTGTTGCTATACATATAACAAGCTTGAAATATAATAATCCATTTTTGTATATAATTCTTTTGGCCGAGCAGTGTATTATAACATTAGTGTTGATTATTCCGACCCTGGTATAAAATGTGCTTTTGCTCTTAACCCTCTACTGCATAGCGTTGCCCCCAGGCAACGGAAAGTTTTCTTAAGCCCTGTGTTCAGTACATTTTTCTTTAAATGATTGCAACCAATTAGAATGTTTGAAAAAGTATCAAAGAACAGTCCAATAAGGTTTGGGAGTCACTATCAAGCACCATTTGAAGGCGGGACGTCCTTTTCTGACACATGGTCACAGGAGCACATGGTGTGAGATGAAAGCAAGATTATTTGCTTTAGTAATCATATTTAAAATGACATGAACTGTACATAAAAAATATGTGTGTGTGTATGAAGTTGTAGAGAAGCCTTTTGGCAGGTTTTGTGAATTTCTTTTTATTTTGCATGTTCACAAATTCAGTTTTTCTTTTTGTTGCCTCAGGGCAACGTTATGCGATAAGGGGTACTTTTCAAGGATGTCTTGGACAATACCTCACAATGGCAAATAATGTGTTACAAGTAGGGAAGATGTAGGGTTCCTGGGTGCACAGGAACACCCAAAGTCACCAAAGTGACACTAATGTGCAGCATCCACAGTCATGTTAGAACAGAAAGGGGCCATCTACAAACTGTTCCCACAAAGTTGGGAGCATGAAATTGTCCAAATTGTCTTGGTATGCTAAAGCATTAGGAGTTCCTTTCACTGGACCTAAGGGGCAAAGCCCAACCCCTGAAAAACAACCCCACACCATAATCCCCCCTCCACCAAACAACCCCACACCATAATCCCCCCTCCACCAAACAACCCCACACCATAATCCCCCCTCTACAAAACTTTACACTTGGCACAATGCAGTCAGGCAAGTACCGTTTTCCTGCCAAACCCAGACTCGTCCATTGGATTGCCAGTCAGAGTTATTTAAGTGTTTTTCCCTTTTTACTTAAATGATTTCTTGACATTTTTTTATAATTTTTTTTATTTTTGTATTGCTCTCTGAGAATTGTATAATGATCATTTTCTCTATGATTCTTTACCATTGTTGCATAACGTTGCCATCAGGCAACAAAAAAATATTTTGGGGTGGGGGGGTTGGGGGAGGGACATTTTTCAATAAATCAATAAAATGTTCCCAAATGAGCCAGGAAATGATGTGAAATAATTTTTATCATGTGTCATCAAAATTCATGCAGTAGAGGGTTAAAACAAGTACACAGTTTATTGAATTGCTTATCCTTTGTGCCAATAACAACGTTTCAGGATAATAAAAAAATAAATCTAGTGATTTCCAATCACAAACATTGGCACTGTACAGAGTGTAAGCACTTTGCCATTAGATTTTGATGCCCATGATGCTGCTACACATATACCTTTCCGTAATACCTTACGTAAGCTAGGATTTTACTTTGTAACGTGTTAAATATGAATATTTTTCTCATACAAACTCATTCATTTGCTTCAGAAGGCCTTTATTAACCCACCGAAGCCGTTTGGAGTTTGTTTATGATGGATGGATGCACTTTTTTGAGCTTCAATCTGTTGGTTGCAATCCACTGCCATTATCAAGCCTGGAAGAGCCAGGACAGTTATTAATATATTGTATTTGTCTGAAAGAAGAATGTCATATACACCTAGGATGGCTTGAGGGTGAGTAAATCATGGGGTAATTTTAATTTTAAAGTGAACTACTCCTTTAAGTTTTTTTTTTTTTTAGATATACAGATTCAATTTTCTGTTCCATTTGCAAGCAATTTGCTTAAATACGTAATGACACCCTTGGATAATTAAAAACAAGACAATGTCACTTTTTGGCAGAATAACAACAAAAAATAAATTAATAATTTTTAAAAGCCTGGGGGCATTTGGTATCACATTCATTACAGGCCAGTAAATTAATTATGAGTGTATTAATTAACAGTCTGATTAACCAAGCGAATGGACAGCAGCCAAAAGTTACAGGTTACATTTAGGCTCTGCACTGTAATCCTGCACATTTCAAGTTTCATTTTAGCTTTCCTTATATATTTGTGAACAGCCTGATGATCCGTGTTATCCAACATGACTTGAGAATTGTCCAGAGAGCATCTTGTGATTTAAAGGAATAGTTCATCATTTACTCACCCTCGAAACCTGTATGACTTTCTTTCTTGAGGAACACACACAAAAAAAAAAAGATATTTTGCAGAACATTGGGTTCCATACAACACTGGACCCCATTGACATTCATTTTATGGACACATACACAATTTTCTAAATATCTTCCTTTGTGTTCCACAGAAGAAAGTAAGTCCTAAGATTTTTTTTAATAGAATTTGCAATACTTTTCACTCTGAGAGGTACGTTCTGTGAGTTCATTTACCGAAAAACAGAGCAGCTCTGATAAAAATAGCAATAGTTTCAGGGAAAACTAAATAGAGAAACTCCAATTTATTAGCCTCTGCAAGTATTTGTGCTATTGTGGGGATATGCTGATTGGTGCTACACTTATAGAGGTGTTAACATTTTCACTTGCAAACCTACGCTCTTTCGTTTCACATACAGGAATATTTTAAAACTGTTCAAATCCAAGGCATAATTTCCTCAAAATCCAAGCGATAATTGCTGCTGTAATAAATATCCAATCACAGTTCGATTTTAAGAGTTGCTGTCATAGAAAAAATAAATAAATCAAGAAAGGAGGGAAGGAAAAATCTGCTATAAGAATAAATGAATAAATGTAAATGTAGATAGATTTAAAGGGTTAGTTAACCCAAAAATGAAAATTCTGTCATCATTTACTCACCCTCAAGTTGTTTCAAACATGCACGGATTTCTTTATTCTTTGTAAATAATGAAAGCATTAAAATTTTTGGGTGAGCTATCCCGTTAAGACTGCCATTTTCACTTAGGAGGTCTTTAAATGAAACCATTATATATAAGAGGCAAATCGCTTGCGCCATGCATTTACATTACAGTTCTATATAGTGCATTCCAAATGTTCAGTATCGGGATAGGACTTTTTCTGGAAAAAATGGTATACGTGCATCCCTACTAAAATTAAAAAAATAAGGCTGTCACTGACTATTATTTTGGTAATCGAGTAATCGGTCAATTATTTCAATGATTAATCGAGTACTCAGATAATTTTTTTGTGGTAATAAAAATAGACCTAAGGTGAGCATGTAAATGACAACAGTGCAACACAAAACGCTATGAAACACAAAGCGCGTCAGACTTTATATGCTTTACCAAGTGCACGTTATTAGAAACCCAAACAAACCCAATACTATAGAGACAGAGTTCGTGTGGAAGAGCATTTACGGAACCGCTCTAGCTGAGAATTTGTAAAGAGCTTATAAATTGTGTAAAGGAGTCAAAACAGCAGCAGAAATCCCTCCACTTCACACAAAACTGAAGATCCTCATCTTTTGAAAGTTCACTCGTAGGATAATTTTCACTTTATCAGTTTCTTCTCAGCAGTCAATATTCCTTCAACTGAATTTCTCTTGCTAATATTTTTACGCATATGTGGTGATCGGTTGTTGTATGGAGCAAGGTGAGTAGAAGGAAATAAAGATTTCCTGTGCTTTTACACTTATTCAATAAATCAAATCATTTTCATCTTACTTTCTTGCCAGATGCAAGAAATTTATTAAAGGACATTCATTTTCCTCGATCTATGTTTTAAACAATCAGAGTGAACGAAGCGGCATCTGGCAAGAAAGTAAGATGAAAAAGCATTTGATTTATTGAATAAGTGTAAAAGCACAGGAAATCTCTATTTCTGCCTCCTCACCTTGCTCCATACAACAACCGATCACCACATGTGCGTCAAAATTGATCGCAATATTGACCGCAGAGAAGAAACTGATAAAGTGAAAATTACCCTACGAGTGATCTCTCAAAAGAGGAGGATTGATCCATATGTAGAGATGTCACACTATTGTCTAGCGGCACAAAAACATTACATGGAGTGCCAGCAATCTTCTGACTGCTGACAGAGAAAGGCATGAAGGATTCTGCCAAGTGTAGGGGCGATGGGAGCGCTGTGCCACTTGTTACGGTATTGTCTGATGGCAAATGGATGACACCATTTCTATTCAGAATATGTTCTCCCAGTTCATTAATGAAGACTTCTGGGACGGTGGGGTGGAAAAAAGAGAAAGCATTTCAAAATCTCCAAAATAAAATAAGAACTTGAACTTAATTGGTATAGAATGTAAAATGGAGTGAAGTGGGAAAGAAGCAGCTCACTTCTCAAGGCCATTTGAATTTGTGCCTGGGCTGTCGAGACTGTGAAATATTAATTGGTTGTGGGTGAGTGGGAGCAAATGGCAACTCTGAAGGCGGGTACCAGAGTAAAGAGAAAAATCACACGCTTGGAAAGACACATCATGTAGCTCTGCAGACGTGATCATGGAGCGGTCTGGTTCATCTGGACAGTAATCCTTCCAGTGATTCTGAGTAGATAAAGTACAGCGAGGTGTTATTGTGAAGTAGACAGTACATTTCCGCTCTTCTGAACGATTCACTCACTTGAGCTCTTTCAATTCTGCTGTTCCACATTATGCTTCTGGCTTCATTTATAAAAGGACAAAGGAAGTGCAAGGAAATATTGAGGAAATGATACATTAAAACTCTTTGGAAAAAGCAAAACTGCTTAATAAACGAAGTGAACAACTCTGATTGCGTACATACAATTTACTCACATTGCTGGTGTTGCCATATAAAGGGATTTGAAGGTTTCTAATGCAATATTTTTCATCACAAAATTTAAAAAATGGAACATGAATTACAAATTAACACAAAAAAAGTTAACATTATAAATGTGTCAATTTCCTTATCTATCTATTTAAGTCCGAAATATTTCATAATTTAATTTTTTTCGGATTTTCAAAGTGGACTCAGACAAGTCAAGAAGAAAAAAACTTTTTCTACATTGATATGTAAATATAGCATGGTCTCAGGATAAACGAGCACACTTCATTTCAACGTTTAACCCTCCATGTCTATCTGAACAATATCAATCTGCAGTATGTGAAATATATCCAAGGGTTTTAACTTTTAAATAGTCCCACAAAATACTGCTGCAGGCATGTTTTTGCATTATTAGACCTCCAAAAACCAAAACTACCATAACAATTCACCTTCCTGCAATCCTTTTATGTGTGTTTTCGATGCAGATGCAAGTTCTCTTTTCTCAGAGGACATTTTCTCAGTTTTTCCTTCGCTTGTCACTTCTGCCAAAGCACATCAAAGTCTTCTTTCCATTAGTCTAAATGGTTGCCTCTCTGTCATGGTTCAGAAGTTAAAAGTAATGGTTTATGTGGGGCATTGAAAGTGATGAATTCATTACTTGAGACAGAGAGATGAAAAACTCACGCAAACAACACAGATATTTGTGTTATTTGCTTATTACTGTAATGAGGAAATTGAAAATGGGCTTTGTGTTTTAATTTGAAATGGCACACGAATACACACACAAAAAGCACAACAGACAGGAATAAAATGGGTTACTCTGTAATTGCTAACGCTCATTTAAAAAACATTACATCAAGTTTATTATTCTTGTTTTAAATTTTATTTTGAACAAATAGGCATTTATGTGAATATAAAGTCTGTTTTAACAAGCACCAAGTGCTCACAGTGTCCACAGATGAGCCAAAACATTATGACCACCATTATGACCATCCTTGGGGATATTTTGGGGATATTTAATTTAATTTTATCAATCAATAAATTCCTCTTGAAACAAACTTTGTTGTATTATTTAAATTGAATACTGTGAAGCTGCTTTGATACAATCTGTATTGTGAAAAGCGCTATACAAATAAACTTGACTTGACTTGACTTGACCTGCCTAATGTGCTGTTGGTCCAGAGTGCTGCCAAAAGAGTGCCGACCCGCCGAGGAATGGACTCAACAAGACCCCTGAAGGTGTCCTGAGGTAACTGCCAACAAGAATTTGCAGCAGATCCTTCAAGTACTGTAGGTTGCGAGGTGGAGCCCCTGTAGATCTAATTTTTTGGTCCAGCACATCCCACAGATGTTCAATTTTATAGAGATAATTTGTAGGCCAGGACAACACCTTGAACTCTTCATCATGTTCCTGAACAATGTGTGCAGTGTGGCAGGATGCATTATCCTGCTTAAAGAGGCCACTTCCATCTGGGAACACCATTGTCATGAAGGGGTGTACCTGGTCTGCAACAATGTTTAGGTAGTCAAATTTACATTCACATGAATGGCTGGTTTCCTAGCAGAACATTGCCCAGAGCATCACACTCCCTCCACTGTCATAGTCCCAAAGTGCATCCTGGTGCCATCACTTCCCCAGTTAAATGGCGCACAGGTACACGCCATCCATGTGATGTAAAAGAAAATGGGACTCATATGACCTTGTCATATGTCACCTTGCATTAACAATTTGGCCCTTGTCAAAGTTGCTTAGATCTTTATTCCTGACCTTGCTCCTGCATCCAACACATTGTTGACCCTCATATGTGGCGCCTTGTTAGGAGATGATAAACGATATTCACCTGTGACTGGTCATAATGTTTTGGCTATTAATATACATATACACACTGATGATATATACATGCATGCACAGATGATTTCTGAAGGTTCATGTGACTCTGAAGACTAGAGTAACAGCTGCTGAACATTCAGTTCTGCCGTCACAAAAAAATCATTATATTTTAAAGTCGACAAAATTTAGGTTGTTTTAAATTGTAATACTATATAACAATATGACTGTTTTACTATATTTTTGATCAAATAAATGCAGCCTTGTTGAGTGTAAGAAACTTTTCAAAAACATTACAAAAACCTTACCGACCCCAAACTTTTGAACATTATTTATTTATATTTGTAAGCAAGTAATTGAATTGGTCATTCAACAGATTTGTTCAAAAACACTGAATCCATGATCAAATAATATTTCCATTTTATACACATTATATTAAATATTTCGATGTGTACTTTCACTGTTATACATTTCGAATCCACATTGCAAATCCAGTTAAAACAGGATTTTCAATACTGTACAACATGCAGCCTACTCTCTGAAACTGATGACCTGTGTATAAAGCCCATGGCTGCCCTTTGAGCATTTTATTGATCCCCTCCAATTAACATTAGCATAGAACCGCTAACGTACAATTAACACTCCCACTCACAGGTCATGAGCAACTGCCATCTTTGAGGCTAAATGCAGGTTCTAATAAAGTCAGCAGGCTATGAAATCAAGACATCTAGCCCCCACACACACATAAACCTGCTCCATTTCTGTTTGCTACATCACTTTTCCCTGTCCATAAACACGTTTCTTTCTCTTGGCACAAATTTCCATTCAGATCTATTCACGAGTTTTGGATTCCGATCTCATGGTTGGCAGGATGAGAGGAAGGCCACGGCCTTTATCAATATTACATTTGTGCAGGCGATTGCGCTGCATTCAACGGGAGAATAGATCTCAAAAGTCAATATAGCGAGCAACAGCTAACAGCCTCTCCAAGTGACTCACAATACAGTGCCTAGTCAAGCGCTTCACTGCAGTCTGCTGATGTTATATACGCTGGCTGTTAAAATATAAACGATATGCTAGACTGAGCTGATGTTGCTCTTCTGCTTTCGGGAGTTTGTGTGTCTGTGTGAGTGCTGCATTAGTCGAAATTTCTCCAGAGCTATTTGGCACAAATGTAGTGTCACAATGTGGCTCTTCAATAAGCAAACCAGGTCCGTGTTGTTCTCAAAATTATATACCACAGGCTGTTTATGTACTTGTCTGTGCTGTTTGTGAAAACAGAAGCTGTAATCATATTTTATAACCAGAGAGCTGAAGTTCCAATTTCCATTCTCTCTGGTGTGGAAAGGGGTGGAGTAGTATAAACAAGACCATTTAACTCTGGTAGTCCACTGGTAGTCATTTAGATACATTGGCCCTCATCTAACGCTCTACAGTGCGTGCATGATTATTATGCAGGTCGACATTCTGATCATATTTTTTTCCAAGCACATTTTACCAATTCCAAACCACATCAATCTTAACTAGTATTCATTTTGTATATAATAATTTAAATGTTATATATAATTGTTAACTAGGGCTGGAAGTGAAAAACGCCTCATATACTGTATAATTTAAATATCAGCCATTTATCATCCATAACATGACAATAAGTCGACATGAAATGAAAATTCCCCCCATCTATTTTCTAAATGCATGTTATTTATCTTGTGACAGATTCATCCATGCACATGATTTTTTTTTTTTTTTCTGTAATTTTTAACCAAATTGTCATAACTTGATATTCTAGTGACATGCCAGACTTCTCCAATCATGTTGTCCACTTAAGCCCTGTCCATTTATTTCAATCGACCTCAAGCTCGCATTCAGATCTGCCTCCATCCAATCACCAACCAATGGACGAGTCCCAGCCCAACATATTTTTCTGTTCGATAATCCATTTCACGGATGTACATCATAATATGGAAGAAAAGATCTGTTGCTACTTCCATTACTGCGACTTTAATATCAGTGCATACCTAAAAATAAAACCTGTTTAGTAAAAATTTGCAGAGACAGGTATGTAAAACATTACCTTTTCTGATATTCATACCTTCAAAACTTGTTAGTATCACATAGCATTGATTTTTCTTCATAATTTGGTTGCTAGGTGACAATCATTGACAATCACACTCCTGCAAATGCTAACAATAGTGATGCCATTGTGTTTCCTTACACGCAACCTTCCTAGCACCAGGTGCCTTTATCATGGGAGGTTGGAGATACCAAGTAGGAATAGCCACATCTGACTTTGAATGGAACGCAGCAATAGCATTTCACAGGAAATCTACCTGCCTGAGTTAAACCTATTTTCTCTAGAGTTCTTCTGAAACTGCCTTTCAAAAGAAGCACTCTATTTGAAAATGTGCCACAGAAACACAAACTATCCACAATTATGCAGATCAAAGTCAAATGGTAAATGGCATGTCCCTCTCGAAGAGCTGTGGTATAGATCGGTACGCTACTCTCACACTTTGAATATGTTGTTCGCAGGACTCATTTATCATCAAACTCTTAGAAGATCAGCAGGTGAAGAGGCTGCCAGGCTGTTTAAAATGCAGCACTTGCCTCCGGTTTGTCTGCATGTCTGACGTCCTGTTTGCTTTTAACTCTGGCATCAGCCTGGGGACAAAGCATACACCTTCACATTTAAGAGAATGAAATCCAATGAGATCAGCCTTACCAACACTGGAAAATAGGAGGATATAAATTTTCACACAGCTTTTTCATCTGTTTAACTTTTAAATAGCCATTCTTTGTAAGACCTGAAGCCATTCCATAATTTACAAAGATAATCTATAAAACATCCATCCAAACAGATATCATTGCCTAAACCTCAAGTTACAGCTGAAAACCAGGTTCTAAACATGCAATCGACTAATTAATTTGTTACCATATTTGACATTGTTTCATTCCGCTAACTTCAACCACATGCCCTCTCCCCAAAACCTGCCCACAAAAGACATGTCAGCCAATCCGATGTCGATAAACACTAACAGGCACATTGACTGACTGAGAGAGGGGGAAAAAACATGGCCTTCGGCTGTCACAGAGCGTTATTTCTCAAGACAACCATTGTCAAGTAGTAGGGATGATTTATTTGTGGCGTTCCAAAAAAAATCGCTTAAAGCACTTAATTTTCATCGAAGATGAACATGTATGAAAAATCACCAATCACCCATGACACATCACACATAACATGTTCAAACAAAACAAAATAAAAAGATCATCAACAAAAACATGCAAGATTTAATTAATAAAATGTGAAAGATATTGGCATAATTGCATAGAATCTGCATTTGTTATTTTAAAATGCACCACGTTAATTAATTTAACAGAAGCTTTAATATATTTATTTATATATAAAACACTTTGGTATTTACGTACATATGAGTCCACTCAAATTGCTGAAGCCAATAATTTCCAAATAAGGAACAAAACAGTTTAACAAAATAAAAAGAATAAAAATGTGCAAATACATATTTGAATTAATTGACTGATTATTTGCATACTATTTACATTCTAATACATTATTAAATATTACTCTGATCCTAAAAAATGACCAGAAACTTATATTGAAGGATAGCGCCCGCCTCCATCCCCAAACAGCATTACAAGGTTGAATTGTGTTCCTGACAAGGAGAAATGCACTGAAATCTTTAAACAAAGCAAAAAGGAGAAAAAGGTACCGCTGGGCAGTGATGTCCAAATTATGACATACATTTGGATTGAGGGTTGAGGGTCAAATTCTCAGAGGACTCCAATCTGCCAGGTCTCAATTGAGGCGGAACCAGTGTCCCTGCTGCAGAATTACCCTCCAGACCTGGGCTGTCAGCCACAGTACATTCAATTAATTCTAAACCATATGGAACCTCATTACAGCGCTGAGGTTTGGGAAGAACCTGAAGCCCTTCAGTGTACACAAGCATAACTGTCACTTTCCTTTCTGAAGGATGTCAAATGAGCAAAAGTCTCATATATGGCTGTCAACTCAATGGTGCAGGTGACATTTGTAAGGTCGAACAATGCTCAATGTTTATCTCAAATTCTAGGTTACATTGGTACACAGTTTTAGTTCTTGTGAAAGACTCAGGAATTTATATAGTTTGTCTTAATATATTGACCACAAACAGTTAGCATTATATTTCGTATATTTAACTTTGTTTCTTTTAAATTCTGTCACTTCCATAAGTAACTATGTTTAATATTTCAACAATTTGGTCACAGTCTTATAGATGTCGTGCAAAAAAAATGACATTTAGTAATTTCTAAAACTAGTTGTGCAAAGGAGCAAAACATTTCTTTGACAGCATGCTAAAATAAATATTTTTTATACTGAAGTTGGAGGAAATTCATAAAGACTGTGTCTGGGGTGATTTAGTCAAAGTCTGCACCAAAGAAGGAAAATTACATCTGATAAAGTAGATGTCGGTATATCACAGAACACGAAAATCAATAGGCATTCATTATCCAAGACACAGGGGGCCAATGTCCACAGGGTGAAAATCCAATCGGCCTCAAACCGTTATAGCAAAAGATTTACACCTCCTCATCTGGACTTTGAGAAACAGTACATCACCAAACATCTGACAAACAAGACAACAGACAACTTGTAGCTGTAGTGCTTCAGAGTTCACTTCTATATCATAACGCTTCAGTTTGATCCACACACCCCAGGCAATGTAGCATAGCATGAGGAAAAAGTGATAATGTTTTGTAGAAAAGAGTTTTTGTGGTTGCATAACAGAATGGATTCTATTGTTATTATGAACAATACTGCAATGTCTTGGTCCAATGGGAGTCAAAATCAAAGCAGTTTTGGTTTATCTGTGAAATTCTGTATGGGCGACATCGTCCCTCTGGATTTTAGTCTGGTGAAAAACAATTAGTCATGGATCTGACTGAGATCTTGGCAACAGTGATCTCAGGAAATGTGTGATATTTGAGAAGCTGATTATGAAATCACCCATGGGTTTTCAAAATAGACTTAATAAGGTTTATTAAAAATCAAAACCTCATCTGCCTGAGACATGATGAATCTCACTGGGTGCATTCATATGCCAGCATAAAAGCCTTTGAAGTGCACTCGCCATCAGATATCAGATTTCCCGTATTTCTTAGATGCTTCTTGAGAAGATACTATCTTTGTATATTTCAATTTATGACAATATATTTTTCAATTTTGGCTTTGGGATGTTCTGTACCAGATGCTTTAAACTAGATAGGCATCTACAATATCATGAATTATCTTGTCAAGATTAAAAACATTTCATTCTGACCTAATTGATATTAATAATTGGCTCTTCATAATCTTTCCTCAAGACTGCTTTATTCAGTTGACGCTGTTCACCACCATAATTTATATATTGCCTTTAATCATATTTACAAAAAATAAAGACATGCAATTAATTTTAATATAACATATGAGTGGGAAGAGGCCCAGAGGGACTGAACTGAGAGCAAGTGCTAATGGAGACAAGAGGAGGGTGTTTCGTTTAGGAAATTCAGAGATACAACACGATTTCTTGCAGATTCTCCACACCTTCAATAACAGGTCAGCTCTTAAACATGTTTGTGTTGCCCTGTGCCTCCATTCCTGCAAGGTCAGAGACCCAAGTAATGAGACGGATATCCCATCCCACCGAGCTTACTTCAATTCAGCAGGGTGGGAACACCCCAATAAGGCTTCTACAAACTACTCGCTTCAATCTCCGGCAGCCATTTCCAACTTATCAGGAGCCATTACCTGTCTGGTGCTCTGAAGGGTCAAGGACAAGCAAAGAGACATTCCTTGTTTATTCTATAAGGACAGCCAATAAAGCAGAGAGCAGCTAGCAAGCTCTCCCCGAGCATGAGAAGAGAAAACCTTGTGAAAGATTGTTTTCAGATATTATGTTTTTGATTAGGACAACTGATATAATTGGTTTCATAATTTTCAGATTAAAGGTGACAATGCCGCTATACTGTAGAAATTGCAATATACTGTCCTGAAAATATAAGGCTATTTACCCAAAACTGAAAATTCCGTCATCATTTACTCACCCTTGTGTCGTTCCAAAACCGTATGAATTTCTTTCACCTGGGGAAAAAAAAAGAGTGCTTGTTAAAATTTGTTAGCCAAACAGTTTTGGTTACCAATGACAATGTATGGACAAAAAAAACAATGTATGGACAAAATAAAATCTTCCATTATGTTACACAGAAGGATGAATGTCTTTTGGTTTGAAAGGACGAGGATGAGTAAATAAAAGAAATAAACTATCCTTTAAATTGAATGATACCAGTTATACCAGTGATTCCAGCACATTAACTTTGGCAGCCCTAAAGTAGGCACAAATAAAAGCTAACTACACTTAAACAACCATGATTGCAAACTAATAAAAACCAATCTAAATTGTAAATAATAAACTGATTAAATCAACAGTGCAAAATCATACCAACCATGCAATTTTTTACTATTCTCCATGTTCTCTAAAACTGCAAAAGAATCATTTTGACCAGCAGAATTTTTTGATGGGCAATACTGACTTAAAAAATGATCTTCCAGAAACAATGTAGAGCCAAATGTAAAACATCCTTCTAGGTCTTTCACAGATTTCAATAGCAATAAAACAGCACACTACAGTCAAAACTAAGGAAAATAGTATGATTCTGCTCCTGTCTATATACATTTCAAAAAACACATATGTAAACACCAAAGTTAATGGAAAACGGAAAGGTGTAGGATTTTCTTTTTGAAAATTTTCACTCAAGTAAATTTGACAAAAGAAATGGCATGTAACACGGAATTAAACATGCAATTTTGAAGTAAAAAGGCTGAAATACTATGTTCTTGTCAAATATACACTAATAATCTTTGTTTCATTTAAACCTTTTGAAAAAAAAATTTTTTATACAGTGTAGGAATTATACCATCAAGGACATGCATACTTATAATAAGGAAACTGTATTAAACCTTACACAACATGAGGGGGGATAATGTTAAAAAACAAACAAAGTATGTGCCACATTCACTCAAACATTTTAAATATGTTTGAACATTGTTTAATACAAAAGCATATGCTTGTAAATATTAAAGAGTTTGCTTTGAAACCGGAGATTTATTGTGCACAAATTACATGTCATTTTATTACTTCTCCCCCACCATCTTCCATAGTCTGAATTTTTTGGTATGCCTTTTCTCAAGTTATGTTTGCTATTCATTGTGCAGTGAATTCTCCCAAGATCCAGAGTGGCCAAGAGAAAGAACAAGATATGATGGTGAGGGGGGGAGGGTATGGTAGCAGTAGCCTTATGAAGGAGATGCCGGAGGGCTTTTCAGAGGAGTCCTCCAAACTTCAAAGTCTCTTTGCTTCCATAAGAAAAGCCATTGGGGAGTTGGCATCAATTTTAAATGATAAAGAGAGAGGTTAGGGAGGGAGTGAGTGAAAGCATACCAGAAAAAAAAACAAGACTCTTGTCAGGATTAAAATTAGTTGTGTTTGTACTGAGATCGAGTTGGCTGTGTTTGTTCCACTGCTGAAGCTAAGAGAAGCACGGATGACCCTTTTGACAAGCACATCAGTGTGTCCAGCAGCAGATATCATAAATGCATTATGAGCACTATCAGCATCAGCCGTAGTCATGATGCACACTTACTGCCCACATAATGCCAGACACATCAAAGGAAGTGTAAAACAATATCTGATTCAATAATTGTTACAGAAGATGCTCTATATGGATATATGTAGATAGTTTCATGTTAAGAAGATAACTATGATAAATAAATACAAATTATATAAAAAAAATATTTCCATAGGATCATTTTTTATATATATTTTCATGGGTTCATTGAGTATTTATGTGTAAAATCCATGTGTGAACATTTCCAATAGAAGCTTCATTCTTCTTCCGACATACAGCTGATCCAAGTTCCAGTTTTGTTTCATTGCTCCACAGAACAGAATCCCAAAACTTATGTGGCTTATTTATATGCTTTTGACACTTTTCTTATGCTTTTGGGTCAGTAGTGGTGTACGTCTTGGAGTCCTGGCACGCGTTTAGTACGCATCTTACTGTGCAAGCAGAAACTTCAGTGTCTGTTGCCAACAAGTCTTGCTGCAGGTCTTTTGCAGTCACTCGAGGGATTTTCTGAACCTGTCTTCTCAGCAATCTGGTTGCAGCTGTTGATAGCTTCCTTTTTCTGGCCCGTCCAGGTAGTGTAACCACTGTTCCTTTAACTTTGAACTTGCAAACTATGCTTCCAACTGTGTCTCTAGGAACATTAAGTGCCTTCGATATCTTTTTGTATCCTGTTCCTTGTTTATAAAGGGCGATGATATCTTCTCTTAAGTATTTGGACCATTCTTTTGACTTAGCCATATTTCTAACATGCAGTCAAATGTGACACTCAACAAACCTAGCCAGTTCAAAAATTGCATGTGTTCTAGCTCAAGCACACCTGGAGCAACTAATGAAGCACTTGATAAGTTGCATTAGGTGTGCTTGAGACAACACCTGTTTTGCAGATTTGTGCTGTTGTGATAGATTCTATTCAGGGGGTTGAATAATTTTGAGACTGCAGAAGTCATTTGCAATGGGAGTTGAATCATTTTGATTACAACTATAGTTGTAAGCTCTGCCCTCTTCTTGAAAGGGAACAGAAGGCACCAGCTCACACACAGAAACTGCGTGTTTTTGTTAACCCAATTTTAACATTCAATAAAATATTATCTGTGGGGTATTTTGAGCTAAAACTTCACATGGACACTTAGGGGACATCAGAGACTTATTTTACATCTCTTAAAAAGGGTCATAATATGTCCCCTTTAACAGTTCAGGTTGGAATTAGGTTATTCAATTAAATTACTGGTTAATGTTTAAAGGTAAATATGCTTATTTTTCAACTTTTTGTTTTCATTTTTGCGTTTAGAGATGAATGGTGAGGACATCGAGAACGAGCTTGAAAACAGAGTAACGCTGATTCAGAAGGAACCATGAAGTAGTGATGTATGTCTCGAGACCGGTCTTGGTCTCGAGACCGGTCTCGAGACCACTTTTACGTGGTCTCGGTCTTGTCACGGCCTTGACGGTCTTTGGTCTTGGTCTTGGTCTTGTCTTGGTCTCGGACCTCTCGGTCTTGTCTAGGTCTCGCTGTCTCAGACCGACATAGTGGTCGGGGAATTTAGCAATACAATACTACAATATCCACGACGACACAACGTTCGATAATGCAACATTATTATCCGCAACGGAACGGATTGAAGCGCGCGTCTGAGTGAAAGTTTGGCGTGTGCGCGAGCCACACCAGAAAACACTTTATCCGCGCCACTGATCGCATCGGCAACGAGCACTTTGATCACTTGATTTAAAAAACACATATCAGTGACATGATGGGTTTTAACTTCATTCAGGAGAGTTTGGGTAACTGCACAACTGACAGATGACTTTGAGCGCACCGCCAACGGTGTGTGTGTGTGTGTGTGTGTGTGTGTGTGTAACCATAGTGACAAAACGACCAACTTTCGGATCCTGCACTTAAGCCTATAATTTCGATTCATTTGGAGAATCCGAAATCGGCAGAGATAGGCAGGCATTTGCTTAGATGAATTTGTGACTTTGATATCTGTGTGTGTGTGTGTGTGTGTGTGTGTGTGTGTGTGTGTGTGTGTGTGTGTGTGTGTGTGTGTGTGTTGTCTGATTACAGTATTGTATTTAAGATGGTGTTAGACTAAATAAATGGTCTTTTAAATATCATATGCATATCTCCGTTGTGTTGACTAAACATTAGGCCTAATCCAAGTTTATAATTGTGTATCTTTAATTTGATGTTACGATTTCATCTACACATTAAGTATAATTTCAATTGGTTACATATTTCTCATTCTTTAGACAGTTGTTGGAAAAAAAGACACCTACATCTTGGATGCCCTTGAGGTAAGCTAAAACATACCAAAAATGTATTTCAAAGTGAACTATCCCTTTAAAACTAAGTGAACCTTCTTCTGTAATGTACAGACACCTTATGCACAAAATGAGTTAAAATTAGTTGTGTTTGTACTGAGATCGAGTTGGCTGTGTTTGTTCCACTGCTGAAGCTAAGAGAAGCACGGATGACCCTTTTGACAAGCACATCAGTGTGTCCAGCAGCAGATATCATAAATGCATTATGAGCACTATCAGCATCAGCCGTAGTCATGATGCACACTTACTGCCCACATAATGCCAGACACATCAAAGGAAGTGTAAAACAATATCTGATTCAATAATTGTTACAGAAGATGCTCTATATGGATATATGTAGATAGTTTCATGTTAAGAAGATAACTATGATAAATAAATACAAATTATATAAAAAAAATATTTCCATAGGATCATTTTTTATATATATTTTCATGGGTTCATTGAGTATTTATGTGTAAAATCCATGTGTGAACATTTCCAATAGAAGTGACATGATTCATAAAGTGTGCACTCTGAAACCAACTGAAACCACAGACACAAATAAAACACTTACTGGTGGCCCTAATAATAATAATGAGTTTATATATTGTGTTTGTGTGTGTGTGTGTGTGTGTGTGTGTGTGTGTGTGTGTGTGTGTGTGTGTGTGTGTGTGTGTGTGTGTGTGTGTGTGTGTGTGTGTTTACATAGTTGTAATCAAAATTATTCAACACCCAATGTAATTTAGGTTTATTGGCAAAAATGTACAAACGTTTAGCTGTTTGCAATTAACAAATGAAACAAAAGGAATTGAAATAGCTCAACACAACAAATGCTTCAAGTGGTTTCCCCAAATTCAACTGAAAATGCAACTTTTAATGACTTCTGCAGTCTCAAAATTATTCAACCCTTTCATGGCAAGCATCTTTAGTACTTAGTTGAACACCCTTTTGCTGTTATGACCTGCTGCAAACTATATAACCAGAAACAGCTTCTGGCAGCGTTTCTGAGGAATCTTAGTCCATTGCTCATGAGCAATGGCCTCCAGTTCAGTAATATTTTTGGGTTTGTGTGCTGCAAACACCTTCTTCAAATCCCAATAGAGATTTTCTATGGGGTTCAAGTCAGGTGACTGTGATGGCCACTGTAGACTGTAGAATCTTCCAGGACTTCTTCTGCAACCAAGGCTAGGTGGAATTTGAGGTATGCTTGGGATCATTGTCCTGTTGGAAGGTCCAATGACGCCCAAGCTTCAGCTTCCTCACTGACGGCATGAAGTTTTCTCCTAGATTTTCCTGATACTTCAATGAATCCATCTTGCCTTCCACACGCTGTGTAGATTTCCAGAGCCAGAGGACGCAAAGCAGCCCCAGAGCATCATCGAGCCACAACCATGCTTAACTGTAGAGAGAGTGTTTTCAGCATATGCTTCATTCTTCTTCCGACATACAGCTGATCCAAGTTCCAGTTTTGTTTCATTGCTCCACAGAACAGAATCCCAAAACTTATGTGGCTTATTTATATGCTTTTGACACTTTTCTTATGCTTTTGGGTCAGTAGTGGTGTACGTCTTGGAGTCCTGGCACGCGTTTAGTACGCATCTTACTGTGCAAGCAGAAACTTCAGTGTCTGTTGCCAACAAGTCTTGCTGCAGGTCTTTTGCAGTCACTCGAGGGATTTTCTGAACCTGTCTTCTCAGCAATCTGGTTGCAGCTGTTGATAGCTTCCTTTTTCTGGCCCGTCCAGGTAGTGTAACCACTGTTCCTTTAACTTTGAACTTGCAAACTATGCTTCCAACTGTGTCTCTAGGAACATTAAGTGCCTTCGATATCTTTTTGTATCCTGTTCCTTGTTTATAAAGGGCGATGATATCTTCTCTTAAGTATTTGGACCATTCTTTTGACTTAGCCATATTTCTAACATGCAGTCAAATGTGACACTCAACAAACCTAGCCAGTTCAAAAATTGCATGTGTTCTAGCTCAAGCACACCTGGAGCAACTAATGAAGCACTTGATAAGTTGCATTAGGTGTGCTTGAGACAACACCTGTTTTGCAGATTTGTGCTGTTGTGATAGATTCTATTCAGGGGGTTGAATAATTTTGAGACTGCAGAAGTCATTTGCAATGGGAGTTGAATCATTTTGATTACAACTATAGTTGTAAGCTCTGCCCTCTTCTTGAAAGGGAACAGAAGGCACCAGCTCACACACAGAAACTGCGTGTTTTTGTTAACCCAATTTTAACATTCAATAAAATATTATCTGTGGGGTATTTTGAGCTAAAACTTCACATGGACACTTAGGGGACATCAGAGACTTATTTTACATCTCTTAAAAAGGGTCATAATATGTCCCCTTTAACAGTTCAGGTTGGAATTAGGTTATTCAATTAAATTACTGGTTAATGTTTAAAGGTAAATATGCTTATTTTTCAACTTTTTGTTTTCATTTTTGCGTTTAGAGATGAATGGTGAGGACATCGAGAACGAGCTTGAAAACAGAGTAACGCTGATTCAGAAGGAACCATGAAGTAGTGATGTATGTCTCGAGACCGGTCTTGGTCTCGAGACCGGTCTCGAGACCACTTTTACGTGGTCTCGGTCTTGTCACGGCCTTGACGGTCTTTGGTCTTGGTCTTGGTCTTGTCTTGGTCTCGGACCTCTCGGTCTTGTCTAGGTCTCGCTGTCTCAGACCGACATAGTGGTCGGGGAATTTAGCAATACAATACTACAATATCCACGACGACACAACGTTCGATAATGCAACATTATTATCCGCAACGGAACGGATTGAAGCGCGCGTCTGAGTGAAAGTTTGGCGTGTGCGCGAGCCACACCAGAAAACACTTTATCCGCGCCACTGATCGCATCGGCAACGAGCACTTTGATCACTTGATTTAAAAAACACATATCAGTGACATGATGGGTTTTAACTTCATTCAGGAGAGTTTGGGTAACTGCACAACTGACAGATGACTTTGAGCGCACCGCCAACGGTGTGTGTGTGTGTGTGTGTGTGTGTGTGTAACCATAGCGACAAAACGACCAACTTTCGGATCCTGCACTTAAGCCTATAATTTCGATTCATTTGGAGAATCCGAAATCGGCAGAGATAGGCAGGCATTTGCTTAGATGAATTTGTGACTTTGATATCTGTGTGTGTGTGTGTGTGTGTGTGTGTGTGTGTGTGTGTGTGTGTGTGTGTGTGTGTGTGTGTGTGTGTGTGTGTGTGTGTGTGTGTGTTGTCTGATTACAGTATTGTATTTAAGATGGTGTTAGACTAAATAAATGGTCTTTTAAATATCATATGCATATCTCCGTTGTGTTGACTAAACATTAGGCCTAATCCAAGTTTATAATTGTGTATCTTTAATTTGATGTTACGATTTCATCTACACATTAAGTATAATTTCAATTGGTTACATATTTCTCATTCTTTAGACAGTTGTTGGAAAAAAAGACACCTACATCTTGGATGCCCTTGAGGTAAGCTAAAACATACCAAAAATGTATTTCAAAGTGAACTATCCCTTTAAAACTAAGTGAACCTTCTTCTGTAATGTACAGACACCTTATGCACAAAATGAGTACAAGAGAAATACAAGAAAACAGACATAGTACATACATACATGCAGACAAGCAAACAAGCATTCACTGTTTGAACTTGTGATGCCATTATAACCATTTGAAACTAAGAGAACCTGTGATCTCATGGTAAGTGCTTCAATTGAATTGCTTTTTCTTCCACGAGTTTATCAACTTGCGCCAGTTCCTCTTTCTTTTCTTTCTGCCTCCTCCTGAGGGTGTTAGATTTAGTAATCAACTGGGCCATTAATGACCCAGCCTTCCCCTCTGCCTGCTTGGCCAACTTGTCTGCATCCTTTTCAAGGCTGGCTAAGATATCACTGAGGACACTGCGTCGCTTTCTCACGTCCTCAAGCTCATTCTCAGCCGCCTTCCTCTTTAGTGCCTGTGTAGCACTCTCCTTCTTCCTCCGTTCTCACTCAAGGTATAGCCTGTACTAGGACCTTGCATATGCCAGGAGCTCCTCGGTCAGAGGCACCTTAAGAATACCACCACAGCCACTGACCTTGTCACAAATTAATCTCAGTGCCTCCAGAGACTCATCTAGGAGGTGACATGTTTCCACCTCCTTGTTTACAGAGAAGCCTCTCTCCACGGTGGCTTAACCATGGGACAGCAGTAGAAGGCTCTGGCAAAACCGTAACAGGTCAGGGTAGGATGTGGTAGGATGTGCTAGGATGTGCTGAGGGATGAGTGAAGAAACACATCAAGGCGCTGCTTGAGTTTTTGAAAGGAGATGCAATGCTCATATCTGCCCTCAACAGAAAGAAATGATGTGAACCGTTGGATTATCACATCACGTACAACATTGACAGGAAAATGAAGACAGTAATTAGTCATGCCGATTAAATTCATTCCAGTGATTCTTATTCATCCATTTGACAAAATACAACCATCACAGAATCTACATAGAGAGCTAGGAGTGCATAGAACTAGGAGTGCATTTTTCAGAACTTGTTCAAATAAATTATTTAGGTAAAAGCAATGACACTTCCACACTGTTAAGAGAATGCACAAAACCACCTTGCACATTGAGACCGCTAACACATGTCCTTAATCAATCTGAATAACCTATCCATTTCTACTGTCCCTATACAATATTTTCTTACCAGCTGAGATGCCACCTGCCAACTGCTTGCCCTGGATGAATGTTTGCCCTATACTCTTCATCTGTGTGATGCACCACTCAGTAGGGCTGTAATCAACCAAAGAAAATCTTGGTCGACTCAAGTCCTGAAATTTTCGACTAAAAATCGACTAAAAATTATGTTAGAAAAAAAAAACGTTAAATTAATTAGCTGCGCACTGTGCGCAGTACTTGGTAGCCTTGTTGTCCGCCTAAATGAATTATAAATAAACATAAAAAACTAGTAGGCTTTTTGCAGTATATTAAATAGTTTTTTACCTAATTATTTTGCACTGAAATGAGTCTGACACACAAGTCACGTGCACCTGCACAATATCATAGCCTATGATTTCCGAAAATAGTACTATGTTGTCAAATAGTATCATCACAAGAACTTTTGAGGAATATGCAACAAAATTTCGACAATTGTTTTTGTCATATGTATTATAATAACTGACAGACACTATCATTTCAGCCGCTCTGTGCAGCCGCTCTGTGGAGCTCAGCTTCGCGGCTGAGACACGAATAGACTATTAACTTTAAAAAAAATGCTGCCACACTGCCGATGTCTTTGTTGACATGGTAGAAGAGGACTGACTGACTATGAATTAAACGCTTTCACAATTAAATAAATAATATTCAGCAAACCTTCTAGTAGCCTACTTTCTTCAATCTGTCTCTCTTCTCCAGTGGGTTGGGCTAATCCAAAAGAAGTTAAAACAAGGGGGGTGTTCTGAAGACAGACTGTTACCTGGAAACAGGGGTGCTCTGAGAACACCCCCATTAGCAATTAGTGCTTTCCACCTGATGAAATGAACGCGGCAAAACTGATCAAATGAACGCGGCAAAACTGAGGAAATGAACGCGGCAAAAAAGCGACCAATCAGAATTTTGGTCGAGCCAGAACGTATCGACCAAATAATCGACTAATCGACTGGGAGATTACAGCCCTACCACTCAGGATCTCTGTCCATCCTTGTGGAATCTAAACAAGCAATCTGCCTGACCACAGGGAATTTCAGGGGGCTTTTCTCCTGCAGTTTCCTATCCACCTTGACCAGGCACTGCATACATTCTCGCCTGAAGGTGAGCACAGAAAGCTCACCTACCTTTCTTCCTGGTTTGCTCTGAAGCGCCTGACAAATAATGAACATTTAGGAGCGTTCACTGCAAATGCTGCGGAAGGGAAGTTTTTTTAATCTAATTTTCATTATTATTATTATTATTATTATTATTAATAGCAAATAGTAGTACTAAATTACACAATTTCAAGTTTATAACATAGGCTTCTTGCTGGTTTAATGGCCAGACAGGACAAAATATACATGCATCTCTGAAAACAAAATTACCTATATCAAAATTACCTTGATGGCAGATTCAGCACCCAGTCCTATGTCTACACTCCTAGGGGAGACAAAATTCTTCTCATCGGATACCTCTATTTTGGTAAGCTGCAGGGAGGTTAGGTCCTGTAGGAGCTCCCGTTGCACAAACCACCTCAATAAACTCTTATAATGAAAAGACAAGCAGTTAGTTACCATTAATAGAGATACAAAATCAATTAAATTAATTTTTTAAAAATTACTGTGATCATTACCATCAGCAGCTCAGTCAAATCTTTGGCCAAGAAGGGCAACACTGGCTCATCTGTCTGGAATTTTGTCAGGAAGGTTCTTGAAATTGCCAGAAAGAACTGGAGTTTAGCAATTATGAAAGGATCCCCCTTTGCCACAATGGTGTCATATGAGGCCATGCAGGGGCTTGGGACCCTCTTCTTCTCTACAGCATCCACATACTTCTGAAGCATTGGCCAAACCTCAACTGCTCTCTCTGCCATAGGAACATTTTAAACCCATCTATGGCCACAAAACGGCAATGGAAAGCAGGAGGACCCTGTCAGACTAGTGAAGTCCTCTCTTCTAGCAGGAACATTGAGTAACAGGAAGTGCATTGCTCTCAGAAGCTTTTCCAGCGACCATGTTGTAAAGCCTGCCTTTATAGCGTTGTGGACGGTGTGAAGACCACAGCTTCCAACAGTGACCACCTGAGCACCTCCATAGAGCTCTGCATGCTTCTTCTATAGAAGATCCACCAACTTAAAATTCACATTGGGGCCATCCATACTAACTGATAGAACCTGCCTCATATTCAGTTGTGCAACACATTCCTGTGAATTGACACAGAAGAACGTTTGTTAAAAATAAAAAATGACTGAATATTTATTCTTGAAATAAATGGCATTTAGCATTCAGACACACAGTAAAGTAGGCTTCTGATAACATTTAAAATAATTAGTACTTTAGAAATAAAATTATTTTGTGGTGTTCAATTTTCCTAAAGCAGATAGAAATCCCATTGAACAAACATGATTCTAAGACCTAGTTTACTTTGTACATTTCCAAAAGCAGATATAAATATCATTGAACAAATATGATTCTAAGACCTAATTTACTTTGTACAATGGAGCTATTGACCCCACATTAATACTTCCACTCAAGGTAACTGCAAATTAGTCTACAATTAATTTGCCAAAGCTGTTCAAATGCATAACCACAATGCCTTTGAGAATGTAAACTAACTTTGAGAATGTAAACTAACTTTGATGTGATGCAACAAGTCATCGGCCCGTCAATGTCCCAAGAACTGAGATCCAAAGTATCTCGATTGGACACATCCATCCTCCCAATATTGAACATGAATGTCGAGCTGCTTTTTCTTAGACGACTGATTGAGGCTCTCATCAAACATCAGCACGAATGGCCCAGCCTTGTTGATGGCGTCAACAAGCTGTTTTTTGAAGAATGGTGCTAATCCGAATCTGATGTACCCCGTTTTATCTTTGCCACACGCGAATGACTTAGCAATGTCAGAGTCGGGAAACATTTCTTTAAAAATCTCATTAATCCCTTCATTGGCGTTCAAAGAGTGGTCCACACTCTTCCACAGAACCTCCGTGCGCAGCATTGGTGTGGCGCCCATCGTCACCCGGAGGTCTGCCGTATTCGATGCTGTAGCCGTAAAGTTGGTTTGGACGGTGGCACTCGTTTGCGGTGATGTAGGCCTAACGGAAGCAGCAGCACAGAAACTGGAGATTGATAACTGTTCTCCGCGTATTCCAGATTTATGGCTGGTAAATTGCATATGCGACCGAAGAGCGTTAACCCCCATCCAAGTTATACTGATGGTTGTTTTTTACAAACCGAATAGAAAGTCTGCCGGTCTTTCCCCTCTACAGGCCTGAGCCAGTCTTTAAACGCTGGGTCCTCTAGCCATTTATCGAAAAATTTGCATTTGCCCATGTATAGGTAGCCTAGCTGTCAGAGCTGTTAAGAACCTGGGTTATTGAGGTTGGGCTTCCGGTCGGAGAGCATGCTGGCACGGTTTGGTTGCCGCTTCTCCCTCCGTGACTATCTAACACTGTTGGATTTAATATCTTAAATCTCCACTGTTGGACTTACTTTTATTATTGTCGACGTTTATTTGCGCTAGTCAAAAAAGTAGTGCAAAACAGTTACATTTACTGGCATCTCGTACAAATGTTGCTGACTGCCTGTTGGCTCCGGTTGAAACGTCTTCATTCCATGTTCTTGGTCTGGGTCCTGGGAAAACTGTCACTGGTGCCCTTCGTCTCTGCTGTGGTATACGTGCTTTCCTTGGAGGGCCTGCTTATTACCGGGCTAACTACGAGTTGGATCCACGTAAAACCATGTGTCTTCCCCGGTGCGCTCTGTGCTGCCGGCTGTGACGCGCTGATACTCACTGGCATCTCAGCACCGAGCCTGTTGGCTCCTACTGAAACGTCCTCATTCCTTGACCGTGGTTTGTGAAAGCTGTCCCAGGTGACGTCCGTGCCTGCTGTGGTGTTCTGCCCTGGAGGGCCTGCCTGCTACCGGGCCAACTACGAGGCGGATCTCTGTGTGTGTCTACCCTGGTGCGTTTTTACGCACGCACATACATACACACATTCATCGGCGGTGACACGCGTTGTTATTTGTTATAAGTTACTTATCGGCATCTCTAACTACTGAACTTCGGAATTCAACCTACCAAGGGGGTTTCTAAAATACTGCTGTTAATATGAGGATTAATATGTGTCTCTGGTGGATTCTTCTATGCTCTACTGTCAGTGCCACTTCAGCAGTAAAATACTCGGCAGCGGAGCTATTGCGTTTGAACTCAATGAACTTCAGGACTCCACTGGCTCTGTTTGCCCACCGTGATTTTCTTTCCCGACCGAGATACATCCACCGTGGATCGGGACATCCAGTAAGTCATCCTCTGCTATTAGTTTAATTTGGTCTAAAGTTCATCCCGTTTTTCTTCATTTGAATGCTTGGCTGTTAAACTCTCTGGCTTTCAACCACTGGTAATTTTAACACTCTATAGGCCACCTAAACCATCTGATCTGTTCTTAACTGAATTTTCTGCATTAATGACTTCACTTTCTGTCTATTCTCCCAATATATTACTTGTTGGTGATATTAATATTCATGTTGATGCCACTACTACTTGTTCCTTTGCTGCTGATTTTATGTCATTACTTGATAGTCTTGATGTCACCCAAAATGTACATTTTCCTACTCACAACAAAGGTCATACTCTAGATTTAGTTTGTTCAACTGGTATTGTTCCCTGCAATGTAACACATGCCGAGTTACCCATGTCTGATCACAAAGCTGTTTTATTTGAAGTCTCTGTCCCAGTTTCTAGGTATAAATCTCAACGCACTATAGCCTAGAGAAACATAAAACACATGAATCCATCTGACCTTGTGAGCCTCATAAATACATACTCGACTACTGACTCCCTCTGTCCCCTCAGCCTCATCACTCATTACAATGACTGTCTATCTTCTTCTCTTGATGCCCTTGCTCCCACTCAAACTCGTTATGTTTCCTTCAACCACTCGGCGCCGTGGTACACACCTGAGCTCCGCCAGTTAAAAAGATGTGGGAGACACCTTGAGCACTTGTATAAACGGACAGGCCTTGTATCTCATGCGCAGGCCTACAAAGATCACCTCTTGCAATATAATAACACCATTTCTGCTGCTAGAACATCTTACTATTCGAACATTATAAACTCTGGAAATAACAATTCTAAGCTTCTGTTTCCTACAGTAAACCGGCTCCTTAAGCCATCTGAAAATGTATTCTCTGACCCCTCAACGGAACTCTGCAACAAGTTTCTAAACTTTTTTCATTCAAAAATTCAAGAAATACATGACCCTCTGCTTAATATTCCTAGCACTCCAGCTCATAACCTGACCAACATAACTGCCCTGCAGGGCTCTGCTTTAACCATCTCCTTCTCAAACTTCACCTTGGCCTCAGAGAACCAGATCAAAGAACTTGTCAGCAAATCAAAAACATCTACTTCCCAATTAGACCCTCTGCCTACCAGTCTTCTTAAAGCATGCCTGCCTTCCATCGCTCCATTACTCACTACATTAGTAAATTCCTCCCTCTCCACAGGCATTGTACCGCCCACTCTTAAGACTGCTGCTGTCACTCCGGTCCTCAAAAAGCCCAATGCTGATCCTGATGACTTGAACAACTACCATCCCATCTCCAATCTTCCTTTTGTCTCCAAGATACTGGAGCGGGTCGTGGCACATCAACTACATCACCATCTCATCTACAATGATCTGTATGAACATTTCCAGTCTGGTTTCCATGCTAAACATAGCACGGAAACAGCATTGGTAAAAATCACCAATGACCTACTCTGTGCTGCTGACTCTGGTCTATTGTCCATCCTGATCTTACTTGACTTGAGCGCTGCCTTTGACACCATCTCACATCCCCTCCTCATTGAACATCTGGCCAGTATTGGTATCATGGGGGATGCACTCTCCTGGTTCTGTTCATACCTCACGGATCGTCAGCAGTTCGTACAACTCAAACACTATAAATCGGCCTGTGCGTTTGTGCCTCAGGGTGTCCCTCAGGGGTCAGTGTTGGGTCCACTCCTCTTCATTATATATCTGCTTCCCCTGGGCAAGATCATGAGACACCACAAAATTCATTTCCACTGCTATGCTGACGACACCCAGCTTTATATTTCAACTCAACCTTCATCTCCCCTTCCACCCACCTCACTCAGCAACTGTCTTCAAGACATTCAAATCTGGATGAACACAAACTTTTTAAAACTTAATGCCAATAAGACAGAAGTCCTGCTCATCGGCTCCAAATCTACTCTCTCAAAACAGCAAAACCTCAATTTAACCATAGATGAGATCACGGTCCCTCTGTCAACTCAAGTCAAAAGCCTTGGTGTCATTCTGGACAGTTCCCTTTCATTCAAATCTCAGATTAAATCACTTACCCGGACCTCGTTCTTTCACCTCCGAAATATCTCCAGGCTTAGACCCTCATTGACACAAGCCAGCACTGAAACCCTAATTCATGCCCTTGTCACGTCACGTCTGGATTATTGCAACTCCCTTCTCATCGGTCTCCCTTCTAAGCTGATAAATAGACTTCAACTTATTTAGAATTCTGCCGCTCGAATCCTCACTGGTACCAGACCATCTGAACACATTACACCTATCCTTATCACTCTACACTGGCTCCCTGTGCACTTCCGTATTGATTTTAAGACCCTCGTCATCACCTACAAAGCACTTCATAATCTTGCACCCAGCTACATTTATGACCTCCTATCAGGATATGTTCCTACACGCTCCCTCCACTCTTCCTCGACTGGCCTCCTTGTCACCCCCAAATTTCGCCTCTCCACCATGGGGGCCAGGGCCTTCAGTTGCGCTGCTCCAAGACTTTGGAATGCCCTCCCCTCCCACATTCGACAGGCAAACACAGTCAATTCATTAAAAAAATTGTTAAAGACCTATCTCTTTAAGAAAGCTTTTAATCTTTAAAACATTTTAGTTCTATATCGCCATAGTAACCTTCCTGACACTCTTTTATAGTGCTTTCTTCTGGCGTTCTTAGCACTTTTCTGATTTGTCTTATTTGTAACATGTATTAGCCTACTATGAATTTAAATGTATTTTAATTTATTTCCTTCTTTTATGTCCTCCGAAACATGTATGATGTCCTTGGGTATTTAGAAAGGCGTCGGCCAAATAAAATGTATTATTATTATTATTATTATTATTATTATTATTATTATTATTATTAAGGAGCTTGACGTTCAGCAGCCACTAGTCATCCAATTCAGCGCGCAAAATGTTTCATCCACAGTTTTGCCGACCGAAAAAAACTTCTTTGTTGCTCTGGTTGGTTGTAGCGCTATCCTATTGCGTACAGAGGGAATATGAAAGACAACCGTTTATCCCGTAGTTTACAAAAAAAATTAAAAATAAATGTATACCTCGTAAAATGGCGATTAATACCTTTTAATGGCCTTAATTTTTACTAATTTGATTTACTACCTTTTAATACTTTTTAAAACCCTGCGGACACCCTGTCCAAGTGCTGTGCACAAGCAGCAGAGAGAAAGCAGGTGCTTGTGAGGCCCTGGCTTATTCGGGGCAACAACATAGTACAAGGCCTTTTCCATTCATGTGCCACACACAATACAACATGACATCATGACTTTGCGTAAACATACACGCCACTTTCAAGTCAAAAGTGGCGTGTTATCTATACGCATTTTGAGCTATCCGCGTGTATGTTCACGCCGAAACGAACCGTCATCTTCCGCGTGTATGTCTACGCCGTTAAATGTCCGAGCGAAACGGAGCAAAATGTACGTGAAATAATCAAGTTGGTCCCCTTTGGAAAACGTGTAGATGTCACAGTTTAACAGCCTCAGACGTGAATCTTACACGTACCATTATCCCCGGACGTTTGCTAATCCTACCCCTAAATCTAATCATAACCATTTCTTAAAACTATAGGCTACAATAAAGAAAAACAACAGACAGACAAGTATAATCACAATCATTTATTTAATGAGAAAATGTCAAAATCGGTACCAAAAGTTGTTCACGTGACGATGTGTCGCAGTCCTCTCTGGCAGTGGTTTTGTGTGAGGTAACAGACAGAGCAGAATTTAAGTTATTAATTCAAATCCATGAAAACGTTAATCCGTCTTCGGTTCGGTTCGCTCCCTCTGCGCGGCAGTGCGCGCTTCATTTCAAATGTGAATGTGCATGACGCAATCTGTGACGAAGCAGGCGAGAGCCAATGAGCGTTTGATATTACTGCCGTAACCATAGTAACCTGTCGCTTCTTGAGGGCGCAATTTTTTAATTTGAATTCATAACAAGCGCGGGGTTTGACGTTTACGGTCAAGATGACGATTACTGGATAAAGGGCTGAGTTTGGATCTTTTTCTTGCAAATAACATATGGATTCTGAAGGTTTGGATTACATCAAGCTAATAAAATTGGTGTATTTTGTGAATCGATGTTGTGTTGTAAGGTTAGTAGCCTATAAATAAATTATTATTACTTGTCTGTCTGTTGTTTTTCTTTATAATTGTTGCCTAGGTAGTTTTAAGAAATGGTTATGGTTAGGTTTAGGGGTAGGATTCGTAGCTCAAACTATCTTTTAATGCCATATTGTTAATAAAAATGCCATTTTCCTACATATCTGTCCATTACGTTTTATCATTTTAATATTGTCCATAAAATGGGTATGTTTAGGTGTGGGAGTAGAGTTAAGGGATCTTACATTTATAATCTATACAATGGTATAGGAAATTGTACAGATATCTTCAAGATATGGCAAACGTGTATGGGCGTTAAACTGTGACATCTACACGTTTTCCAAAGGGGACCAACGTGATTATTTCACGTCTTGTCGTGATACCGGGGAATCGATATTTTTTTTCCTAGGATGGTAGGAGAAGATTAACCCCAGTGACGGGTAGGTTTAGGGACTTTTAGGGAGTTGGGGTAGGTCATATATATACAGTAATGTAACGTTAAGTCAACGGCGTTGATAAACACGCTGAAAAGCGATTATGCGTGTTGATAGCACGCCAAAAATGGAAATCGAATTGGCGTGTCATACATACGCCATTTCATGAGATCAGTCTGCACAATAAGTCTACTTCCTCCAACCAACGACCATCAACATCTTACAACCAACAGTGGTCTACCTCCAACAGCCGCCACCAGTCTACCCCTCACAACCAATATTCAACTTCCCCTGCTGACACACAATACCAACGTGTACTTAAACATGTAGTAGGGAGTAGGTAACAACAACTAAGTGTTCCTTTTTCAATAATTTTGTAAGACCATTTGTTCTACTTGTAGTATCTGATGGCCTCAGCTATGTTCCCTTATCGGTCGGTTACTTCAATGTGCGTCGTGACCAGTGATGGACGAAGTACACAGACTATGTACTTGAGTAAAAGTTGAGATACCTAGTGTAAAATATTACTCCAGTAAAAGTGGAAGTGCTCCCTTTAAACGTCGACTTGAGTAAAAGTATAAAAGTACTTGACTTCAAATGTACTTAAGTATCAAAAGTAAAAGTAATTTGGTTTAATGTAGTTCCAATGTCTTGTCATGTCCTTTATACACTCAATCAAGTCATACAAGGTAAAAAAAAAAAAAAAAAAAGCCCACTAACACCACTCTGAAAATACAATGTTTTCTATTTGTGATATCTGGTACTGATATCTTTTGAAATGATCATAAGCACATCCTACTAAATGGAAACCACATGATTAGGAATAAATAGGGTGGGGGGAAACCACATTAGACACGTATTTCTTTAACAATTTATTGTTTGAAGTAATGTAGAAATCTTATTCCTTTATCACATGGCACATTGCTCCTTTACTACATCACAGCCGAGCTGTGCAATAACTTGCAAAAACGGATTTACTCAAGTTTACAAAGGTTTACAAAGTTTACAAAGGATGTCTTTTTTCCAATTTACTAAACATGACTCCTTACAACACAGCTGTATGTCCACTCTATAAACAAATGTTAGTGTTTGCATAAATCACACAAAAACAGAAACTAACACACCACCAGATTACCCTGAAGTACGTAGAATGTAGAACTACTAACTAGTAGTGATGTGCTATAACAGAAGAATAACAGAAATAGCACTGTTAACTGTATGACCTACCTAAAGCTAAAATATTTTTTGTTTAGTTTGAGAAGGAGCTGATTTTCAAAATTTCTGGCATCCAATCTTGCCCTTCTTGGGCTGAAAATCAGTCCAGCAGTGCTAAAGAGACGTTCGCATGCAGCAGAAGCTGGTAAGGCAGTGTTGATTTTAAGAGACAATTTGCAAACCGCAGGATAAGATTGCAGTATCTCTTTGTTGTCTACTTTAGAGGCAAGGTACCCTTCTAGCTGTTTAACACTTTCCTGCCCATGAGTTGTCTTCATGCTTGAAAAGAAGTCATCGTCATCTGAAGCACTCGATCCATTGGCTGGTGACTGATGTGAACGTTCTTCCTCCAGATGGTCCTTGATATAGGCAAGTCCTAATATACAACATATATTGGGACAGATGCCAGAAATCATGTTATATAAATGATAGGGAAATTCCAGTGTACAGTACAAAGGAAAAAGAATGAACTAATTTGGAGCAACATGCACAGTTATGGATAGGCAGCTAAAGCTGACATATGAGGGCAAAGATCAGTTTCTATGCCCCATTAGATCAGCTTTACTCCCTGGCCACAACTCAGTCTAGGTTGTGTCAAATTTCCTTGTTCTTTTTCCTGAACAACATGAACAGCATGTAGTACCTTGAACAATAAGGCTATGGGGTCCATCTACATCAAACTTGCCTTTTAGGCATATATATGAATCCAGGTCACAACCCCCCACCCCCCACCCTTTTAAGTAAATAAACTTATATAAATGTGCTTGTTTAGTTTTTTTGTTTACTTTTGTTTTGTGAACTAAGCGCATGACATCTGAAATAAAAATGCCACAAAACATATGTACATACATAGATACATACCTAGGTTTAATAGGTTCTCATCAGATGTCCACGCTGTTTTAAATTTTGGGAGCAGGATGGCAGCAGCAATAAACTCTGGTTCTGCCATCATGTCTTTAAAGCGCTTTTGTAGTCCCTCTAGGACTGCATCCACCAAAGGTTTGCAGTACCTGGAATTAGAGGTGGGGGAGAGAAACTGATACAGTACAATATCACAACATTTACAGCGTGCATTTATACTGAGACAATGACAATAACAACAAGCATCCCAATACTTAATTGTGAAATATGATTTGACGGTCTTACATCTATTGTGTTCTTGGTCAATGTGTTCATAAAGGCCTCTTTTTATAAATAATTTTACTAATGGCACACATTAACTTCCTACACGTATGCTATATGAAGTTTTAAGGGAGTTGAATTGTGTATGATAAGGAATACACCTTAATAACATGAGGGGAAAGAATCTTTACCTGGAATTTATGTGGATTCGTTCAAGCTTATTGATGAGGAGCGTCAGAGTTGGCAGAAGCCATCCCATCTGAACATCCGTCTCATCTTGAAGGATGTTGAGGGCTTTGGCGAGAGGACCCATGGTTCTGGCAAATTCCTCCAGAAAGGAAATTTCAACTGAACTCAACCTAACAAACATAAAGAACACTTAAGTCGTGTGTGTGTGTGTGTGTGTGTGTGTGTGTGTGTGTGTGTGTGTGTGTGTCTGTCTGTGACAGAGTGAGTGATTGTGTGTCTGTCTGTGAGAGAGTAAATGATTGTGTGTGTGTGTGTGTGTGTGTGTGTGTGTGTGTGTGTCTGTCTGTGACAGAGTGAGTGATTGTGTGTCTGTCTGTGAGAGAGTAAATGATTGTGTGTGTGTGTGTGTGTGTGTGTGTGTGTGTGTGTGTGTGTGTGTGTGTGTGTGTCTGTCTGTGAGAGAGTGTGTGTTTGTGTGTCTGTCTGTGAGAGAGTGAGTGAGTGAGTGATTTTGTGTGTGTGTGTGTGTGTGTGTGTGTGTGTGTGATGAATGGTGACGCTGCTCGGACTATAATTGTCCTCCATTTCCCCTTACTTAAAGCAACTGAATAGTTAAGCAATATTTTCCAAAATTACATATTGGAATGAAAGGTATATTTAAAAAAAGTTACACTTACATTGGCAACTTCAGTGCAGTGCATACAGTTCTCAGGGCCCCTTCTCCTTCATCTTTGATTATTCTCACGATTCTTTCAACAGAGAGAAATAATGAGTTCCATCGTGTGTCATTTGGCCGGATCAGTTGTATTTTGCACGTTTCCTCTATGATATCTGAAGCAGTGGAGGATCGAGATGTCTTGTTCCATAAGCCACTGCATTTCGCAAAAGCTGATCGTGACAGTCTTTTATAGGAGTCATTGGAATTGGCCTTGGCTGCATCAACTGTGGCAACAAGGTTTAATAGATGACATGCACAGCGATGATGCTTTGGAAGCTGAAATTGTAAGCCATCATCTTCCATTAAGATCGGTGTTACCTCAATGAAGTCAACATCAACACCTTCCTCTTCCTGTTCATCATCATCACTGCAAGCATCCTCTTCAGTCACACTGGAGGCACAGTTATTGTTCTCATCTTGTTGTTGTTCTCCATATTCTCTAAATGCCTTTATGAAATTGGACCCATTGTCTGTGGTGGTTCTAACTATTTTTTTCTCTATGCCAAATTCGCAATGGATGTCATTCAATGCACTGCCTAACACATCAAAAGTGTGTGGCCCTTTAATCCGCCGGCAAGCAAGTGCCACAGAGCACCTCTTCAATGAATCTGGATCCACCCAGTGGGCAGTGACCCCGAGAAATCCTCTCCTTCTTGCACTCCAACAGTCAGTTGTTGTGGCAATGAATTCAATGGAGGACATTGCTTGTTTAATATTTCTCTTCATTTCTTGGGCACCCTCTTCTACTTTCCGGCGCAATGTAGTTCTGGACATCACACGTGAATTAGGCTGTAGCTCTTGCACTAAAGCATTAAACGCAGGCTGTTCTAGCACACTAAATGGTTGAAGACTCTGAATTACAAAATTTATGACTACGTTGTCTACCTTTGTTTGATTCACAATTTTTGTTTCTCCTAATTTCAGTTGTCTGGAAGTGGAGGGAACTGGGTTTTCAGCTTTTCTTTTTCGAGGGGCTGTCAGGGCATTGTATCTTTCCAAGTGACTTGAATGCTTTCTCTGGAAAGAAAGGGGGGAAAACACATCATGAACATAATATCTTCACAGCAATATATCTCAATTTCATAAATGAAGTGCACATTTCATGTTTTTATGCATGTACAAAGTAGGCTGCCGAGAAGGCTGAGTAACTAGCTAGCCTACATCAGTGGCAGGCTACTGTTCAAGTAGCTAGTAGCTACCAATCTATCATACCTTGCATGTAAACCTAGTCAAATAGAAGCCTAAATGTCAGAAAAATGCATCGGCCTAAATGCATTTTCATCATTTTACATTGAATTTCTTTAGACACACTACACATTCTATGAACGAGCTTGACAAGTAAATGGCATTTTTAGGTGGTAATGTTAGGCTATTTCTAGCCAAGTGCCTTCACTGCAAAAAATGCTTTTCTTACTTAGTATTTTTGTCTTGATTCCAGTCCAAATCTCTACAAATTATTAAATCAAGATGCATCCACTAAGAAAAATAACCTTAATTCAAACAGAAACAAGATAATTTTTCTTACCCCATTGGCAGATAATTTTGCTTTTTTTAAGCAACAACTCACTTAATTTTGATTTATTTCCACAAAAAACAAGACATAATATCTTATATCCTTTTACTACTTTAGTAAATGAATCTTGATTTAAGAATTTTTTGAGATTTGGACTGATTTGGACTGGAATCAAGACAAAAATACTAAGTAAGAAAAGCATTTTTTGCAGTGTTGGTGTTAATGAGCTTTGCTAAAGGTCTGCAGTTTCCTACCTTAACCTTGCACAATGGAACTGTGATGTCCACGTTTATTATTAACACAACGTATGAGCGTATTATATCCAGTTTGGGTAAAACGACAGGTATATTAGCCTTTAATTAATTTCACAGTCAAACTGAAAATTACTTACCTCGATGTGTTTCTTTAGATTGGATGGCGAATTCTTGAAAGAAGAAATCGTATGCTTCTGAGGCAGACAGAGAAGGCACTTAAAAATGAACGACTCGTTCTTCCTTTCCACTACTTCAAAAAATTCGCTTAAATATGGCCATGGGTGCTCAATTTCAATGTCTGGCGCTTCTTCCATTATTGCGTTGGCTAAACGTGACAGCGAAAAGAAGCAGGCAGGCAGCAGCCATAGACAGTAAAGCGCGCAGGCACAGTCAGCAGCAGCGCCCAAACTGCGCGAAACACGACGTGTTCTGATTGGTACACTTGCGGAGCACGTGTACTTATTTTGACCTGTCACTGGTTACGCATGTATGTTGTGGAAAGGAACGTAAAAAGAAACGACAAGTTTTAGGAAAGTAGTGGAGTAAAAAGTAAGGTTTTCCACTTCGAAATGTAGTTGAGTCAAAGTATAAAGTCTCACAAAACAATGATACTCAAGTAAAGTACAGATACGCTAAAAAGTTACTTAAGTACGGTAACGAATTACTTGTACTTCGTTACTGTCCACCACTGGTCGTGACCGACTGATAGGAATCTCGCTAGAGGGGCCAATCTACTTCGAGTGAAACTAAAACAAGCTGCATCAGTTGTTCAGCCTCACAGTGCGGGTATATAACGAGCAGCAGGTGCGATTGCATATCAGCTTTTTGCTTCGGAGCCAAGCACTTCGATGCTCTCTTTAAACTTCAAGAGTTGTGCAGACTATTTCAAGCAAGCTTCTTTTTTGGATTTCTCCAGAGGTGCGGGCGTGGCGATACAACAGCGCGACCAGTCTTTTTTCTCTCTCTCTTCTCTCTCTCTCCCCTTCTCTATTTTTAGTTTTTGCCTTTGAGCAAACAAAAAGCTGTTTTTACAGCTGGTAAGGTGCGCAGGTGAGAGCGCTCAAAAGCCATTTTCACGGCTGGTAAGACCAGTGAGAGAGACGTGCACAGACGGGTGCACATTCCTGTCTGTGTTTGCGTGACTGTTCCCCTGCGTGTCTCAGCACCAGTGAGAGCAGGCCCTAAAAGAGCTTACACAGATAGAATGTGGCTTTACAAAGATGACATTCTATCTGTGTGTTTCTGGATGCGATCGTTACCTGGGATCGCGGGATGGTCACGATCGCTGCCTTGTGTGTCTGGGCCTCGAACATGCCGAGGCAGCTTTCGTGGATGAGTCATGTGCCCATTGTGGGGAGATGACCATCTCGGAGCTCCGGCCGAGACTCTCATCCCTGCAAAAGGGCGGAGTTTCCATGCCAGTGCCTCGATCTAACCCTCCTATGAGGGTTGCTTCGGGCTCTGGCACAGGAGACCTGAGGATTACGGTGAGCGTGCTTCCTTCGGGGAACCAACCCCCAAGACCCTCATCCCGCTCACGCTCCGCAACCAGCGGAGCCACCATTGGAACGCTCTGGACCACCCTCGAGGTGTGTACCAGTCGCTTCCTTTGGTTTTCCCCGTGACGAACAGATGTCGATCGCTGCATCGGAGGGTGGGTCAGACTTCTCCCCGGACAGCGACTCGGCGCCGCTGCCTCCTTTTGGTGTGTCAGCGGTGCCCGAGACGGACCCAGAGATGATGGCCATGCTTTCCCGGGCCGCCAACAGGATCGGACTTGTGTGGAACCCTCCACCGTGTCCCAAGCCCTTTGCGTGGATGGCACCTTTTACTGCCAGAAACCATTCCGGTGGCTCCTCCTCCCTCACCACCCTTGATGGCAGGGCGACTAAGGGATACACGCGTATCCCGCCAGTGGAGCGGGCCATTGCTATGCAACTGTGCACTAACTCCACTTGGCGCGGAGAACCGTGTCTCCCTTCCCGGGCCTGTAAGTATTCGTCGGACATAACCGGCAAGGCTTACAAGGACTGTGGGGAAGCCGCCTCTGCCGTGCACGCCATGGCGTTGCTGCAGGTCCATCAGGCCAAGGCACTGAAGGAACTGCACAAGGGTGGTCACGACCCACAAGTTCTCCAGGAACTTCGTGCCGCAACGGACCTCGTGCTTTGTGCAACGAAGGTCACCGCGCGGTCAGTCGGCTGTGCAATGTCCACACTTGTGGTCCAGGAACGCCATCTCTGGCTGTGTCTGGCCGACATGAGGGAAACCGACAAGCTTCCTTAACTTCCTTAACTTCGGCGACGCAGTCGAGAACTTCGCCCAGCAGTTCTCGGCTGTACAAAAGCAGACTGAGGCCATCAAACACATCCTGCCGCGGCGGTCAGCTGCTGCCTCCACCCCACCGCCTGCGGCCCCTCAGTCTGCTCGTCGCCGGGGGCGGCCTCCTGCGTCTGCCCTTGCTCCCGCGCCGCAGCAACAGCCTCCACCTAAACGGCATCGTGGAGCCAGTCGCAGGCCGGCCCCCCCGCCCGTCCAGGCCCCCGCCAGGAAGGGTGGTAAAGCCAAGAGCAAACGGGCCCAGGACGGGCGACCCAGAGATGGGATGACCACACCGCTCCCTCCCCCGGAAGAGGGCCGGGTGGAAAATCCTTGTTTTCCTTTTGTTTTTGTTCCGCCACTGGCCTCAAAACCAGCGGTACCCAAATTTTAAATAAAAGAGCAGTTTCTTCCATTTCTGGGTCCGAAGAGGTGCCCAGAGAGCAGTGGGAGAGAGAATCCTCACCACTCTCATCCGCCTCTTCTATCGCCAGTGGGTAGCAGTGTGCGGTCTGAGAACGCATCCAAGCTGCCTCCTGCACCTCATGCCCCGTGGAACCAGGTAAGTGTTACACAGCACACTCAGACTCAGAGGTTTTGAGTAAAATGTCTGGTCACTATAACCTACCAAAAATCATCCTGACGTTGTGTTTCCCATCTGTATGGGGCTCGACGTCTTCTTAATGCCCTTGCAGCTAGTGCCTTCAACAAATATTCTGCATTTCTTCTTCTGTGCATAGCATTCAATCGGCAATTGCAAGATGCACTGTTTGTAAATTTATAACTTGCCCAATCGTAACTAAATGCAGTCCTGTCTACAGTCCTGTTTCTATGCTTGCTGTGTTTTATTTACTGTTGTTTACTAGGTTACCAATACCACCGTTATCTGCTCTAACAACTTGATGGAAACGCACCTAATTCGCGTTTTGGGGGGGGGGTTTTGCTCATTTTGCGCATTTTGAAAAGATTAGCTTCACGTTTGGATGGAAACCGAGCTAGTGTTGCGTTTCTATCGTTGCGAACCTGTCTGGCCATCCTCCTCTGACCTCTGGCATCAACAAGGCATTTTCTCCCACAGTACTGCCGCACACTGGATATTTTCTCTTTTTCGGACGATACTATGTAAATTCTAGAGAATTTGTGCGTGAAAATCCTAGTAGATCAGCAGTTTCTGAAATACTTAGAAAAAAGTACAATGCTCAGACCAGTCAGTCTGGCATCAACAACCATGCCACGTTCAAAGTCACTTAAATCACCTTTCTTCCTGTTGAACCTCAGCAGATTATCTTGACCATGTATATGCCTAAATGCATTGAGTTGCTGCCATGTGATTGGCTGATTAGATATTTGCATTAATGATCAGTTGAACAGGTGTACTCAAAGTGGCCAGTGAGTGTCTGTACGTGTATGTATGTATATACTGTACATGCATAAATATAAACCCAGATTTGGTTTATAAAAACAGAGAAGCTGAAGAACATTTTTCTATGGCTGCAGAGTCCAGTGGCGGCGTGCTTTACATCACTCGCTTGGCGCAACGCTTGGTATTGTACTTTGTGATGTGAGGCTTGCTGCCGCCGCACAGTTTTTGTGCTAATATTAATGTCAGTGGAAGCTTGGAACTCTTCAGCTACTGTATGGAATCAGCAGAGCGTGGCACCTCTGCACTCCGTAACCCCCACTCTGTGACTATATGTGTTCTTGCGCTTGCTTCATGGCTGAGTTCCTGCTGTTCCTAAACGCTTCCACTTTCCAATAATACCACTTAGAGGTGACTGTGGAATATCTTCCAGGGATGAAATTTCATGAACTGGCCACTGACTGCATCCTATGACAGTATCATGCTTGGATTCACTGAGCTCTTTAAAACGACCCTTTTTTTTTTTTTTTTTACAAATAACACATTTATGTATGTACACAATCAGAAAAGAATTATGTATACAATTGTTTTGTGCATTTTCTATATAGCCCAATGTATATATTTATTAAGACCAATTCTTATAAACAAAGAAGAAAAACACAGCTAGGATAGGTGTGCAGGACACAAGAGGTCATCTACCCGAGCGATTTAGATATGCCATTTAATCTTGCCCTTCTCGGCTGACACAGCTCAAGGGGAACTTAGGAAGGCAGGACGTGGAGGTGATTGCTACATAGTATAGCCGATGGACAACGGGAAAGTTCAGAGCTCATTTAAGAGACTTGGGGACCTTTTCACCTCGCGCAGTGCACTGGGTACTGGATGACAAATGAGCTCCTTAAAGCACTGTGTTCTGCTGCTACAACAGTCCCACCCCCTCACTCCACCTTTGGCAATTTATCATTCACATCCCTGCTTCACCAACATAGTCTAGTTCATAAAGGGTGTTCAGAACAATGGGGAAAATAAAAATGAAGAAAAAGCTGAATATATCCAACTTTGAGCGATTCTTATTGAATTCTTCTAGAAATGGTCCGTTAACTACTAATCTGGAACTGAACACACTGGTTAACAGTGGAAAATGGGACAGCTGAGTGGAATGTCACTGTTGTATTGATGATCTCTTCTCTCTTTGAGCTGAAAATAATGATGCTCTGATCAGCTTTTTTCAATGTCTCAGTTTATTTGATCAAAACTGATTGGACTGGGGAAATGAATCAGACTGTAGCTTTGAAAACAACCTGAAATAATTGAGCTATTCTCCGGAGTTTCATGAATGTTTTGAATGCGTTTAACAACAAGATTTGTGCCCAAAGGATATTTACTCGTTCAATCATAAAATGTTTGTGTAGTGGAGATAGATAAAGCCTATCGAGTGGATGGAGTGTTCCTGTTCATAATAGCAAATAATAACACATCTGCAGGTTCCTGTGAGAGATGTAAACTCCCTCACAATTGTATCCAAAGCAACAGATTACATGTCAGAAATTTAAACATCTCCTTCTCTGTAGTGAAAACTAATGAGGGTGATTACACACAAAGCTGAAAAAAATGAAATGATTAGTCCTCTGAAATGCATAACAGAATTCATTTACAGAAATTTCGCCCGCCTTGAGAAAGTTAATTGCATCATATTTGAAGAAGTCATCTCGTGCTCATTTCAAGTTTCATTTCTGGATCTATTTGCATAGCCTGTAGTCTTTTGCGCTACAGCACACCACCAATTATACCAATAAACAACAACAAAAAAGTATATAAATACTACAGTATATATATATATATATATATATATATATATACATATATTATGTAATATCTCAATATATATATAAAATACTGTTTTTTATTTTTTATTGGAATTTTGGTAATTAATATTTATTTATTGTGTCTTGTCTGTTTTAGAGACATTATATTAATGTTTTATTTATCAAGCAGTTAAAACTTGTATTTTATTCTGAAATGTTTTCTGGTACACTAAAATACTATTGCCAAATAAAATTGTAATCGCAATATCCATTTGAAACAATCACAATGTGACTATTTTGTGAATATTTTACAGCCCTTATTCAGATTTGCCTTCATCCAATCAATAACAGTGGCGGGAAAAGAACAAACAAAGGAAAACAGGAACCAATCAAAACACAAACTGAAAGTCCAAACAAGCAGAGACACATGACAGGATGTAGGATGCAATACGGAAAAAAGATCTTTCGCTAATTCAGTTACATCGCGACTGAATTAAAGTACATTTTGGGTGGCATTGTAAAAGCCTGATTGAATATAATGTGAGTAAATTATTACAAACGGACATTACTGTGTGCAGTACCGGCCAGAATTTTGCTGTGAATTTTGCTGAAAATCAGGCCCAGCTTATTTCTGGCAAAGTTTATTTTTTTTACACTTTTATTACATTTTCTCTTGGGTGGGCTCCCTTTATGTGCCACATATTCTGTATGCCCCATATTTGTGCCTTGTGATGTTTCATGTACTTTTTTTTTCTTCCTTATAGTCAGTGTTTGAGATTGTTCAGGGATTTCAAGAATCCCCCAAGCAATTTGTTGTGGGATTGAAATGGTCTAATGAATAGACCCTGAGTCAATTAGACAGAAGCTGTTTTTCTTTGTTTTGCTTATTGGCCTTGGCACTTTGAATGTACGTCTTGTCATCCAATATTATTAAGCAAAAATAACTAGGGACAAATAAAGAATAAACAAGCATGGGAGAAATCACTGACACCACACTCTTATATTGTTTCTTCTCAGCAGGGCTATTAGTTCCTCCTGCTTAGTTGTGATTAATGTTAATCTAGTAGCTGGCTAGATCCAAAACCCTGCTTCTAGATGTGGAGATCAACTGTTCAGCAGTTTTCAGTGTATTGTGTTTGTTAATCAAACATTTGAACTAGTCTAATTACACATTCTTAAGGCCATAATAAATTGTATGAGATTGAGAAATCATAAGAAATGTAACATACAATCAAACCTAAACTAACCATAAAACCCATATCTCAATCTAAACCTAACAATGATTGTAACAGGAAAAAAATGTAATGGTAATACTTAACAATAAGGTTCCATTTGTCAGCATATATTAATCTAGGTTAATGTTAAAATCAACATTAATCTCTTAAGAATGGACATGAAATAATGAACAATAGTATATTTATAAATTAAAATGAAAGGGTAAGTTCGCCCAAAAATGAAAATTCTGTCATTAAATTACCTTAATGTAATTCCAAACCCCTAATACTTTTGGTCATCTTCGAAACACACATGAAGATCTTTTTGATAAAATCTGAGAGCTTTCTGTCACTTCATTGACAGCTACGCTTTGACGCTTCAAAAAGTTCATAAAGAGATCGTAAAACTAATCCAAATGATTTGAGCGGTTTAGTCCAAGAGACTCGATCGCTTTATATGATGAACAGATTTAATTTATGCTTTTATTCACATATAAACGTTGATCAGCAAACATAAACAGAAGCTCAACCGAACCTGCCTCATTCGTTCTTGCGGAAGCTCAAACATGATGCGTAACACACAAGAATGAACCTCATTGGCACAGCAAAAATCTGCATTGTTTATCCTTTTGATCTTTCATTAAAAAAATGTGCAAAAATATAACCTTTCATTGAAGTAAAAGAATTTAAAGTGTGGGGGTGGGTGGGGGGGATCACATTATGAAATAAAGAAAATGAAAAAAACATACTTTTTTTAATTATTTTTTTAATGAAATGAATATTTTAACTAAACCGCTCAATTCATATGGATTAGTTCTCTTTATATACGTTTTGAAGCGTCAAACTGGTAGTTGCATTGCTGTCAATGGAGGGACAGAAAGCTCTCAGAATTCATCAAAAAGATCTTCATTTGTGCTCCAAAGAAGAAGGGTATTATGGGTAAGGAAGCGACATGAGGTTGAGTAATTAATGACAGAATTGTAATTTTTGGGTGAACTAACCCTTTAACCAAATCATACCCAATGCATTAACTTATGTAAATAATTAATTTATTAATTATTGTCAAGTGTTACATGTGATAAATAGCATGAGAACACATTTTTAAATGACAAGGGTTTTTTTTGTTGTTTGTTTATTTGTTTTTATCTCTTAAGTCCAGTAAAAAAAAAAAAAAAAGTGATTGAAATTGGGAAACAAACTCCCCCATCAGCTCTGAAGGCCATGGGGAATAAGCTACTTGGAAAAAAAAGTTACAGGAAAACTGTCCACACGGGACTTCTAAGGTAATTGCACTCAAGATATCCCCAGTGCTCGTGATTCAGGTCAGTTATTAATATGCTTTGATAACTTCAAAAATGGATTTGACAACTTAATCTTGACTACTTGGTGCACAAAATGAATTGCATACAATGGATAGTTTCTGAACGATAAAATAAATACTCAGTAATAGTGAATATTGAATAGAAAACTGTGATTATTCTACAACCTAAACTTGAAGTATCTAAACTGATTTACTGCGATTGCGTCATGCAGTTTAATCGGATTATTTCTACACCATGCCACATTACCCTAACAAAAGACATGCAAAGGCCTTACACAAGTTCACAGCCTTCAAAGCACTTGGCATTGCAGACCTTATGTTTTTCATACATCTCAGCAGATTAATTAATGATGTTTCTGCACTGTTGATTTCACTTATCTTCTAAAGCAGCAGAGTTGGGGAAATATGACAGTGTAAGACTGGAGAAACTGGAAGAACTGGAAGAGAGAGGGCAACTCTCCGAGAGAACAAAGGAAATTAACATTTGAACTCACTCTTGTGCACCATTCGAGACGCAAGTCTCACCTCAGAATCATCCTAATCTACATGTATTTCCCTCTTCCCCCATTCCTTCTCCCTCACGATGAGATCACCAAAATTCACCCAAGAATCTACAGTATATGGTTTAATGTGAATAATTATCATACAGTATTACACGTTTGGTATCATTTGAAATGTCTCAATGTGACTGGTACAAAGGTCTCATTCCCAAAGAAGTAAACCAAAAGGTAATAATGTATTTAAGAGTTTAGAGATAAATCGCACACAGAGGAGGGTGTGTCTTCCAGGCAAATGGCATCCTGCTCTCAAAGGTGTAAACTCAACGCAAATCCCCATTGTTAGCAAATGTTTACATTTGAAAAGAGGTTTCTGCCTTGGTCTGAGTATTTAGGGAGATGCTGAAGAAGGCTCGTGGCGATTCGGTAACTCAGATCAGCCCATAATGTTGAAGGATCTCAAAGACTTCAGCATTATGTATTTTGCAAAATGTCAGGTTTCGCTACATCTTTTACTCTTTATCTCTGAGCATTTTATGTTATTGTATTGATTATCTTTGAACTGATTATGTAATTGGCATGATACATTTACCTGACATAATAAATTGTTACATTTGATTATTCTACAGTAACTGACTCTGACATTATTTTCAGTAAAGTGTTAAATAGAATAGTCAAACATTCGCTCACATTTAATGATGCACAGATATCATTAAAACCTTTTCATTTATGGATCAGATGAAATAACAAGGTAATACATATGAAAAAATGTATTTCATTTAATCAAATTACTTTACCACGAGGAAAGACAGTAAACCTTCACCCGCTGACCGGATGCCTCCACTGGGCCGATTGAGTCGGGCTTACAACAGTATAGGTACATGCTATGCTTTCAAGAGTCTGAACTCTAACAAACACACAATGGTTGTATATGTACACTTCTTGATGGTTTCTGTATTTCAAACATGGAAAGCAGCTTGTGTAAATTCACTACAAAATGTGAAATGCAATTGTTTAACATTAAAAGGATTACTTCAAGATGAAACGCCCTCATGACATTCCAAATCTTTATTTTTTCTGTGGAACATAAAAAAAATATATTTTGAAGATGTTGCGAAACAGCATTGGACCCCACTGACATTCATCAAAATATAATCTTTTGTATTCTCCAGAAGAAAGAAAGACAAAGTAAGAGCTGTTCTCAAAGCAATGCAAGGATCTATTGATTGTTGTTTTTCCATCCAACACAACACTGATCATACGCCGTTGCATTTGTACATTAGGGTCTTCCCAGATCTGTGGGTAATAAAGCAGGCAGATGAAGCTCTACAAGAGCAGTGTCACTGACGCTAATCACCAGTCACTTAAATAGACCTTCTGAGGTGAGAATATCGCCTTCACACAAGTGCTGAGCTAATTAGAGGTTATAGGACAGATTCCTGCTGCTTCCAATCACATAGAATGCCATTACTGCAAAGAAACCGCGTGCCTCCAAATGGCCAAGGAAGTCAGGAAACAAGTTACGGCTGAGGTTTATTGAAGGCAATAAAAAGATGAGTGACAAGTGCCTGTATCGCAGGAATATTTCTTCCTTCACCAGAATATAACTACAATTCAATAAGGCGCTGTCATTTGGTGCAAACTAATGAATGATACTCACAATGAGCGACAATAACCCACTTGGAAATTGGTCTGGGAAACAATGAGCCAAAATGAGAGAATAATACAGGGTTGAAAAATAAACAAATAATGGCAGTGGCTGCTCAATTGGTGGGGGATATTGGAAATGTCAATGTGGGTGTGGAAGAGAGAAAAAGAATTCTCTGTTTCTCTCTGGGGACTTTCCAGATCCTCTGTGTGTGTGTGAGAGAGAGAGAGAGAGAGAGAGAGAGAGTGCTGATGATTACCATCAGGTACTAGGTCTGCGACTCTGACTGATACCATCACCAGCAAGGGAAATATTGCCAGTTCCTCACTCAAAGATAAGCCTAAAAATTCTGAAGATTTGCAAACCATTTTCTTTATATTATAGAGTTTGTCAAACTTTGCCATGAGGGGAGTTATATATAAATATATGAGTTTCTTTAGGTAAATCAAACTCTAACCATTGGTGTTTGTGGAGTCTTGATTGCTCCATGCCATCTTTCGGTAACAGGTCTTTCATTTGAAATGGAGTTAAAATACAATATATACAAATGTACTTACTCTTACACATCATGGTCTTCATATGTTCATTATAATGAATGCCATTGTTTGGATCTCAATAACATACCCAGTAGTTTATAACTACAGCTGCAGGAGCGTCATAATTTAAGGAATTTTCACTTTCAAAAAAAATCTGAAAATGAAAAAAAAAGTGATATAATGGAAACTTTTTGTCTACAATCACCTACTTGGGACTAAATTTGGTCAACTCAAATCAAGTCACTTCTTCGCATATAATCTGCTTTTAAAAATATTTGATAGATGATAGAGATAGATGGATAGATAATGGCTGCTTGATTCATTTTAGTTTTATCATGCATTTTGCAAGCTCCAGTTTCAGTTAAATGTTTCAGTTTCATTATATCCAAAACGTATGAAAGGAAAAATCTGCAATTCACTACCTGTAATCCATATTCATAATACCTTTGCTGGATTTTGAATAATGCATGTTGACATTTATTGGCCTTCATTTAGACAGCAGAATATTTAATGCAATAGTAAATTTTGCTTTGCGCACAACCAATTCATTCTGAAAATGAGGGTCATAGTTTTACAGGCAAAAAGACATTGCAGACCATTTGCAGTTGACGCTCATTGCTGCTAATACAGAATCACGACGACGCTGAAAATGGATCAATATCCCCTGATCATTTTAAACAGATTTGAATAAACATGAATGTGCTATGAATGAATTTAAATCTCTTCACAACTCCTAAACCACGACTGTGTCTTGTTATCATGCATTGCAAGAACAAAACATGGTGGGAGAAGGTAATTACAAGAACAAAGAATGCTGGGAGACGTCATAGTGGCATCTGAGAGAAAGCTCTCAACCCCATGGGGTGCAAAATGGGCAATATCTTCAAACCGACAGATGCAAAACTCAATCAGCACCATGTGAGAAATTGATCATCAATTGGAGAAATAGTTTGACATATATTTGATATGTTTTTTTCCCCACTTATTTCACAGTAATGAGTTAGCTAACCTAACACAAGTATATAGTATAGTAAACCAGGTTTCGAGATGCACTACAGTTCAGTAAAGGATTGAGGCACAGAGTTTACAGTAGAACTGTTAAAAGAGGTTTCATGGGACACATAAATACAACCCAAATAAAAGAGCACTGACTTGTGTTTTATTTGTTTAATGTGGCTACAGCAGTGTTTTTACACCCTAAACTGGTAATGATTCAGCGGCAGATTAACACCCCTACGTCTCTCCTTCTTAATTAGCTCACTAAATGATTTCAAGCTTAATTGAATGTCAGATTATTATTGCATGACAGCAGCTGTTTGAGGACAGGAAGACGAACAGCCGACGTGATTTGGAGTGATGGTCCTATCTCAGCCCTCTAGGATTAGTCAGGTTTTCAGTGCTGTTTGATAATGAATAGCTATGAATGCATGGTCATACTGTGAATCTGCGCCGGCAGCTAATTGAAAAGTAATCTCTGTTCTTTATCTTTATACAGCCAGTCATCCAAAAGACGGTTGTATTTTCAATATTCTCATCTGGGCTACAGCCAAAGGCACCCTTTTCTCTGAGAAAGAGAGCCACTGTGATTCAAGCCCACATCATTGACTTTTTTTGGATCAAATTTTTTTCCATTTCTCTCTCCATCTCCATTTCATAGTTGTTTATGGTCAATTCCATACAGGTGTTGGTTAATAGATGGCTCCTTTCTATGAGTAGGTGGCATGGTAAAAAAATAAAATATATTCTTATTATTTTTTGATGGGCAAAAGGGATGTCCAGAGGGGATATTTGTTTCATTAATATAACATGACACTGAGTTGTTAGAAAAGGAATGCTTAGTGGCATTGCGTGTTGACATAAGGAACCGATTTTTTAACCGGTTCATTGAAACAAACTGTCTGAAAGAACCGGATCGCGGAAATGAATCGCACTTTACATCACTTGGTGAAAGGAGTCAGTTACAATAATCAGTTATTAATATTTTGTTGGTTGTCTCTGGATCAATTCATTATCCGAAATAAAATAATTGACTTCAAGCACAACTATGCAATATGCTTCAAATATATTATTTCAATAAAGGGGCAAAGATATAAATTTTCCTATAGGCCGGACATCACTTTTGGCCACTACTGTATATCATTATGTAGTTACTTTTTTGCTGGATAATAGGGAAGCGCAACATATCGGTTATCAGCTAAGAAGAGTTTTTGCTATTAAATATTGTGTGCTCTTTACCCCTATTTTTAAATTAAGATTAACTTTGCCAACTAATGCTCACACATAAGTAAATCTTTGAAAACACTAATAAATTAATAACACTGCTAAATGTAATCTTTAGCAAATCTCAAAATGAGATTAATGATTAATGTGATACCAAAATTCACTTGTAGCATTTTGCACTGAATTTAGTTTAGTGAATTTTTTTTTAGGCACAATATTATAAAATTGTAATATTAGCCATTTAGGTTTCAGCATTGAAAATAATTAGCGGCTTATAACCATGTAGTAATGCATGTTTTAGGACAATCCAGTGAATTAGAATACAAATGAAATGTTTCAATTACTATTATTATTGATTACAAATTAATGTATGACAAATGAAAGGTATGGCACAGTCTAAAAAAGCTTCATACTACTTTATGTAACACTGCCAAACGGTAAAACTAATATTACAAAATTAATACTTCTGACTCTAAATCTATAAAATAGCCGATACACACACTCAATAACCATTCATCATTTTAAGTCCACTTCACACCGCACCGACAGACGCAGACAGTCACCAGATTACAGAACATCACTTCTCAGACATTCTAAATCCGATTCAGCATGTTCAATCTGCTAAAACAAGCTCCAACAGCCAGGCGTAACACACTGATCCGACGAAGCGTCTGTTGACGTCTGTGCGGTGTGAATTGGCCTTTAAGTGCAGTTGTGCTGCAAGATTCAGTGTTGCTTGGCAACCATAAACAACTAAACTGAACATTATACAGTATACTGTGTACACCATCATACAGACTAGATCGAAAGCCCTCTAACATTTTTCATTTTGTTGTAAAGTGGTTATAGCATAGTCTCCAGATGCAAACAATCAGTTTTGGGTCTTCTACACTTAGTGCGTATCTCTCTGTGGATACTCATCCTAGTTTTCAGCTTTCCCTTGATTCGATCCCAAACTCAGCCATGTTTACTTGCAGGGATGTTTGCCTGCAGCCCCACACCTCGAAAGCAAAAAAAAAAAAAAAACCCTATAGCAGGCAGTGGGGGCCTGACCTGATTTACTGTTAATGCATTTTAATACAGGCAAGTCCCCGGTCTCCTGCAGAGTCGTCTCTGGGAGAGGGGAAAAAAAGGTTCTGCTGCTGTGTATTATCATTTCATCATTTATTCATGCTGGTCTATAAACAGAGGGAGAGAGGCAGGCTGAAGCGGTTTGGCAGATGAAATCTGAAAAAGACACCCATTAATGTGGGAGACATTAGGAGAGTCAGGTGATGTCAGACACTTTCCCTTGACATCTAATTGATGATAAGGATTTATTTCACAGGGGGATTTAAACTGTGTTCAAGACAGTTTCATTTCAGACAGAACAGAGGGCCGCTCTAGGCCATGCTCTGGCAGAGCTAAAGAGCACTGCAGCCATATTTCTGCCCCAACATGAAAAAGTACCAACTATAGAATGATCCCTGGGATTCATACAGCACATTCCCAAAAAGCCTTGCTTTGATTTATAAAAACAAATGGCAAGCATTTCAATTTTACAATGTAATTTTGAGCAGAGGCTTCAGATGTCATTCATGAAGCTCCAGATGATTTTAACAATGCTTTCGACTAGGGATGTGCAGATAAATGTTGAATAATAACAAACCGATCCACAAAATGATTTACTTAGTTATTTAGTTATTTATTTTATGTAAACTAAACTCATTTTGTGTGAAATTTTTTTTTTTATAGAAAATAGTTGTATAGAACCATGTTGTTGATGCATTACATATTTATGCACTTTATGACCTGTGGTCTGACAAATTAAGTTTTCAAAGTAAAAATATTCCAAATATATGTAGCCTAGTCTCTTAATTAACATTAATGAAAATGACATGGTCATGACATGGAATTTTTCCTTGAGGTTTTTTGTGATATATATTAGGTTATATATATATATATATATATATATAAATTATTATTTTCAACCTTCATTCTGACCTGTCTGAAATGATCCGTTTTTAAGGGTCAGCTCCTTTAAGGCTTGTCAGTAAATGGCCACTGTTATGATTGGTTAGCGTCATTGTATTAGAAACAACCTCAACGCCCACTTGCTATTGCACGTGATGCAAGCGTTATGAAATCATTTACTTACGGTTTGTGATGCAGCTGCTGTCAGATTCAATACAGTTGGCTGCTTAATCTTTCATAATTTCCAACATAACTGTAAAGTATAATTAGTCTGAAATATAACTATATATTATGGAATATAACTAAACAGTCTTTTAAGTATTAGTTTACATGCAGTATAAACCAAATTCACTAGTAAATCATGTCTATGAAGTAAAGGAATAGAGCCTCCGAGACCCAGCGGTCCAGGACATTTGTTGGGCATGTAAGTATTTGAGAAGATAGGACAAATGACTGCCAAGGTTTAATCAAACAAATGGGATATCACTGAAAAGCCCAGTATGGAGTCTTTATTAGAACATGGTTTCAGGCCAGAAGCTATTCCTTCCCATGAATTCAGATCTTGAGTCCTTTATAGGGGACAAACATGAATTACAGGGTCTCAGGAGGCAGAGACCACAGGAAGCCTTCTGTCACAGTGAATTAACAAAGTGATCAACAGTTCTAGCTAGCGGGATGAGTGCGATAATGGATCAGTCTACAAAGTGACAACAACACGAAATGATTCAGGGTAGAAGCAATTCTGTGGATTCCCAGAAAACACCATTTTCTTGATAGAAAATGATTCGTCCGTTGAACAGAAGCATAGGCTTAATTCACAACATCTTAAAATTCTCCATGGAGAGAAAATACCTGCTATTCACAATGGATGCATTTAAAGTATAAGACGCTTTTCAAACGGAATTTACATTTACATATTATATGTGTGTGCGCCACTCAGTTACACCAAAACATACACATAATGATGGTCTTCATAGAGGATTGTGAGGATTCTAAAAACGCTTGTGGGGAAAGAGTTAATGTTTTTTTGGAAACCGTGATTGTTTTCATTTTCAGTATTCTTTGAAGAGCAGAAATTTCAAAAGAGAGACGTTTATTTGAAATGAAGATCTTTTTAACATAACCCCATAGCTTTACTGTCAATTTGATCAATTTAATAAAGCGTTGCTTCATAAGTAAGAAAAATTTTAATAAAAATATAACTAACCCCAAACTTATGAACATTAATTCAGGCTATACAAATCTACAAAAATAAAATACCACCCATTTGTAACTCTTAGAACTGAAAAACTTGCTAAAGGATGCTTTTGAAAATATCTTTAATTAATGCTAACATTCTCACAGCTACACAGCCTAAACACACCTCCACTGAATCAAACAGCCTTCTCCTGACAGAGAAAGAGAACACTGCCCTCTGCTGTTTCAAACCAGCATCTGTTGGGTGTTCACCAGACAATCTGAATATGTTGTAACCCCAACGCTTTCATTATTTGATAAGGCATCTGAGGAGTCCGGACTCATCGCCTCACTTCAAAGACTACAAGAAGACACACTAGTCGAACTTATCTTGTGCATTTGACACACATTACTGCTTTTGTTCAAATAAACAAGCAAGACGTGCATTAATGCCAAGCCCTGAGGTCAAAGTTGTGCATCAGTCATGCAATACCGTTGCCTAAAGGAGATGCAGACTTTGCCTAAAGGAGATGCATTGTTCCTGTTCTGACAGCTGAGTTTTGCTCAGTCAAATCCTAAATCGAATCCAAAGAAAAGAATTGGAAGAATATAAGCTCTTCAATAAGATAAAGACAGAGTCCCAGAGCCAGAAGGACGGAGATGCGGTGAATATTAAGCAACATTGAGACTTTATGTAATGTAAGACTGTGCCAAAGCTCTCCCTCAGACGTTGTCGTCGCGGTTCCACCTACAGTCTCTCTCATCATCGTCACCCTATTTGCTCAATTGGTATAGGGAGAATTTTTCCAATAAGCATGCCACTCTCACCAGCTGGACTGCCTCATGTTGCAGGTTACCAGGGGAACAAAGATTCAGCAGTCTGTTTCTATGGAGAGCAAACACAAACCTCAAGGTTACCAACATTAAGGAGTCTTATTCATGTGGAGAGGCTCAGAATATCTGACAGTTCAACTGAGCCTTCTATCTCGAGCCTGTCTGCTGTTTTTTTCATCCCTGTACAATCCATTCCCAGAATGACAAGAGAGGTGAACAACAGTGATGGCTGAGTTCCCATTGCTCCTCTGTAATGACAAGGCACAACAAATCCCACACCTGAAAAAAGTAGACCTGCTCCCATGAAACTATCTGCTCGGGTACAAAGCTAAAGTACGGCTTCTGAAAATATCTGTATTCACTGGATTTCTCTGCTTTTCGCTTTTCCAATGAAAATGTATTCCATCGTACCCAGCTGGAAAATCGATTTCACAGACGCAAAGTCTTCACAGGGTGTTTGATGCTCCACGTCTGCTAACAGGCACTCTGAGCTATTCGGAGAACACGTCATGGCATCTAATGAAGACAAAAGCAGAGGTTTGGGGAAGGAAGGTGCGGGTGAGGAAGGTTAACGTTAAATTAATGGAGACCTCCTCTGTCCTTGACAAATCATGTGGCCCCGATGACCCTTTCCCAGACTGGAACTTCCTGACAAAAAGGCTTATGCTTGCTTTAAGCCATTTATTTTACTCTCACGTAGTGCATTTTTACGAAGAGGTGGTGTCTGCGTGTCAGTTGCTTTGTGAATCACACTGTATAATTCTCATATTTAGTTATTCAGCAGGGACTTGATGTTCTCGTTTGGGATTCACAACATCACTAACTCTGTGTTTGTAGCGAGATCCCAAAACAGCCCAATTTTCAGGATTCGGCAAGTTCTGCTGTCAAATCAAGTCCCAAGACAGATGGGAAACCTGAGATTTTGACTCCTACAGCAGCAGGTTCAAACAAAGTTGAGAATTAGGTTTCTATTATTAGTTGACTCTTTGAAAGTCATGTTTCCAAACTGTAAAAAATGTATTATTTTTGTAATAGAGACAACATGAAAAGAGTTTAAAGGGTTAGTTCACTCAAAAATAACATTCTGTTAGTTACTCACCATGTCGTTCCAAAACCGTATGACCTTGTTCTGTGATCCGAAATATTTTGAAGAATCTTTTTTTTCAGGATTATTTTATGAATAGACAGTTCAAAAGAACAGCATTTATTTGAATTAGAAATCTTTAATAACATTATAATGGTCTTTCCTGTCACTTTTGATCAATGTAATGCATCCTTTGTCTCATAAAAGTAATAACTAGTTTAAAAACCCAAACTGAAGTCATACAATACATTTGTGTGATGAAAGGTAATATTTTAATCAAAATCACTGATAATCTCCCCTCAGTGAGCTGTTAACTTTCAAAAGGATCACAGAGTCTGGCAGTTCAGTGAACCAGTTAGAGTTCTCAAATTAATATTTAAATTTCTGCCTTTTACTAGCTATTGGAAATGTGTGCTATTCAAGTCTTCTGAAGTCATACAAGATGTGTGTATAATTTTTATCAACCTAATCTCACAGGAAAATGTGACTGTTTCGAGGTGGCAATTTCGAATCAATTCATAAAATGTGAATCATATAAAAGACATGATTATAAGGGGGAAAAGTAAGCATGAAGGTCCACCCTTGACCCCAATCCTAAACATACCCATCAGTGGGGTGTAAGCAGATACAAAAACGTATAAATGAGATCGTACAGATTCATACGAATTAAGCCACAATGACATATGATTGTGTTGCTTTTATGGTGCTAAAACGTTCTACAGAAAAGAGCTGCATGAAGATTCTTAAAAAAATAATCTGTGTTCCACAGAAAAATCACAGAATATGGCATTGAAACTAAGTAAATAACAAAAAAATGTTAATTTTGGGCAAAACTATTTAAGACTAGCAGCAATAAAGTATTAAGAAAGGTAAGATTTATTATATTACAGTCCTGTCAAAATGAATAAAAATACTTACAATTTCAATAAACCATTTTGTCAATCATTTAATTTCCTACTTGGACAAGTAGCATAAACACTTAGAGCTTTATGTAAATCTGACTCTGCGCCACACATATACTTGACGATCAGCATGCAAAATGACATTTACTCTCAAATCACGTATCCTTAACCTCCACGCTCGCTTCTCTCCATCTCACACGCACAATCCAATTTCAGTAGTTCCTAACTGTGTGATGAAGATCCCAGGCCATTAAGCTTCATTGATAACTTGCAACTGGCATGACAACTTTATCAAAGTGTTGAAAATATCAGAGTGTCGCTCCTGTGTTCGAGCTTTCTGACAGTGCCGCATCAGTCACACTCATCTCAGCTGTGTTACTCAAAAATATAATCTTGTTTTCCTCGCATCAGTCTGGACGTTAAGTATAGGCCGTTGTGATAGAAATTAAGCTGTTGGCATGACTGCTCACCTTCCCTGTACAACTCTCTGACTTTTGGGAATACACGAGTAAATACAGACAGACAGAGCACAGATGGATTGTCTAAAGACTACAGCAAAACTCTCAGTGCATGATACAACAATAAGCATTATTATCGTTTAAAAAGTGCAATCACAGTTGGTAATAAATTCATGAAACCACCCTTATTTAGCATTTATCCCTACTGAAAAGTCACAATACATTCCACAAATAATATTCTGTATTGGTAATTTAAAGTTTAAATAAATTTAAAAAACATTTGCCTTTGTCCTCTACATATATTATATTATATTATATTATATTATATTATATTATATTATATTATATTATATTATATTATATTATATTAAAATAAAATATAATGATATAAAATAATAATATATGAGCAATATTACACAGTGTCATATGGCTGTATATCAGCACGGTCGAAGGTAATCACAGAATGCTGATATACAGCCATATTACACAGCTACGAGTGTGATACTGCATTTATACAACAGTTCGACGACACAAGTGAGTAAACAAAAAACAAACAACAACAGTGTCTTTAAAAACCCTCTTTTGTGCAGAACTACTTCCTTCCGCCACGGAATCAAATCTCAAGTTGACCGTTTAAAAGTCGAGTCCGAGCCTCCTTTAATAATTCTAAAACGTCACTTTAGAACTAGTAATGAAGGAATTTTGAGTCGCTTAATTGAAGCTTATAGTATTATGTAGAGTATTATGAGAGAGAGATCGACTAAGTAAGGGCATTTCTAACATTTAGTTGATATTGTTCAGGTAAATCTCATACTCATAATCACAAAATCAGTTTGAATGTCCGCTGAGGAAAGCGATGTGTTTGTCTTTGTCCTTTAAACTGTTAAGGGGATTTTCCATGACAGCTAGTCAATGCATTTGTAAGTTGCATCTTATTGTTTACAATCTTAAGTCCCTTTCAATATAAAATCTTTAAAAATCTAAAATCTTTGCTGCTGACTCACTCATAAAGACAGTCTTTGCTGCCATCTAATGGTGTAACAATGTAACTATCACTGAACTCGAAATCACAATCACTAACCCACGCACCCTTTCTAATTATTGAAAAATAATATTTAAATAAACAATATTGGCCATTATAAAAGTGTAAGAAGTTTGTACAATAGGAAATAAATACAAGCAAACAGTTCAGTCAAAAGAAGCTATAACAGCAGCACTAGTACAGGATTTCAGTTCAATATAAAGTTATGAAACTTATTTTTGCCCTTGGCCATTTGCTCCCACCCTGTCAATCACAGCGTAAAGTTGATAAAGTCAGATATTGATAAATCTATCGGTACAGTAGGGTCATGGAATCTGACGGGTCAAATTCATACCGAAAAATGTGACCGCTTTTTATTTCACCATAACTGAATGTAATGTTCAATAAAGTTACTCATTTGATGTGTAACCATCTCCCCTTTCTATTTTATAAAGCATATTGATCAGATATTAATAAATGTATAGGGTCACGGAATCTGACGGGTCAAATTCATAGAAGACTATAGCCTTTTTTGGGTGAATGTGGAGCAAGTCGGGGGCTGGTGACATCCTCGTTTATAATTCAGATTCTTTTTAAAAAACGAAGCAGCACAAATGAAGCACAAACAAACAAGGCTATTTTGCGTGAATTTGGAGCATGTGGGGGGCTGAGTGACCTCAGAATGACCAATAAATATTATTTTAATATCTAAGAAACCGAAGCAGCACAAAATAAACGTTTACCGGCACAAACGAAGCACAAACGATTGAGCCTATTTTGGGTGAATTTGGAGCAGGTCGGGGGCCGGTGACGTCATCGTCTATAATTCGGTCTAATATTTAAAAAACCGAAGCAGAACAAACAAAACTTTTACCGGCACAAACGAAGCACTTTTTTACACAATTTACATATTAAAACTAGTGTATGAAATGGAAAATGTAAATTATATAATTGAATTATCATTTTCATTTTGCACCAAACGTTGCACAAATGTAAATTTAAATACAGAAACGCATTGCCATTTTACATATTGCATTGTCATTTTGCATATTACATTTCAAATTGAATATTGCTACCCATATGCTTCCATAGTTCTCTGCGGGTACATGAGTGCTGAACGGCCGCTGACGTTCTGGAGCTCAATATCGAAAACATCTAAACAAACTGTCTATAATGCACTATGTTTATACAGTGGGGAGAACATTTGATACACTGCCGATTTAGCAGGTTTTCCCACTTACAAAGCATGTAGAAGTCTGTGATTTTTATCATAGGTACTCTTCAACTGTGAGAGAAAATCCAGAAAATCACATTGTATGATTTTTAACTAATCATAAAAATAATCATAAAACCCTGCTCCTGGAGGACACATTTAAGGCATGACAATAATCTGACTCAAACAAACTAACCCAACACAACCATGCAACAAGATTAGATTTCACAGTACACTGAATAAAGTAAGCCAAAGTTATCTGGATGTCATACTTTCAAACATTGCTTATAAACCCTTACAGCCCAGAATGCACCCTAATAACTGTAAGCATTATATCAGAGATCGTCTTATTATTGGGAGTTAAGAGGGTCCATAGCTCTAACATTGTAAAAAGTGTAATGGCTAACTTGGATCATGTGTGCCTTAATAAAACAATGATCACATTACAGCCTTGACACCATTGAATTGAGTTGTACAACAATCAATAAAAAAAAACTTAAAAGGCTTTGGTTATATAGCTTACCAGAAATTATGTAATGTCTTTCTCAGTCCATCAAGTCACCAGAAATGGAGGATAAGTGCATTTTCATAATGTCACCTTACTTCTAGACAGCAAGAATAAAAAAGCCTGAAACACGAAACAGATACCAGATTGATATTGGTCATGGCGTTTTACAGCAACTGTAAAAAAAAAAGAAAAAAAAAGAAAAAAAGAATAATAGTAATATTATATATATATATATATATATATATATATATATATATATATATATATATATATATATATATATATATATATAAAACAAGCTTGATAAGCCTTCCAGACAGCTTTAATGAGAAATTCAAAAAGATTCAAAAATTTAAAACCTGTTGTTTTGATCAAAATAAAACAAATCAACCACTGGGACATAAAACTAAATAATAATAAATGAGGTGTGAACCAAATACAATTATGTATAATCAATCATTACAACATTATCTTATAATAGTATAATATATTAGTGTTTATAATGATTTATATGACAAGGTTTTATAACTGTAAATATGATAATAACCTTTGCTTCGGTGATCTCAGCAACAGCTTGTAGCACTGAATTTCTTTCCCGCCATAATCGCCACATGCCCTACAAGATCAGATTTTTGAAAGGCTCAGCTCTAAACTAGTGCCCAACTACCCGTTACAGACGAGTGGACTAAAACGAGCCAGGAGAACAAGTGGAAAGTTAAGTGTGAACGGATGGGATCTCTTTCTATATCAATTTATATGTAAATCACAGTAAATTACCAACCATATGGTATTCCTCATTTAAAGTTCTCCCGAATTCATCCTTGCAGGAGTGCAGCTGAATGAGGATCCATCTACAGCTAGATTGCTCTGTCGATAATATGTGTTTGTTGGCAGGCCGAGAATGAAGCTATGAAACCATCTGAAATGACTGCGCTGCCTATACACCTCCCTCGTGTGGCTTTAAGTGGAATCAGGGCCGGGGGGGGGGGGGGTTGGGTTAGAAAAATCATTACTGGCTGAAAAATTATTATTTTGTTGCTGAAAGGAATGTTTGTTTGCTGATATCAGAAAATGTTAAACACTTGTTGTAGGCTAAAGTCATACTCGCTTAATCCACTAAAACCCTATTTTTTTTAATTTGTGTGTGTATAATGGCCGTGTGTTAGAGCAGCTGTTGCAAATGGAACATTTTGTTGTTGTTGTTTAAAGCATATATACTGTATATATGTAAAGGTATATATATATATACTGTATATATGAATAAACGCCATTAGGCTACTGGGAGAGTGCAAACCTTCGATTTTTGGAGCGATTTCGTTCTTCCAGTTGAACCAACATCATGAAAAGTGAGGTATGTGTAAATTCGGTGTGGTGATTGGCTACCGTGGCTGGAGAATACGTATCTATATAATCAGTTTCTGAGCCTTCGATACTATAGATCACACAATACTCTTAGATCGACTACAAAATTATACTGGTGTTCAAGGACAAGCACTAAGCTGGTTCAAATCATACCTATCTGACCGCTACCATTTTGTCTATTTAAATGGAGAAAAATCGATCATAACTCCAGTAAACTATGGAGTGCCGCAGGGATCTGTATTAGGCCCTCTGTTATTTTCAATATATATGATGCCACTTGGAAATATTATAAGGAAACATGGAATTAGTTTCCATTGTTATGCTGATGACACTCAAATATATATTTCATCACGGCCGGATGAAAACGCTAAATTTTCCACATTGACAGAGTGTGTTAAAGATATAAAAGATTGGATGACGCGTAATTTTCTTTTATTAAATCCAGACAAGACAGAGGTAATACTTATCGGTTCAAAAAACCGCCCACAAAACCTCGCACAATACAACTTTAACATCATAGGATGTCCTGTTACTTTATCCTCTACAGTAAAAGACCTGGGTGTTATACTCGATTGCAACCTGTCTTTTGAAAATCATATTTCATATGTTACAAAAACAGCCTTTTTCCACCTTAGAAACATTGCTAAGCTACGTAATATGCTATCAGTTTCTGATGCAGAAAAGTTAGTTCATGCATTCATGACCTCGAGACTGGATTACTGTAATGCTTTATTAGCTGGTTGTCCTGCATCCTCAATAAACAAGCTACAGTTAGTCCAAAATGCCGCCGCTAGAGTTCTTACGAGATCAAGAAAATATGATCATATAACACCGATTTTATCATCACTGCATTGGTTACCTATAAAGTTCCGTATTAATTACAAGGTATTGCTACTGACTTATAAAGCCCTAAACGGCTTAGCTCCAGTCTATTTAACGGATCTTCTATCACCCTATAATCCATCGCGCTCTTTAAGATCACTAAATTCAAGGCTTTTGGTCATACCTAGGATATTCAGAACCACCAAAGGAGGGAGAGCATTTTCACATTTGGCTCCAAAACTCTGGAATAGTCTTCCTGATACTGTTCGTTGCTCAGACTCGCTCTCCCAGTTTAAAACTAGATTAAAGTCGCATCTCTTCGGCCAGGCATTCATATAATCCCACAGTTCAAACTACAATCCGGCCTCTAGCTCATAAATGCCAGAGGAGAACTGGCCCCCGACTGAGCCTGGGTTCTCCCAAGGTTTTTTTTCTCCATTAGGTCACCTGATGGAGTTTTAGGACACCATTAGGTCACTTGATGGAGTTTTTCGGTTCCTTGCCACTGTTGCCTTTGGCTTGCTCAGTTGGGGATATTTTGGGGATATTTAATTTAATTTTATCAATCAATAAATTCCTCTTGAAACAAACTTTGTTGTATTATTTTAATTTAATACTGTGAAGCTGCTTTGATACAATCTGTATTGTGAAAAGCGCTATACAAATAAACTTGACTTGACTTGACTTGACCTTTCTCTGCATCATTCATAGGAATGAACTCTTTTAATCCATTCATTGCGCTGTATTATGCATGAGATTACACAAGGTTCGCCCCAGCGTATAAGAAGGGCGCCTGAGAACACGTCATCAGATTCTTATTGTCTGAAGGAAAACGTGAAGCATGCCCGAAGCCTACAGTGTGAAGTCAAGTCAAGTCATCTTCATTTATATAGCGTTTTTAACAATGTAGATTGTTACAAAGCAGCTTTACATTGATAATAGGAAATTTAAAGTAAAGTGTTTTGGCTTTATAGCCGCTCTAGAATAAAGTTATTGTCCAGCAAAAGTTAGTTTGATTGATTCACTTCCGTCGCAACGATCATTAGTTATTAACTTAGGAGCCGCTAACACGACACCGTTTTAACAGAAAACTCTTAAGTTCTTTCTGCACAAACTTCAAAAAAGTGAAACAGTGAGAACGCAGAAGGCATGCACATGCTTATTACGAGTTCAGTCTATGCGCGTTTGAATATATGTGCGCAGGCGTGTAGTCCTTCTCTACAAATCAACCCTCAACATACTTCTTGTCTGGCCTTAAAATGAATAATACAGATTTTTATCGCTTCCATATAGCCACGCGAACCGTAATTATCCCGACAATGCTTTGTCTGTAGATAGGTAAAGGGAGGGGAGGGAGGCCTTCACAGGGAAGAGCCTAGTTGACATTTCAGGACTGCGCTGTCGTCGCATCCAGGCGCAGGTCCTTCATCAGATCTGGATACAGCCTGGATCCGGCGGACTGCGGTAAACCTTGGGATAAACAGAGAGACTAATATTAGCGTAGATGCCATTCCTCTTATGATGTAACGAGTACATCAGGATTTATGGGAAGTGTTCTCGGTTCCGGCTGACCTAATCAATGCAGCCTAACATTGAATTATAGAAGTGTATAATGTGTTATGTGTATGCAAGGTCAAAGAGATGTGTTTTTTGTCTACTGTAGCTTTGAACTGACAGAGTGTGTCTGCTTCCCGGACAATGTTAGGAAGACTGTTCCAAAGTTTTGGTGCTAAATAGGAGAAGGATCTACCGCCAGCAGTCGATTTTGATATTCTAGGTATTATCAACTGGCTGGAATTTTGAGATCGCAATAGACGTGAAGGACTATAATGCGTTAAGAGCGCGCTCAAGTACTGGGGAGCTAAATCATTTAATTCTTTGTAAGTAATCAGCAATATTTTAAAATGTATACGATGTTTAATAGGGAGCCAGTGCAGTGTTGACAGAACTGGGCTTATATGGTCATACTTCCTGGTTCTGGTAAGAACTCTAGCTTCTGCGTTTTGGACCAGCTGTAATTTGTTTATTAAGCGTGCAGGGCAACCACCCATAATAGCATTACAATAATCTAGCCTTGATGTCATGAACGCATGGACTAATTGTTCCGCATTTGTCAATGAGAACATATGACGTAATTTAGATATATTTTTTAAATGGAAAAATGCGGTTTTACAGATACTAGACACGTGACTTTCAAATGAAAGATTGGTATCAAAGAGCACACCTAGGTTCCTAACCGACGACAAAGACTGTGCGACAGAGCAGCCATCAAGTGTTAGACAGTGTTCTAGATTATTACGTGAGGAAGTGACTAAAGCAGTATCTCAATCCCTTTCTCAGGGAACAGAGGTTACATACATAACCTTAGACGTTCCCTTTCAAGGGAACTTCTATGCTGCGTCAGCTGCTGATGCTATGGGGACGCCATACCAACTACAGCATGCTGACCAATGCATGCTTGTTATTCTTAATCTAACAATCTAAGCACTAAAGCTCAGTTTGGACCACCCAGATCTGTGTGTGACTCGATTCGCTTCACCCAAATAGAGTGGGCTGCCTGCTTGATGACGTAGAGAGCTAGATCTGTGGCTATACACAGTTTAGTGACTACCTCAGGAGAAAAACCCTCCCCCTGATCCAGGTGCGTGCAGATCTGCCTGGTAAGTTTGCAGTACTGCCATACACTGTAAAAACTAAAGGAGCCTCAAATATCCTGTCGGATACTCAAGGAACTTCAAAATGTAATTTAAGTGCCTCAAAGCTCTTTCTCCTATAGTAGGGTTACTGGAGGAGCATTGACATTCTTTGAGGTTCTTGCTGGAACTTATGGGATCCTTTAAGCACTTTGTATTTAGTTCAGAGGTTCTGGAGTCACCTTTTCATTACCATGAGACCTCGAAGTGCTTTGGGGGAAAATAGAGGAACTTGAATGCGATAAAAGGGTTATTGGAAGATCTTTTAACATTTAAGTGGTTCCTGGAAGATCTCTTATGTTAAAGCCAGCATCTGGAGGAACCCAATGGTTCTGTGAGGCCAGAATGAGAATATTATTATCCTATTATTATTATTATAGGCTACTTAAGTTTGATTCAGTATAGCCTACATACCCAGGTGAAAAAAGACGTACTATTAAAAATGAACTTGAGTGTGTTTTTAGTAGGCCTACAATACAAATATACTTTAATGCATTTTTAATACATTTAACAGTAGCCTACGTCTTTTTCACCTAGGTAGCTTACATTTATTTAGTATCTATAGGCCTATTTTGTTGATTAATTTAAACCTTAAACAACAACACTAAATTATAATAATATTAATAAGAATAATTCATTAATTATTATTGAATAAATAATAGTAATCAATTCCCATAATCAAGTAGCCTTACCTACTTCTTCATAAATTATTATTTGAAGAAGAAGAACTAGGAGGAGAAAAGTTTTATTCTGTCACGAAACTGCTGCTATTCCTCTGCTGTCGTCGCTTCAGTGATCCTCGCGCTGCTCGCGCGCAACAAAGCTCAGCTGATCGACGTCATCGGGTAACGGCTCCGTCCTCTCATCAAAGCTTCCGCCGTTTGATCGGCTCTCCGTTACAAGGTTTGTAAACTCGCCAAATAAATATAAATACAGAGTCTACTCACTATATATTCAAACACACATATATATAAACTAAATTGATTATACATTACTACTTTTTTACAGTGTTTACCACTCGTTTATTGCACAGTATCTGGTATGAAGGTTTTAGCCGCGATGCTAACTACGTTGATCTAACGTAAGTTAATGAACAAATGGAAATTATTGACTTATTGTCTTAGATTGATTTAGTCATTCAATTCAACATATTCTGTAAAACTGTGTCTTCAAATTGCTGAGATAGCCTAACTAATGTAGCTGATTCCTGCTGTCGTCATTGGCGTTTGTTATGAATAACAAAAGCAGGTTAATATAGTTTGGTCTGTTTTTGTTTAGCCTAACTTTACTTACTACAGGTGCCCTCATTCTCTCAAATACCATTTTAAAGCCATTTACTGGTCAATAAATATTATGTTGTGAATAATCAGCTTTGTTCTTTTGTTTCCCCAGAACAACCAGTAGGCTACATTTCTAAAATAATCTGAACATTTCAGAGGCAACATTGAATTACAGTAAGTTACCTATACACCACATGCACGTACTTTATTACTATGAACTTTCTCTGTGTGAAATTGTATTGTTTGACTGTACTTTTTTAATAAGTTATTCTCTGAAAATCTTCCCTCATGCTCTCAAATCTCATTCATGTTACTCAGAAAAATAATATCACAGGTTTGGAGCTAATAATGCTATGCATTTTTTATAGGCTATACCTTAATCATATGCATTTGAATATAAGACATTTGAACCCTGAATTATAACTTAAAGTTTAGTCTTTTTCGACAAAAAAAAGGAAAAAGCTATTATGACTTCAGAAGACTTACAACACAACCCATAACACATGAGTTGTGAACTCATTGACTATTTTTAGGATCTTTTCTGGGACATTTTTGGAGCTTAACCATTTTTTACATAAATTGTTGCATTGAATTGAACTAGACAAGTGTACATAAGAATAGTTTGAATGAATTACAAAAAAAATGTATGCTTGTGTTTCATGCAGTGATATTGAATGGTGACGGGTTGCATTATGAGATCTGCTTTCGGGTTCCACAGACATAAAGTCAAACAGGTTTGGAACGTCACAAGGCTGAGGGAATTATTTAATAACTTTAATAACCTTATTAACAGTAAATGTTGTACTTTGCAGGGATCTCGGTAAGCTGAAATACAAGTTTGATCAAGAATAAAAATCCTCCTGTAGACCTGAAAATCACTGAAGTGCCTGGACCATCCACCAGAAAAGAGGAAAAGCAAACAGAAAATGAAGCTGATGCACCTTTTCACTTTTCTAACTTGTTAAGTACCTCACGTGTCCCTTCTGAAGATTTTATAATTGATTGCATTTTATGTTGCAGCGAGTAAAGGTGCATCACATTTGTGAATTTCGTGAAATTACACAGGCAAAAAGACAAAATTGCTGATCGTGTGGATTCTTATTGAAATGACTGAATTCACCAGTGAACATTCACAGAACAACAGATCATTTTACTGCACCTTAACTCTGTTAAAATGGAAAATGTTTTCTGCTTGTTGTGACATAAGGAATACTGTTTCCGGGTCGAAACCTCTACTTCTACTTCCTATCTTGTTTCTAGATATTGAGAATACTCAACAACCATTTATGGGAACTGTTGATTCAAGTCACACATTTAAGCTTTTCAAAAGGCATAGTGTACATTTCAGTCTCCAGTCTCACGGCATCCCAGACTTCAACATTTTATGATTCAAAATAGCTGAATAACTAACCATCTGAGATTTCGGAATAGAGATAAAGGTTTGGATCCTAATTTTCAGGAATATTACAGCACAATGAGTGTATATTAGCACTGTTTGTTGTTTGTTTTTGGCATCTGATAGAGCTTTTGGACTTGGAAACAGTGACGTCAGACTTAACAAGCGGACTGAAACACATGTTTTAAAATTAAGTGAAGATGGACATTTTTAATTAGTCAAAATTGTAATTTTTTACATTGATTTATTACATGGAACATGTGTTTTCCATGCATTTTGATGAGATGTCTTTTCTTGTGTAGCCTATTGTATACACATGGTTGATTATTCATGTTACTTTTTTTTTTTCAAGTGCATGGAAGTGTATGTATTAAAATGGATCTAAAATATGTAATAAACAATTCTTATTTTGTATTTGGTTCAGTTTGTTTATTATAATAGAAGTTAATGGTGGTAACCATAGTAACAACATGAAATTAATTTAATACAAATAAAATAATGAAATTTGGTTCCTGGAGGCACCCACAGTGGTTCCACACAGTGCCTTATATAAGAGTTCCTCAGGAAACCTGTGTGGTTCCTCAGAGAACCGCCCCTTTTTAAAGGGTGCCTAGAGGATCTACAGACGGTTCCACCGGTGTGGCAAAGTGAAGAACCCCAAAAGGTTCCTCCAGGCACCTTTTATTTTTACAGTGTAGAGTGCAGAGCTCCACCAGTCTGCCCAGCCTCCACATACGCTCTGCCCACCAACCTCGATGCCATCAGACATGGTTTAGAGGGCAAAACAGGAGCCTTCAGTGATGAGGATGTCCCCGGGGAAAGGTAATTCGCTAAAATCCTTTCCACCCAAGGCATCCGCCCATAACCCTGCTCGCTCAGCCCCTCTACATTCTAATTGCTCGAAGCAGAATGGACCACCCAGGTAGAGTATCGATGTCTCCACGCACCTGAAACTTTGTTGTGCAGGTCTCGGAGAAAGGGAAGGCTCAGTGTAGCTGCACACTTATGACTCCGCAGATATCGTTCATCTAAACGACCTTCCATAGTCTAACACTTTGAGCCGGACCAGTTTAAACTCAGACTGTGATATGAGTCATAAGTTTCACTAGCTCATTGTATTCAGTGGTTTGCTGTATCGAGCAGGAAACAGATCTATTAAATATATCTGTTTCTACAGACACCAAGTCTATTATATCAGAATCACAGACGAGCAATGAGTCCTCACTTTCTGTGAAAGAAACCGCTGAGCAGGCCTCCGCTTTTGGCACATAGATAACGGAGCCAATGAGAGAGGTGAGGGGAACTCCATCACGCTCCTCTACCAGCTCCATCTGAGATTCTCACTATAGTAGCCTGTGCGCTGCCTCAGCAAATGCGGCGCTAGAGCCGTGGGGCTCAACGACTTGACTCTTTACTCATAAAGTCAGCTGGGAGCGGAGTTTTCTCAGTAAGAAATAATTGCAATGTATGCATCAAGCCCCCTCGAGGGCTGAATGTAAATGCTGCACTCCCAGTCAAATAACACACAGCTCGTGACTATAGCCAGGCGTTTAGAAACGCAGGCAACGAGGAACACAACGCTTGAATTGTCTGCTCACCATTATTCTGCCTACCTTCTATCCTTTCTTCACACACTGCTATCTTCACACAGCCATTAAACAAGCGACTTCCTGAAGACAAAGAAGCTGATGACGTGTTCTCAGGCGGCCTTCTTATACGCTAGGGTGCATCTTGCGACGTCATCACACTGCATCGGCCATTGTATGGCGTGTTTGTACACGTGCCTCAGACACCGGGTTCTGTGAGGGCAAGTCTCCCATAGCGTCAGCAGCTGACGCAGCATAGAAGTTTCTCGAAAGGGAACTAAGTGAATGTCATACTGAATTTTGTCATACTAAAGTTTCTAGCCAGCAAGAACAGCAAGCATTTACTTTCTGGTTTGTCTTCTAACTTTGGAGCAGACATCATCTGAGTACTATAATAATTTAATGAAGTCTCCAATGAAAGGAAATCAAACACTAAGAATACCTGCTTATTATTGGTTCTGTGCACTCTGCTTCCTACAACGCAGACAAATAAATGATGCGGAAAATTAGAGCACCAAAAAAAAAATTCACTGTGATTTACAATTACACGAGGTGACCCGAATAAAGCTGCCGGTGTACAAATGTAATTATAAGCAAATGGGAAAGATAGTAGAGAAAATTGTGTAATTCACAATAGGCTTTTTTTACTTGCTAATATTTCCTGCAGTTTCTCCCCAGTGCTGATAGACCTCAATGAGCATTGCATAATGCTTTTGTGCTGATTGGCTGACATTCTGCCACATTAATCAGGTATCCTAACAAATAAATATCAGATACACAAGATACTTATTTAGACAAGCGATGTGTATTAAAGCAGTTAAAACTGAAAAGGGGGCAACATTTCTGTTGAAGGAGAAAGGACAAGATCTAGAGTGACTTAAATCAAAGTTAAGGAGGCAGTACTTCAGACCACCACTTTGCAGCTACCTCATTTAATCCTTATACTTTAAGCCCTGGTAAAAATAGAGCATGGAATACAAACCATCTAGTACTGTTGGAGAGATTAGTGGAGGATTATTTATCCATTTAGTCAGATAAGTACATATTCTGTAGAAGGAAGGATTTGTGGAAATAAGAGCCCTGGCCATCATGTCCCTTTAGTTAGTGATTCTTATTCTACACACATGATGAACTAGAAGATTGCATGTTCAAATATGTGTTAAGGTGTGCTCACATTAGGCAAAAAGCTCCATTGTCTATTATCAATAGTGTAGGGAGCACAAATCTGCGTGAGGAAATCTTTCACCTACATGCGAATTTTCCAGTTGTGTGGATTCCTATTGAAATGACTGGAATATGCCAGTGAAAATTAGTCGAACAATTGTAAATGTGTCTGCGTCTGCACCTTAAGATCACTCATTATCATACATGTCAGGTTGTGTTGCATGACACATACTTGTGAAGGCCCAACATTTGCTAAAAAATCTGTGGTCAGTAACATGATTACCCCACCATTGCACAGTGTGTGTTTGGGTACTGAAGTTGCTGGGGGCATGAGTTGTTTGTGTCTTGTCTTTTTTTCAGGGTCAGCACCATAAATCCCTCTGTTGCCAAAAACTGCATTGACTGCAAATAGGAATAATGGGTTGAGAATGCAAACATGAATTATTGCCAAAACTGGACAGATCTTGTCAGCAATCGTTCTTGTCATGTCATGGTCATATCTGAAATGGATAAAAGACTGAGTACACCTAAACTTTGGTAGGGTTGTATTTATATGGAAAAGTTGCACTGTATTGTTGATTAATGCTACAGATAAACCTTTGTGTTTTTCCTTCTTTGTTTCTTTTTCATTATGTGTATGTGACTGCATACATGTACACTGATTTTTTTTAATTTTTATAAAAATAACTTGTTACAGCCAAATGTATTAGTTCATATCAAATATTTATTTAAAGGGCCCCTATGGATTTTTGAAAATGACCCTTTATTTAGTGTGTAACATAGCTCTAAGTGAATGAAAACATCCTGCAAAGTTTTAAATCTGAAAGTGCACCGTATATGAAGTTATTGCCTTTTAAAAGTAAGAGTCGACTCTGAGTCAATTAAATTAATCGTTTTTAAACGAGCCGTTTCATTGTGACGCGATACATTAGAATATTCCCCACCCACTTATTGCACACAGACAACAGGGAAAACTTGAACCTAAAACCAGCAGCTGATTCCTGTGGATACTGGATAGCATCATGTCGAGAAGACGCTGTGCTCTTAATGTGAAGGCAAAGCCAGTTTTTTTTTTTTTTCACTGCCGAAGGACGAGCATGTGAAGAATCAGTGGTTAAAGTTCATCTTTACCACGATATCACAGCAGTATAATCCTAAACGTTTAATACAGGATTCACAAACCGCTTGCACTTGAAAGATGGTGTTCAAAATACTTAGTTTTGAGTTTTATATTGTGTAGGTCTCCTGCTAACTGGCTACTCACGTTATCACTGTCTTACTGAAAAACTTCTGCTAATCAGTTGTGGGCCACTATTTCCAAAAAAAAAAAAATTATATTAATGCAGATTGTCTGTCGTTCTCACTACTTTGAGGAAACATTTGTTTTACCAACGTTTATGTTACATCAGATCATTCACGCTAGAGCTCATCTTATGTATACATGCACTGTTATTGATACAGTTTCCAAGTGTTCACCGCAATATATTAGAAAAAGACTCGGTAAATAAATTAGTACAAGTAAAATAATGGGTTTGTTGATGGACATGCACTTGTTAATGCTGATGGTGAGGAATTACAGTTGCAACATCTCATATAATGTACCTTAAACTGAATAGTGTGTCACTGAGAAACAATAGGTTACTGTCGTAACCCCGGTTCTCTGAAACATCGAGTGGAGAGATCCACCTATGGGAAGGGCATCCGTACCTGACCTCTGCAGAAGCATCCAATTGCACCAAGTCTGGCTAGACAGACAGAAGCGCGCAGCCAATGCCAGGTAAGGCCACACCCCCTTACCTAAGGCATATAGCTGTCAGGCGCGCTGCTATTCCTCAGTAAGTATATTCGCTTCTCGTGCGGCAAGCGGGGCGAAGCTGGTGGATCTCTCCACTCGATGTTTCAGAGAACCGGGGTTACGACAGTAACCTATTGTTCTCTTTCATCATCTCGTTTCGAGATCCACCTATGGGAGAGACATGGACAGCTCCCCGATTGCCCAATACACTCACAGTGAGGTTCTGAAGGCCAGAGAAGGACGGTCACCTCAGAGAGGCGGTGCCTGACACGTCCCACAAACATGACCCTGCAAGGGTGACGCCACGCTAAACTGCTGTGGACAAGCAGGGCATGAAACATGCATGAGACCCATACATGATAATGGCCCCCGCACCACCAATGCACATAGCTAAACCCAAGAAGGAATGCGAATGCTTGGTGACAGGAATGAACATGGCCAGCCGGCCCATTCACTCTTCGTTGGTTAACCCAACGGGGCTGTGGGAAAGGGCTAAGAGGACCCTACCCCTAGGACCGAATGTGCCACCGAGGTTCTGGTGACATCCAACCGGTAGTAACGCTCAAAGGTATGAGGAGAGGCCCAGCTGGCCGCGGAGCAGATGTCTTGCAGTGGCACTCCCCTGAACAAAGCCCAAGAGGCGGCTAAGCCCCTTGTAGAATGAGCTCTGATGCCCCCTGGGGGCTGCACTCCCTTTGCTTCATAAGCCATAGTATAGCGTCCACAAGCCAATGTGAGAGGCATTGCTTTGAAATGGGACTCCCCTTGTGTGGGGGAGCCCTTGAAACAAAGAGCTGGTCGCTCTTGCGGAAAGCACTGGTCCTGGTCATACATGCTTGCAGAGCGCGACCGGGACACAGAGCATTCAGCCCCTGATCCTCCGAGGAGGCAAAGGGTGGAGGGTGAAAAGCGGATAGCTCCAAAACCTCCGAAGTGAACACAGGGAAGCATTTCGGCATGAAGGCCGGGTTAGGCTTAAGGGAAACCTTATCTCCACTTAAGGAGAATTTGGCGCACGAGGGTTGAACCGAGAGTGCATGTAGCTCACTGACCCGTTTAGCAGATGCCAAGGCCGAGAGCAAAGCTGTCTTGAGGGACAGCAGCTTAAGGGAAATACTTCCCAGAGGCTCAAAAGGATAAAGAGACCGCGCTTCCAGCACCATGGAGAGGTCCTACCCTGGAACAGATCTCCTGATGACCGGCAAAGAGCGGCGTGCACCCTTCATAAAACTGCGGGTTAGAGGGTGCTGCCTGACGGTGAAGCCCTCAAAACCCACATGACAGGCTGAAAACGCAGCCAGGTAGACCTTAATGGTGGAAAAGGACCTGCCTCTTTCCATGAGGTCTTGCAGGAAACACAAAATATCAGGCACCGAGCACTGATAAGATGTGAGACCACGCCCATCACACCACCCTTCGAACACTTGCCACTTCCAGCCATATAGGGATCGTGTGGAAACGGCCCTGGCATTCTGAGTGGTGGCGATTACATGCGGCGGGAGCCCCAGTGCATTTAGGTTCGTCCTCTCACAGGCCAGGCCCAGAGAGTCACCCTGTCCGGGTGGGGGTGGTAAATCTCCCCGTTGGCTTGGGACAGTATGTCCGTGCGAGGGGGGAGGCGCCATGGCTCGGCGTACAACAGAGGGATTATCTCTGCCAGCCACAGGGCTTTGAGCCACCTGGGTGCTATCAGAATGAGAGACAGGCCGTGCCCTCTCACCCTGGCCAGTGTGAAAATATCAGGCACAGGGGAGGAAAACCATACAGCAGCACTTTGGGCCATGGGTGGCCAGTGCGTCTGCCCTGAGGGGCGCGTCCACGTCCTTTAGTCGAGAAGAACATAGGACAATGGTGGTTTTCGCGCGAGGCGAAAAGATCTACGGCTGCCTGTCTAAATCTCATCCATAACATCTCCACTATCTGCGGGTGAAGACGCCAATCCCCTTAGATTGGGTTTCCCCTCGATAGCAGATCCGCGCCTCTGTTCAGAATGCTCGAACATGAGTCACGCGTAATGACAGAAAAACCCGTCTGCTCCACACCAACAGCCTGTAAGCTAGAGCGTGGAGTTTCGACGAGCGCATGCCGCCCTGACGGTTGATATAAGCCACTGCCGTGGTATTTTCGCACCGTACTAGAACGGGATGTCCCTGCAGGCGAGGCAGAAAATGATTCAGAGCTTTCCAAATGGTAAAAGCTCTAAATAGTTCATGTGCGCTGAACGTAGTCTGCTCAGCCACAGACCGTTCACCATTCTGCCTTCCTGGGTGGTTCCCCAGCCTGTTAAGGACGCATCTGTCGTCACAACTTTCCGCATCGTAACCGTCCCAAGGGGGTTCCCCGAGCGTAAAGTTCTCGCTCTCCCAATGGCGCAGGGCCGCCGAGCAGGCGCGCGTCACTGTTACCGAGCGGCAGAGATCGCGAATCGGGCTGAAATGTAGTGACAAAACCCATTTCGTGAACGCTCTCATTCTCAGGAGACCCAACGGCACAACTTGGATAGATGAAGCCATGAGACCCTGCAGCCTGAGGCATGTGCGATATTGTACTCTCGCCCCTTCTCTGAACTGAGACAGACAGTTCATCAGAGAGCGAACACGCTCTTGAGAGAGACGCGCTCGCAAGGAGACTGAGTTCAATTCCAAGCCCAGGAAAAAGACATTCTGACTGGGAGTCAGATTGTTTTTGCTCGCATTCACCTTGAACACGAGGGATGTGATGTGCGCGAGCACCCGGCCGGTGTCCAGCGACACCTTCTCCTTCGATTTGGCTATGATGAACCAATCGTATATGTAATTCAGAATTCTCAGCCCTGATAGTCTCAGGGGCGCCACGCCCGCCTCCGCACACAGACAGAAAGTTCGGGGACTCAAATTTTGCCCGAACGGAAGAACTGTGAATTCGTAACAAATGCCTTGGTAGGCGAGACGAAGATATTTCCTGTGTGGAGGGTAGATACTTATGTGAAAGAAAGCATCTTTCAGATCGACTGATGTGAACCAGTCGTTCTGCTTTATGGCACGGGCGAGAGAGCCTTGTGTCACATTCTGAAATTATATTTTTTCCTCAAATGTTTGTTCAACATTCGAAGGTCCATATAGGGCGGGGGGCACCACGCCTTTTGGAAACATAAAAATACCAGGAATAAAAACCATGGTTTATAAGATTGGGTGGCACCATCTGAATCGCTCCCTTGTTTAGGAGGGAGGAAATTTCCTCTTTCAGAATGTGTGAGGCATTTTCTTCTGTGTGAGAAGAGAGAACGCCGTTGAAAAGTGGAGGTTTTATTGCAAACTGCAGCCTGTAACCCTAGGTTACGGTACGCAAAACCCACTCGGGCGCTGAAATGGCTTGCCAAGCCACTTCGTGACTCGAGAGCGCCCCCGCTCGGGCCGGAGCGGGGGTGTATGGGCACATCATTCGTGATGCAAAGTCGCCATCTAGTGGGCACACTAGAGGCGACATGCAGGGGTTCGGAGGGATTTCCTCCCTCTGCAGTGAGAAGTTTTCTCTGCGGAGAGAGGTCTTCTCTCCAAAACGAATTCATTTGATTCGTAACTTTGTGTGTTTTGTGTTGGGCAAACACTGGGGCCGGAGCCTTTATTGACAGAGTGAGGGGAACATAGTGTGGTGTCCACTGTGCTAAACTTTCCCTCACAAGGCCTGAAAGTGGGCGGAAAACACACATATCTCCTGAACACATGAACTGGGCAGTCTTAAGTGCAGGCAGAAAAATAATATCCGCGGAGTGAGATATTCTCTCTGTAACGGATTTATTTAATTTGTATGTTTTAAAGTGTTATTTAGTTATGTGTGTGTTTTGTGTTGGGGAACACAGGGGCCGAAGCCTTCCACACACAACGTCCACTAAAAACACACTGCAGGCAGAAAAATAATATCCCCGGAGAGAGATACTCTCTCTGTAACGGATTTATTTAATTCGTTTGTTTTAAAGTGTTATTTAGTTATGTGTGTGTTTTGTGTTGGGGAACACAGGGGCCGAAGCCTTCCACACACAACGTCCACTAAAAACACATGGCTGGGCAGCCGCAACTGAGCTGTGTGAGCCCAGCTAGTTGATTTGTGAGGCAATGGAGCCCTCTTGTGGACGGACTCAGGGCGACATGCATGGGATCAGAGAGATTTGCTCTCTATGTTGGCAGATATATAAATCTGCACGAATTCATTTGATTCGTTTGTTAAATGTGTTGTTTAGTAATGTGTGTGTTTTGTGTTGGGAAACACTGGGGCCGAAGCCTTTAATAACTGGGTGAGGGGAACCAAGTGCGTGCAGTGTGGTAACACTGCTACGTACTTTTCCTCACGACAGCCCCGCTTGGGGGGGTACACACACACAACGTCCACTAAACGTCCTCGTGGCCCGTGAACGCGGGCTCGATACTCCCCCAACGGTCGAACAACAGGCAGGCCGCTTGCGTTCGGGGCCGCCTTCCTAGGAAGGCATAAATTGAAAGCCTCAACACGTAGTCGTAACACATCAAGGCCCGTGAGACCGTGTTAACAGTCTAGCGGGACGCTCCAGTTTTAAGAGTTGTTTCCTCAGACTGGGCGGTGGTCTCAGCGCTTACCCGTCGTAAATATTCCTATCCTGGTCGGTGGCGCTCTGTGGAGCTGGCCACACAATATTGAGACGAACGGCCGCTCGCTCACAAACTTCCAGGAGGATGGACTGAGGCAAAGCCGCGTGAGCGCTAGCCTAGGGAACGCTAAAAGGACCGCGTCATCCCCGTCGCCGGAACCGGCCGGTTCGTCAACGAGAGTGAGGTTTTCCCGCGAAGATGTCCTCTTCAGGGAATGCGGATTGGGCTGATGTCAGCTCAAATATTTAGAGAGGTGGCGCTCCGGGAGTCCCCCGGTAGTGCGTCATCATCACCGTGTCCCCCATCCGAGTCAGAAAGGCCGAGCACGGCGCGCTGGGTCGTGCAACTAAAAGCCGGCTTAGTAAAAAGCTACATGTCATGTGCAGCAATTACAATGACCGCAATTCTCCGGGTTCTCCAAAGCTTCTTGAGCGTGTTAAGCTCAAGCAAACAGCGCAGAACGAGAGGGTCCTTAGCGGCGATTATTAGAGCACCACACGCGGCCGGGCAGGCTCGTCGTGATAGGCTGTTCCCCGGAGAAGCGGCTGTTTAGACGGTCACATAGCCATGGGTGGGCTAGCGGTGAAGAACTCGGAAAAATCCGTGGCGGGCAGCCATGTAAGGAGGAGCAGGTGAAGGACAGCGAGAGCGCGGGCGGCTCCGGATGCAAAAAACACAGCGGATAGGCTGAAGAAACGACTGTCACTCACGTCTGGCGGAGGCTGATCTGGCGATATGTCCTCCTGAAGACTCGAAAGTGAGCAGCGTAACGTTAATCCAACCGAACTGTGTCAGTGCAGAGATCGCGAGAAGCGAATGTCAACTGAGGAATAGCAGCGCGCCTGACAGCTATATGCCTTAGGTAAGGGGGTGTGGCCTTACCTGGCATTGGCTGCGCGCTTCTGTCTGTCTAGCCAGACTTGGTGCAATTGGATGCTTCTGCAGAGGTCAGGTACGGATGCCCTTCCCATAGGTGGATCTCGAAACGAGATGATGAAAGAGAACATTGAGTCCTGCTCGAGTCATCCTTGCGATGAGGTTCAGGTTGAATGAATTCTTCCAATGTTTCATCATCGGACTCGCGCTCGCACTGATATGGTAAAATCGACGTCATTGTTCGTTAGGCCCACTGTGTTTAGTTACTGTGTTTAGTTTATGGTGTAGGAAGCCTCAGGACAAGCAGAGCTGACGTTGTTATGGCAATGGGATGTTTTGTTTTCGACGCGCTGTACACGGTAGGCCAATCACAACAGACTGAGCTGTCTGGCCAATCAGAGCAGAGTATATCGCGGAAAGGAGGGATTTAGAGAGATTGATTCATTCGACGAGTCGTTTGAGAGTCATTGAAAATGTGATGATGTGCAAATGTATATTATGAGGAAATTAAACAGTTTTTTTCTACCTTTGATGCATGCAAACATGTTGTAGGAGACTCCACAACAACATTAGGAAACTTTAAAATAGCATAATAGGGGCCCTTTAATATTAATTCATTTTTTTTTAAATCCCAAACAAAATAATTCATGCAAAGCTAGAAATGTTGGCAACACTTTCATTAGTTAACTACATTTGTTAGCATGAACTAATAATTAACTGCACTTATACAGCATTTATTAATCTTTATTAATGTTAATTTCAACATTTACTAATACTTTATTAAAATCTTGTTAACATTAGTTAATGCACTGTGAACTAACATGAACAAACAATGAACAGCTGTATTTTTAATAACCAACGTTAACAACAAATGTATTGCCCATGGTTAGTTCATGTTAGTTAATACATTAACTAATGTTAACTATAATGAACCTTATTGTAAAGTGTTACCGAAATGTTATTGTAAAGCCCATACCTAATCAATATAAATTTATTTTGGCATAAGCCCCCCAAAATATATTGGGGCTTTTTAGTTTTACAAAATTTCACCAGATGAAACATAAGCTAAATTAACTATGAAAGTAGAATGCTCAGTTAAGATAAAACAAAAACAAAAAACGTTTAGTAAATGTTTAATTTAGTTTAGTTTCTAAAAATAAAGACAACCTCAAAATAACTTATTGCTTATTGTGATGTCTTTTTAAAAATATAGGCTACATCACATCAGCATTCTGATGGTGTCTGGTGTTCATTTTTCTGTTGGGAGTATTATTTGCTTTTAGACAAATTGAACTAAAATGGGTTTAAACCAGACAACATGGTTTTCGATTAGACCAATATAACAATGCACTTATATAAATGTGGTTGTTTCATTTTTTTCAGTGGACACTTATGAGCAATGAACACTCTTTTCCACACTCTTGCTTTTCATTTTATTGTCAGTGTGGTGCACTATACTTTAGGCCTATTTAATAGGACTGAGAACCCTCCAGGCTCTTTTGCACAAAGCTGAAGTTGAACAAGTTTTCAAAAGACTGTATGGTAAATTAATAGTGTTATAAAAACAACAGCCAAAAGTGCCACTACACTGTGCATGTATTAGACACTGGCACTGTTGCATAAAACATTTAATGGAACTGTATAAAAGAGTATGTGAAGTAACTGACATTACTGCAGTGCAGTGATTCCCTGCATGAGGATGATGCTGAATCTGAGCAGAGATTTAATGCATAATTCTTATCTGCACAGATGGTCTAATGGGTCCCAAATCTTACACCATCTAACTTCCATGGATATATGTTCTACAGATGGAGATAATGGCCATGTGCAGGATATACGTTAAAACGTTGTGGCTTAACTGGAGCTGTTAAATTAGTGCTCAGAGGATAAATTGCTTTATATGCACTTAACGAATCAGATATTTTCCTATGCTCTAATGTGCTTTTCAGATGATGAATTTTAATATGCAGTTAGAATTGCTGTAACTCATTAGAGCTCCATTGAAAATAGTGTTAGCATGAGACTAAATTTACACTACAAAAAAACATGAAACATTAATTGAATAACTGAATCTTTTATATTATTCATGTATTTATAAACAGGGACGCATACAGAATCATACTCTTATGGGGGAGGGAATACAAACAAAACAGAAGGGGAAAATGTAGAAGAAAAGAGAAATTAAAAAGAGAAACTTTTTTTAAACTTTTTTTAAAATTATAATAAATATAACATTCTATTCAAATTTAATTAAATTAAATTTACTTTGATTACAATTCATTAAAATATAAATTGAAATGTAAATTAATATATATAATCTTTTGAAAATATTTAAATGTAAAAGTTATTATTTTCATTATAATCATTTAATAATAATTATATTATTATTATAATTTTTTACTTATTATTTAAAAAATAATGTCTGTAAATGTAAAAACTATTGATGTAATAAACCTACTCTGAGAAATATTCACTGCTGGAGCAAAAAATGTGACAACAAGCACCATCCCCCCTATTTATTTACAATCTATCCAAAGACTTTTAAGATACAGATGTATTGTTGGTGGAAATATAAGAAATGATGCACAGAAAGATGTTGTCTTTTTAAAGTTTAAATAACTTTATCTCGGTGGGAAAAAAAAATCATCTAATAATAATAATGAATTATTAATTAATAATTGCGTAAAATCAAGCAAGATTTGTTAAGGAGTTATATGTTTTGACATTTGGATTCCATCGCAACAGATTAAACATCACTGAATGCGCGAGCACTGAATCAGTCTCCGCCCACCTCTATAAAACACTTACTGCAGATGATCATGGATTAGTGAAAGCACGCGCGCGAGGTATCAACTTCACACTCGTGGACTGTCGTCAAAAAAAGTAAGAAAATATTTTCACTGTGTTTTATTGTCGTGTTTATTTGACAAAAGTTTAATCTCACAAATGAAATAATGACAATGCTGAGATCATGGCATGCTGCTGCACACGCGCAGATCGGTTGCTACTTGTACATTCCCAATTATAATTCTCCTGTATAATAGACTAGTTTAATAAAAGTGTCAGTTGAAATGGAAATTCGAATGAAATTATGATTTTATATGACTTCAGCCTTTTATTTTAGAATAGATTTGGCTAAATAAAGTTTGTTAACATGAAAAGGTGATTAGATAACACATGGGGGCAGGAATCAGGATGCTTGAGGACAGCGATCATCAGATCACTAGTCACGATTTAAGCAGCCAGTTACAGTTACAGTAAGCCGTCAATACAGGTCAAGACAGAAGGATCTTCCCCTGTCACTTGAAATGTAACTTAGTGATGGGTTCAGGGGTTTCATCAACGAAACCCCCATCCACACCTCCAGCCCAGTGTGATAAATGTGGGACGACGTAAGTTTCAATGCAGTTCTGTCAGCTGCTGTTTTTCGTGTATGTTTTACCGGTATTTCTTTTTTAATTTTAGCCCAATGTCTGGAAACGAGGAGCGCACTTTCATTGCCATCAAGCCTGATGGAGTGCAGAGGGGACTTGTCGGAGAAATCATCAAGCGCTTCGAACAGAAAGGGTTCAAGTTAGTTGCTATGAAGTTAATCCAGGTAAATTAAATTAACCTTTTTAATCTCAATAGTTCGTATTGGACTTGCATTTTAATAGCCAACAGTGCTAAAGAGGGCATCGAGGTTAAAGGGATTGTTCGCCCAAAAACGTCATCATTTAGGCTACTCAAATTGTTCCAACACTGTATGAATTTCTCTCTTCTGTTGAACACAAAAATAGATATTTTAAAGAATGTTGGTAATCAGACAATTGACGGCACCCATTGACTATGACTTCTACACGGTTTCAACAGAAAACTCATACAGGTTTGGAACTTGAGGATGAGTAAATGATTACATAATTTCCATTTTTGGGTTATCCCTTTAATGGCGGTTACATGTAGGCTATAACATTAGTTTTATTTGTGGATGTATTGTGCAATGTGAATGTAACAAAAATGCAAGATTTGTTTTTTTATTTCTTCATTATTTAAAATATATATTTATCATATATTATAAAAAAATATTATCACTACGCAGCTCTCATAGCAAAATTCTGTTATTTCAGCATCTTCTAGCAGAAGGATGCTACTTGACGGAATTTGTGTATATCTAAGTAAAAATGAAGAAAAAATGTCCCTGAAAATAATAAATTATATATATATATATATATATATATATATAATTTTAAAATATATAATATTTTCTAATGAATGTTTATAATATAAACTATAGCCTATAGGTTTCTATATTACTTAAAAGAACAGAGCAATACAAACTTTATATATTTTTGATTCAGGAAGCTCTATTCTTTGTATATACATTACATGGTTAGAAATATTTATAACTTGACAAAAATAAGTTCTATTACGTATATATATATATAATATTTTCTAGTTAATGGTTTAAAAAAATATTAGAATTTTTATATAATTGTATTAGAGCTGCAATTTAATTTGATTCTCTGTTACATTTTTATTATTACTTAACAGATTAAAAACGTTATATTATATATATTTTTCCCTTGTCTATAATTTTAGAAAACTCTATTTTTAGTGTGAGGGAACTTGAACTCTCTCAGACACGCACTTGTTTTAGGGGTTAAACCAATTACTAGTTCCTTGTGGTCTGCAAATATATATATATCCTCACGTGACTTTCTCATTACAGTAAACATGACCACAAAATGAAGATTTTGTCATAAAAAAAAAAAAAAACTCAAAGGGGGATGTGGGATTAACACATATTTAATTCACAAAACTTTCTCCGCTGCTGTCTTTTTTCTCGTCTTTAATGCAGGCCGATGAGGATCTTCTAAGACAGCACTACGGTGACCTAAAGGACCGGCCGTTCTTCCCTGGGCTTGTCAGTTATATGTCCTCTGGCCCTGTGGTTGCCATGGTAAACCCATTTATATTTATTTTCCCCAGAGTGCGGCTCTAAGGCACTTTGAATTTAATATAATGTTTATCCCTTATTGCTAATAAATATTCTTCATACATTTCATGAAGTTGACTGTACTAATGTTATTTCCGTGATATATTTTTAGGTGTGGGAGGGTTTTAACGTTATTAAAACCGGTAGAGTAATGCTCGGCGAGACTAATCCCATTGACTCCAAGCCTGGGACTATCCGAGGTGACTTTTGCGTTCAGGTTACCCGGTAAGATCTCATACTGTATTCTAAAATGACATTTTGATGACTTTGTTTTAAAGTGCTATTTTAAAGGTTCCTAATTTTGCTCTCCTACAATAGGTTTACATGCATCCAAGGTCAAAAAACACTTGAATTTTCTCACAATATACATTGTATATCACTTCATTTTGAAGAGTCTGAAAATCTGAGAAAATCTGCCTGGACACATTTGGGAGAAAATCGAGCCGATTCTCGAGCCGAGATCTCACAAAAAAAGCCAATTGTCTCAGAAATCATAACAGACAGATATGCATTTATATGCACTAGATTTGGTACTTGTTCAAAGGTTACATGCAATTTGTAGGATGGTTTGTATTTATTTGTGAAATATTATCTAGGCTCATTTATTTATATTTGTAAAACACAACATATATTTGTTACTCCTCTGCATTTTCGCTCAGATTGACCTTTGTACTTAGACTGGGTAAACCCAGCCCAATCTGCCGGCGATTTGATTTTGCCCTGCAGCTCAGGCTGGAAACCTATACATTTTTCTATCCTGCTTCCATTACAAATCTGCGGGGACCAATCACAAACTGGCTTATCCACCTGGCACGCTATTGGCGTGTTTAACACGATGACGATAGAGAAGGGACGGCAAGCAGTCTCTCGCTCGACCGTCAATCCAATTCCTTTGAACCTCTCGACGATGCTCAATGGCTTCTTTTAGCAAACAAATCGCTCGAGTGGGTGTAAATACCACTCACTTTCATGTTTTTTTTGTTTTGTTTTTGTACAACCTGCAAAAATCGCTTGATGCCATTGCTGCTTCTGCAAACCGCTGATCAATGCTAAAAACCAACACGTTTGTTGACACGTTTCCTGCCTGGAGTTTTCGCGTCGCTCTGCAAAGTACGTCACCTGGACCGTTGGTCTGATTGGTTGAAGGACTCATAGACATGTATAGAAAGGCTAGATAGCTTACCGGCGCTGAGAGCCAATGGGACCCGACGACGTCACACGGCGGCCATCTTAGGACAGGACCGCTCATCCAGTTATAACATTAAAGTCTATTGTGCATGTAGTGCTGAAATAACTATATTTTGCTCAATTTTCAACCGATTTTCAAACGGCTTGGTGTGTCATAAACGTCAGGGATGCGGCTATTTAACTGCATACTTGTGAAAAATTATAGCCACAAACGGCATCAGCACAAATCATAGCCACGTTAATAAGGTTTGTAATAAACCAAACCGTTTGTAAATCCGTCAAGAATTCAGCAAGTTACGAGCATTTTAGTTGGCGTATGTCACTCACCTTCCGTCCACAGCAGCAGGGAGCAGCAGCGCAGTCTCCTGACCTAAGATGGCCGCCAAGTGACGACACAGCTGACTCCGCCTTGAGCCATCTAGCCTTTCTATACATGTCTATGGAAGGACTATCCAATTGCGTACAGAGTCATTTGAACTATTCCCGTTGATCACGCCTCTTGTGCAGTAGAAAATACAGAGCAGAATCCCCAGACTAATGTTCAATCTTAAAAGATTGAGCTTGGTCTGGTGATAACCAGACTACTTTGTACTTGCACATTGCTTTCTGTTTGTTTGCGAGGCAAGTTTTCCTTTGCAAAGCGGATCGAGTTTGTTTGCAAACTGCTGGATTTGTTTGTTTAATTATGGCACAAAATTAACTCCAAAATTAAGGCCCTTCAGAGTGATTTGATTTGAACATCAAACGGTTTTCAACATTGATAAATGTTTCTGAAAGATCATGTGACACTGAAGACTGTAATGATGCATGTAATGAGTAATGATGCTGAAAATTCAGCTTTGTCATCACAGGAATAAAAAAAAAAAAAGGTAATAATATTTCACAATATTGCAGTTTTTACTGTATTTTCGGTCAAATAAACGCAGCCTTGGTGCGCATAAGAGACTTCAAAAACATTACAAACATTTTACCGACCACTAACTAGGATGCATCTGTCACTTTCATTTATTTACCTGCACTAGTTTTTGCTAACATTAAATTGCTTTGGCTTCAGGAACATCATTCACGGCAGTGATTCTTTGGACAGTGCCAACGCTGAGATCAACCTGTGGTTCAAACCAGACGAGATCTGTGACTACACCAAATGTCAGGACAGCTGGCTCAATGGCTGAACACATTCTTTTTCTGCACATTTCTCCCTCTCTAGAGTTTCTGCTTTGATTCAGTTCTTTTTCATTTCCCCTCACCCCACCCATGTTTCTGGTGCTTGTCTTTACAATAAAACGAAATCCTGTGAGTTCAAGGGACACTTTCAATGAGCTGGTACTATATTATAAAACAAAAGCTTGAGCCATGACAACACAAGTCATGTAATTCAAGGATTTATTGAACATAATACTTCAAGTAGTTCAAATGGATGAATAAGAAGCCTATTTATACTTACTGTATGGTACTTGTGGCCCCATTCAGGCAAAGCAACGAACCATGTGTCTAGTTTTTGACAGAGCAATGCCACATGAAGCACTGCAGAAAGGAATGAATTTGGGGAAATAAAGTACACAGTGCTCATTTAAATGATACTGTAGCACCAGCAGTGATGTTTTCATAAAGTCCATTAAAATATCATTATGCCACATAATACAAAATATAGAATTCCAGATTGCTACTTAGAAAAAGAAAAAAAAAGCATGCAAGAACAGGATGGTCTGGTCTTCTCGCAGATTTTTGAACAATGTAGTTTACATCAGACAGTTAGAGAAAGTCTCTTTCAGTCAAGTACTGGTTGTTTTACCAGTGTACAGTACATGCAGAAATAAATTGATACAATAAAATATACATAGTACATAGACATAAATGTTGTAAAAGTGCACAAGATTCACAGAAGTGAATAGCCGTTTGAGACTTTAAAGCTCCATTTGAACACTTCTCGTCCTCTAGTTTGATATTTTTGTGTTTTAACCACATGGGCCCGTTTATTAAAATGCAAGTTCCCTTTTGGTCAGCCGAGCCAAAAAATGTAGTGCTTTGCAGTTTCTAGTTTTGCCAGAATGACAGCATTCACAAAGAGGGACTGTCCCTTTTTAACCTGACAAAGCAAATAAATTATCATTCTGGTACAAAAATATAATAATAGATGTAATCCATACAATGTTTTCTCTTTCCCAAAACACAACGGTTGTCAAAATATACTATGGCTCTATTATTTTGTTAAGAAGTGTCATTTTCTTAACATTTTAAGATCTAGTTAAGCAAAGGTTTTAATAGACACTGCACAGTGCAACTACAAATATACTGTACAACACTGAATCTGTTGGCAGGACATAAAGTTTCATTATACTAAAACATACTTGGTCCATGAGGTTTGGGTCATTACACAATGATGATGTCCGCTGAGCAGTTTTCTTATGTTTTGATCAGTTGTATTGCTTACTTTTGAACCGAATAAAGGATCCTCCAGTCTACAGAAAACACAACTGAAGAGTGATAAGTCTCAGAGCACTTGAAACAGAGTTCTGGTTGTATCTCACTTAGATTTTACACCGTATATCCATTTGCTAGAGGCCAACTGTGAGTCTTGATCTGAGCAAAACAGGAAATTAAAAGTGTCTCTGTGGGAAGAGCTTTAGTACAGTAGATCTGAACAGTAAGTGCTTACATTCTGCAATCTTCACTGCAGATATCCTGTCCGAGCAAACCGAAGATGCAGAAAGCAACATTTTGGGATAAGATTGGAGATGTGAAGGTGGATCTTTTGTGGAAATTTGAGGCAGGATCCACCGCAGTTCACTGCAACTAGTATCTTAAATTAGCTAATTTAATTCAACTGTTAAAACCAATACTTGTAAGCAGGACCACCAAGGTGTGTTGTAAACAAAGTGTGAGAAGTTAGACATTGCATGTCTAAATCATCCAGAAGCTCGCATGTGAAGGCCCCATGCAAAGGTTATAGGAATTACAGTAGGTCAATCCAACATGGCTTCCAGCTGGTCAGCAAGATCATCGAACATGTTCCCTATATCATCAAGAATGTTCCCAGCTGACTTCACTGTGTTAATGCCCCTGAGAGAAAGAAGAGCAAAAACAAGGTTGAGAAGGTTTAATATGGAGGCATTGTGAGTGTATGTCTTAAATTCCCCCTGTAGTCAATCATTTTATCCTTTAAAACAAATTTTTTATCACCAAAATTACATTTTAAAGTTTTTTCCTGTTATTTTTTTTTATCTGCCTTAAATAGCTTGAATTTAACTCTACATAATTTAGTATTCGTGGAACCATGAATATGCAAATAAGCCTCCACTCACTCATACAGACTCGTCTACAAGTCGATGTATCAGAATGTTAATGAGTTTTATGTATCGCTCTCTAGAATGCCAGACACATAGCACTAATTAATATGATTAGCCTTTTGCTTGACTACGTTATCAAACAGCTAATAATGTGTTGCTAATGTTACACAAACCATGTTCGCGTTCACCATCTCAGAATCAGACTAGATACCTTCTAACAATCAGCATCCTTAGAAATGATTTGAACATCAGTGGAGAAAGGCATATAGTTCATCATAACATTGTAATATACATCACATACATAATTCACCAACTATATTGCTAAATGTACCAGATTTTTCATATCAACAGAAAAATATACCGGGATAACCTGGGACTCCCCTGCATAGTAATGATATGCTAACGCTCGTTCCCCTCGTGACGTGATTGGTTACAAGTTGTTTGTGATGTAAGAAACTCTGGCGATTGTTTTCACTTTTAAAGGGTAACTAAACCCTAAACCAACTTTTTTTAGTTAATGATCTGTAAGAATGGGGCTTTATTAGTGCTGTTCATTGATTCAAGTATTTTTTATTGACATTTGTGTTTAAAGTGTTTTAATTTTACAAAATATGGTGTAAAAACGTCTGAGTGCTGCCCTCTTCAGGTTGAACAGTGGCTACTGCAGTTGAATTTTCCTATTGGAAGTTGTGGTACCCTCTGACGTCAGAGGGTACCAGCTAACCACGCCCTTGCCTGCAGAGAGATATGTCACAGATGCACGCCCCCTCTCCACTGGGCTCTGCCTACTTTTCCAGCATTTTTCAAATATTGCCAGTGGGTGGAGTCAGGCTCTGACCAGGGGTTTAGTTACCCTTTAATGAGAAAATACTCAGCAATGGTGTTGAATTTGCACATGGTTTGTCTTTAAGCATATTACAAACACCACATAGACATATAAACAACATTCAGAACTTGATTTTTACCACAGGGGGTCTTTAATAAAGGAGTGTTTACACTGACAAGCAACCTGCCATCCTTTTACATTTCGATGAGAGTTTGCAATTTTTAGGCGCTTGAGCGACCGTCGGCGATGCGATGTTGGCGTACAGTTTCCTACAATGAGATGCACTTGACCTGAACTTTCAATGTGATAGATGAACTGGAGGTAATATTAGCCATTAATATAGCCAAAATAACTATTTTTATTTCATTTATCAATAATAATATAAGTCTAGTATGTAGTATAGTTTATACAGCACAGTATACAGTAGTTAGTATATTAGTACTCCAATCTGAACATAGTCAGGAGTGGGGTTACTTTATGTAAAACACACTGACTGGGGGGTATCCTTGATTAGCATATGCTATCCTATGAGCTAAATCTGTTCAAAATGCAAAATAAGGTTCAACGCAGACAGATTGACCAGCAACACTGCTGACAGTGGATTTGTTGTGATGAAATAGGAGGGGAATCAAATGAAAGTCTACATTGTTGAGACACCATCTGTCTCTGTCCATGAGATAAGGACATCAACAATCTGTCTTCATCGCAGCCAAACAGATCAAAGAGTCAAAGGAAAAAGAGGCACTAGTTTTAGGGAGATCACTTATTGCTAGATTTCCCAGCAGGCTTGTTGTGACAAGTGGTCATTCGGTCATTATGGTACCATCTGCAAGGCTGTCTCATTGAAATACACAATTTTCTCTACTGTGTGAAAAAGGGGATTCAAGCTGTTTAATATTACTTTGACAGAGGACAGATACAAAGAGAGAAAAATAAGTGGTTTGAAAGTGTTACCTTTCTGCAGGATCTTCCTGAGCCAACTTTCTCTCCACAACTTTAAGTGCTGCCTCTAGAGACGTGCTGGTTTGTTCAAGTCGTTTGTGGACCAACACGTCCTGGCCTTCGGTCACAGCCTGTGGCTTTCCTGCCAGCGCAGCCTGACCTTGAGGGGCTTTGCTTGGGGGACAGTGAGCTAGAGGACTGCAGGGAGGTGAAACGGCAAAGGCCACGCTCTGGGCGACATTGACTGTCACTCCTGAAGACATTTTTTAGCCAAAGGAGGAGATAATAATTTAGTAAGAGCATAAACCTTGGATCGCAAGTATCCTTATTATTATGGGCAAATGCTTGTGAGAATTCCCAGGGAATCCTAGTTTAGTATTAGTAGACTGTTAGGGTTACTTAGACAGTAGAATATCTGTTCAGTAGAATGTCTGTTCAGTAAAATATCTGTTCAAAATAAAGTGTTAGCAGATATAAAGAAGACAGTCTACTAATACTCTAAATAATGACTGGTAGCTGACGTACAGTAGTTGCAAAGTTACTTATACTTAGTAGAATGTCTTAAGTGGACTATCGAAATAGTGTTACCAAATGATAAACTGAAAATATAAAAATAATAGATCAATTCTAAATATTAATAAATACTATGACAGAATATAAAAATACTAAAATAACACTGGAGCCAATCAATCCTAATGGATAAAACAATGGAGTTCTGCTCAATACATTTTTTGTAAATGTAAAGAAAAGTAAAATGGGCTTACACAATCATTTCTAACAATAAATCTTTTGAAACATCATGTCTTTACCGTCACTTTTAATCAATTTAATGTGTCCTTGATGAATAAAAGCATTTATTACTTTCACACAAAAAACAACCCTTTTACAGACCACACATTTTTTTACAGTAGTGTATGTTTGTAAGTAGTTATGAATGTGTTTAAAATAAAAAATTAAACAATAGCCTAAACAGTTTGCATTACCTGAGGTTGCTGCAGTAGTAGAATGGCGTGTGGGCTTAGAAGGGGTGGGAGGTTTATGTGGAGAGCCTGGTTTTGGAGAGAAGCCAGATTTAAAAGGATTTTTTGTCAATCCACCATTCTGCATGCGTTGCGAGACCATCTTGGTCCCTGTGGCCCTCTCATTTCCTATTTGCGTGCTGGTGCCCTGACCTATCATCTGCAGTTCCTTTGGCTTGTGTCTCCTTTTGACCGTGTCTGATTCCTTTAAGTTAAACTCATGCACCTCTAGGGACGATTTGATAAATTGTGCCGGCTTCAGAATTTCAACACCGGCCTCACACTCTATCTTAGCAGATGCTATTTTGGTCCTTTGTTTGATGGTAACTTTGCCCTCTTCGGCGAAAGGTATGCTCTCCTGTGAGGGTGTTGAACCTGCACATTGCTGGTTCCTCAGAGGGCCGATGTTTTCATCTGCAGGATTTTCTACGCCATGCTTTGTTTCATACGTCGAAGATTCACTAGCGGTCCTCCTACGGTTGCCCATATTTTTTGGTGGGGTGGCTGGCGTCATGGCTTTAAAAACAGGGCTGTTGCATGTCTTATTGGGGCTTCCTTTATTGTTCTCTAGCCTGGCTGCAATGCTGCGGACACTTCCTGCACTTTCCGTTTCAACCCCGCTTGTAGTTACCCCACTCGGGGCAGAGCTTAGTCGCTTTGGAGGGGGAGGAGGAGGACCTTTCCTCTTGGCACGTATGGCGAAGGAATGACTGCGGCCCACTTGACGCTCACTGACGTAAGACGGTTGGCTGCGGCCGGGTTTGCGAGTAAGCGTGGCATAAGATGCCACATTGGCAGAAGTTGTCATAGGGGCTGAGATCTCGTCTTCATCATTCTCTCCATCCGACATAGCATAGCGTGAAAGACTTTGAGTTCGCTTTTTGGACCGGGGTGTGTCTCCGTTTGGTTGCTGGGGTCTGATTGGACCTGGGCTTCCCATGTTGGCATTGCATTTTTGATGCGACAGATAGCTGAAGCCCCTCTGAAGAGGAGATCCATGATGGGGCTGAGAGGGAGAAACCACCGGTCTGGGTTTGGTGAGGATGGGTGGGTATGCAAAGCGTGCTATTTTACTAGTGATTATGGGTGTCGTCCTTGCTGGACTGCCAGATAAGGGGTGATTAGGTTGTAGCGGCAACACCGGCGCCATTTTGATAGGTGATGTTTGGCTTCTATCCTGAGATTCCATGATGGCATATTGTTCCTTGCTGGGACTGCTGTCCACACTGCCCAGACTCTCTTGTGAGCGGCTGTGGGGGGTTACCGACGCCATTGGGCGTTCTTGCGACCGTCCTGACCCTCCTGACCGTGTACCAATGCTTTCTTGACTAAGACGCATGGCTGTTCCACTCACGTTGCTGAGACCATCTTGGCCTCCACTGTATCCACTCCGAGCCATGGCGTTTTGTAGCTCAACGCTCAGCTCGCTGTCCTGGAAGGTAAGCATCTTTGGTGACAGAGGGGACGAGGGGCAGTCGGAGCTGTCGTGGTGCTCGATGGCCACCAGCTCGAGGGTAGGGGGAACTCTCCGGCGCTGTAGCATCGCCTGCCCCTCGGCCTGGTTCTTACGAGCCTTCTGTACATCACTGAGCTTCTTAACAGCAAGCATCAGCTTCTTCTGATGGCCTGTAGATAAACATTATGTTAATCCACAGATATACTTTTAGGAAAAATAATCTGATGTACATGGGCATTAATGACATTTTGTTAACCGAGTCGTTTATCTGGTATATTCCTAATCTGAGTGCATCATTTTAATGCATGTGTGGAAGACTATCTATCTACACTACCGTTCAAATGTTTGGGGTCAAGAAAGACATTAATAAAAAAGTGACAGTAAAGACATTTATAATGTTACAAAAGATTTCTATTTCAAATAAATACCGTTCAAAAAAATATATATACTTGAGCACCAAATCAGCATATTAGAATGATTTCTGAAGAATCATGCGACACTGAAGACTGGAGGAAAAACACTGCAGGAATAAATTACATTTTAAAATATATTAAAATAGAAAACTGTAATTGTAATAATATTTCCGTTTTACTGTATTTTTGATCACATATGCAACCTCTGTAAACAAAAGGGACTTCTTTCAAAAACATTAAAGGTCATTTAAAAAAAAGAAAAAAAACCTTTTAACGGTAGTGCATCTATCAATCCACTTACCCAGCTTAATGATGCCAATTTCCTGTAGATCCTCCCATGTGATATCTTGCACTATGCTGATGGAGTCATATCCATTCTCTGCTAGATTTTTCTGGTACTGTGGCAGCCCAATAGCACTGAGCCATTTTGCAATATCAGACTGAAACAAATAGACAAGTATGATTTTCCAATTCATTTATTTGATTAATTGACAACGCTTCTGATGGTTTAAAGGATAGTTCACCCAAAAATGACAATTCTGTGATTAATTACTCACCCTTATGTCGTTCCAAACCCGTAAGACTTTCGTTCATCTTCGGAACACAAATGATGATCTTTTTGATGAAATCTGAGAGCTTTCTGTTCTACACAACTACCATTTTCAAGCCCCAGAAAGTTAGTAAAGACATCATAAAGTATTCCATTTGACTCCAGTGGTTTAATCTCAATTGTATGAAGTGACGCAAGTTCCTTGTTTGCGGCAAAAAAAATTACCACTTTATTTACTACAAAATATTAATCTCCAATGCACGTATACGCAACGTTTGCTCTTGCGTCAGCATGTGTCGTGGTGCTCTCGTAAATGCGCGTTGGAGAATAATATTTTGTAAATGGTGATAAATTATGTTTTTTTGTGCAAACAAAACACTCAGCTAGGCCTACACAAAAGGTAGTTGCGTAGCTCTCAATAAAGGGTCAAGAAAGCTCTCAGATTGAATTAAAAAGAGTGAGAACGACATGAGGGTGAGTAATTAATGACAGAATTTTAATTTTTTGGGTGAACTAACCCTTTAAGCCTATAAAAGTCAATGTCTGTGATATGAATTTAGCAGTTATCTGTTTATTAACTACTGAAGTTCTCATTCGGTGTGTCACAACCTTGAACTTCTATAGCACATGTAGGTAAATGTTTAAAACTGTTTATACAGCATTGACTTACTGGAATGTAATCCGGCAACCACTCTGGGATATTCAAGTTGCTGATCTCCATAGAGATCTTCTTGCGATGGCCAGGCTTTGTAACGCCAATAGCAGTGAGATCCTAAAACAATGCAAAACGATTGATTCACTCACAAAATTAATAGCTTTCGTCTCAGAAACCTTATAACGGTATGTTCAGCTTTGATATCTATTAGATGCAGAAGTGTTGTGCCAGAAATGCAGCAAGACGCAAACATAAGCCTGTGTACTTAAATGCTGATACACAAAAAGATGGCTCACCTCAGGGGTCATTCTGCTGATTGTGGGCACATCATAACCAGCTGTGAGGAAATTTGACGCGTATTGCTCAAGCTGAAACTCACAGAGCCACTGGTAAATTGCCTCAGCATCCTGATTCAAAGAAATGATTGAGCATTATGCATAAAGTAAAAGCAGAATAGGCCATCATGTTAAGGGCCACAGGTCATTTAGATGTGAAAATGCTAATAGGTGGTGTACTACTGAAAACAAAGAAAAATAAAGAGGATTCAGATGATTATTTATCTAAGAGAATACTAGTTTACTACTTAATAAATAAAAGTAGAAAGTGAAAGAGTGGGCAACATTATCACATGACCTTACTATATTTGTCATAAGACCTCAGCAAGTGGCATCTAATTAGTAATAATGTATGTGTGTGAGAGTATATATACAGCAGCATACACACACACTAACACACAGACATATATATATATATATATATATGCATACATATATTGTGTAAACAAAAACTTTTTGTCAGATGCGATTAATCGTTTTGACAGCACTAGTTATTTTACATTGTTAATCAGGTACTGTAAAATGTATAAAAATATTTGTAATATAATACTACTACTAATAATAACCTAGTACTGCTTAATAGTAATTTATTATTATTATAACCCTATTATTATTACCATCCAGTTTTTTGCAAAAAAAGATTAGTCTGACAAAATGAGTCAAGAAAGAGTTGCAAAAAATTGGTACATCGATTACATTGGAAATGAAGGGTCAAATCAAGCACATTGCACTGCGATTCTTTTTGTTGAATATAGACAATTTGTATCTGGCTCACAGTACACATACAACAGAATATATTATTTTTACAATGTAGTATATGATAGTATGCTGTTCTGCCTTGGCCTCACCCTGCCATCTAGAAGTTGCTGCGGATGGATGACATGTTGTTCTCCAGGTCTGGAGCTGCTCATTGGAATCCTCCGTCCAAGAGCACCTAAAGCGCACACACACACACTTCTGTCAAAGACATAGACTCGGCTATTGCCTTAGGCTATGGAGTATAGACTCCCAGAGCAGTCTTTCATACATGTTACTGTACCTGCATGTTTATAAATCAGTGTGCTGAAGGAGTACGTCTCAGCAGAAAGAAAAAAAAATCTCCTGTGACCCAAGGCACAGTTTTTTCATCTTCATTAACAATGGATCATACCAGAATAGCGCAATCACTGACATTTAGAGATGAGGATTTAAGACCTAAGGCTGTTTTGATGAGTGATTGTCAAAAGTATGTGTTCATGTGAGAGACAGACTAGCACATACCTTCATCTATAACAAACAGTACACCCAAGGTTAGAAAGTTATGAAATAATAAAAATCCATAAAATGACAACATTAACTTGTAACAAAGCATGATGATAAGACTGAATTGATATGTACCTTTTTAAAATGTCCACAGTGGCAATAACATGCATGTTAATACACCTCCATTTAACTCACCTCCATAAAATAAGCAGATTTTAGGAGCGTTTCTTGATCTCATTCTTATTTTTAGATCCTCTTCAAGTCAAAGCCACAACAAAAACACTATTGTGTCCGTGCCATTGATCTTCTCTCTCTCTCAAATTCTCCTCTTTTCCTTGGTATTTTAGACTTACACACAACTTTGCCTCTGTTGTGTCCTTCCCTCCTACTGAAATCTGACACTGCACAGTATCAGTCTAGAAGTAAAAATGAGCAGGTATGAACAGGTATTTTAAGCTGCCTTGCTCGTGTCTTTGTTGTGGTCTTGGGACTCGGGAGGAAACTTTTTTTTTTACATTTAAACCGCAATAGATATATGAAATAAATGGCTATTTTTTTTTAAAGAATAAAATAATGAATGAATGCACAGGGCTAAGGTGAAATTTGTATTACACCATTCTAAGAATCTGTCTTTTTCATGACCAAGACATGCTCAAGCATATCACATGAGTTTCATGGACAACTATGGTAACACTTTACAACTATGGTAACACTTTACAATAAGGCCCATTAGTTAACATTAGTTAACTACCTTAGTTAACATGAACTAAGAATGAACAATACTTCTTCAGCATTTATTAAATCTTAGTTAATATTAACTTCGCCATTTACTAATACGCTATTAAAATCAAAGGTTGTGTTTGTTAACATTAGTTAATGCACTCTGAACTAACATGAACAAACAATGAACATTACATTACCTAACATTAACAAAGATTAATAAATACTGTAACAAATGCATTGCTCATGGTTAGTTCATGTTAGTTCATACATGAACTAATGTTAACTAATGAACCTTATTTTAAAGTGTTACCAAAACTTAAGTAATTAAACCATAACATTTTTATATAAAACACTTACTAATAAAGATTTTAAAAAAAATATGTATATATGTGTATATATATATTTTTTTTTATATGTATATATGTGTGTGTATATATATATATATATATATATATATATATATATATATATATATATATATATATATATATACACACACACACAAAATTCTTTTTTCTTTTTTTACCTGCATATCATGTGACCATTAATAGACATCAGAGAACCGTGAACTTGATTCTATCACTGGACTTAATTTTATTATTGACCTAAACTATTAACCTTTTCAGGGGGTACTTCAAGTAAATATATAAGGTCATCGAGGTTCAGCTGACAAAAAAAAGTTGTGGAATCCCTGCATAAATATGAAATTACATGAATTTGTACTTTTAATGTGTTTGAAAGACAAAAGCCTTCCAAAGTAATGGAAGGTAATACATGGTTAAATGACTCACTGAGTGATAATTCAAATAATAATTAATGTGTTTGTAAGGAGTTGATTAGATATGCAATGTTGAGAAAGCACTTCTTAAAAGTGAAATGATGATTTCCAATGATAGGCTCATGACTAATGTGTGTAATTCCTTCTGAACGCATCCAAGGATTTTTTAGAAAGGAAAATGTCAAATATAAAAAAAGAAGTAGGGAGAATCAATGACTTATGAATAATTTACTGCCATTGTGAGAATAACATGAAATCATGTAATCAATAAAAAAGTAACTGTACTCTGATTACAAGTATTTTAGAATTTAAGATAATCTAATTACAAGTACTTCGTTTTTGGAGTCTGATTATGTAATCCAGATTACATGTAATCAGTTACTACCCAGCACTGTATATATAGATCTCCCCATATATTTCCCCAAGTTATCTATCTTATGATTAGTTTAAATTCTTCAGCTCTGCTTTTACTGCTTACTCTCTTGAAGACAGTGCTGACCTGAATGAGGGTCCGTGTGTTTTGCGGGGTCATGAGCGTGACTGCACTGTTCCACCAGTTCTCCAGCAGAGGGAGGCAGCTACATGTAGGAAAAACACAGCACTGTGTCACATTTAACTCAACAGCTGTCAGGCAGAAATAGCTCACAGAGACCACTACTGCGTGTGAAAGACTTCACACAGAGAGTCTAATTACTACACATGAATATTAATTACAATTATCAACACATAAATGAATATCTCTTTCATTTCAAATGTAAGACTCTATTACAGACCCAATCATCGAGAAAATTGAGGATAAATCACAGCATGAAATCAACATTAAATACGCAATGGTAATTTAAATGCAATAAATGCTGCAATAGGAGTAACCCTATGCTCAGCTGCATATAAAATGCAGAGATTATTGTGTTATGTAATAAGTGGGAATACCACTGTGATAGAGATGAGAGCTATGTTCCCTTTAATTACTGTTCTTGCTTAGCAAAATCCTTTTCTATTAGCCGGACCCTTCAGGCACAAAGACTACCGTTCAAAAGTTTGGGGTCAGCAAGATTTTTTCAAGGAAGTTAATACTTTTATTCAGCAAAGATGCATTAATTTGATCAGAAGTGACAGTAAAGACAATGTTAAAAGGTTTCTATTTTAATAAATGCTGTCTATAGAACTTTCCATTCATCAAATAATCCTGAAAAAAAAAAAAACTAAGGAGCACAACTGTTTTCAACATTCATAAGAAATGTTTCTTGAGCACCAAATCAGCATATTTGAATAATTTCTGGAGGATCACACTGAAGATTGCCATTCACAGGAATAAATTACATTTTTAAATATAAACAATTATTATAAATGGTATATTTATACATGCAATAATATTACAAAATATTAATGTTTTTACTGTATTTATGATCAAATAAACAGTATTGGTGAGCATAGAGACTTCTTTAACGGTAGTGTAAACTAAAACACCTAATGTACCAATGACCTAATTCAGAATCATTCATTTCTTTATTATTATATGTTTATTCCATATATGTAGTATATTTCAAATATTTAGGTTAATAATAACAACAGGATAATAGTTATTTAATATTGGTAATAATTGTTATTTGTCTGACTTGCTTTTTCAAGAAAACTCAACTGTTTTGTCAAGATTACATGAAAATTAATATACTGACAGCACATGACAAAAATGGCTTCTGTGGGCTTCTATATGTAACAGTAATTATTTATTCCCTTTGGTGCCTCTATGAACCATGAAATCTATGTACTGTGATAGGGTCCCTATCTCAAAAATTAATCAGTGCTGCATATTTCGCCAAAGCTTTTCTCACAGCTTCAGTTCCCTAATGAAAATCAATGGCCATGCAGACAGAATTAGAAAATCTCCAGCTTAAAGCAGGGGTGGGCAACTCTGGCCCTCGAGATCCACTTTCCTGCAGAGTTTAGCTCAAACTCAACTCAAACACTCCTGTACAAGCAAATCAAGGTCTTCAAAACTACTAAGCTACACCCGAAGTCGCGTACTGTCTGAGTAGGTAGGCTACTACATTTGAATTTGAATTTATGACCGGTAAAAATGTATGTTTTCTATATGAATACGGGTAAGTATGAATGAAATCCGAACGTACTACATCCGCCAGGTTGTTACTAGTTGTTTCCAGCGTCAGTAGAGTCACCTCACTTCCTTTCATAAAACCTCTCCGGTGGCCTCACGGGATAGTAAAGGGCTATGGTAAAGGGTCCATCGAATACGCACTTCAGAATCTCGGTGGAAGTAGTAGGTCATCCGGGAACTTTACTTTTCCCCTACCATTTTTCGAATACTACAGTGGGGAGAACAGGTATTTGATACACTGCCGATTTTGCAGGTTTTCCCACTTACAAAGCATGTAGAAGTCTGTCATTTTTATCATAGGTACTCTTCAACTGTGAGTGACGGAATCTAAAACAAAAATCCAGAAAATCACATTGTATGATTTTTAAGTAATTAATTTGCATTTTATTGCATGAGATAAGTATTTGATGCATCAGAAAAGCAGAACTTAATATTTGGTACAGAAACCTTTGTTTGCAATTTCAGAAATCATACGTTTCCTGTAGTTCTTGACCAGGTTTGCACACACTACAGCAGGGATTTTGGCCCACTCCTCCATACAGACCTTCTCCAGATCCTTCAGGTTTCGGAGCTGTCGCTGGGCAATATGGACTTTCAGCTCCCTCCAGAGATTTTCTATTGGGTTCAGGTCTGAAGACTGGCTAGGTCACTCCAGGACCTTGAGATGCTTCTTACGGAGCCACTCCTTAGTTGCCCTGGCTGTGTGTTTCAGGTCGTTGTCATGCTGGAAGACCCAGCCACGACCCATCTTCAATGCTCTTACTGAGGGAAGTAGATTGTTGGCCAAGATCTCGCGATACATGGCCCCATCCATCCTCCCCTCAATACGGTGCAGTTGTCCTGTCCCCTTTGCAGAAAAGCATCCCCAAAGAATGATGTTTCCACCTCCATGCTTCACGGTTGGGATGGTGTTCTTGGGGTTGTACTCATCCTTTTCTTCCTCCAAACACGGCGAGTGGAGTTTAGACCAGAAAGCTCTATTTTTGTCTCATCAGACCACATGACCTTCTCCCATTCCTCCTCTGGATCATCCAGATAGTCATTGGCAAACTTCAGACAGGCCTGGACATGCGCTGGCTTGAGCAGGGTGGAACTTGCGTGTGCTGCAGGATTTTAATCCATGACGGCGTAGTGTGTTACTAATGGTTTTCTTTGAGACTGTGGTCCCAGCTCTCTTCAGGTCATTGACCAGGTCCTGCCGTGTAGTTCTGGGCTGATACCTCACCTTCATCCTGATCATTGATGCCCCACGAGGTGAGATCTTGCATGGTGCCCAGACCGAGGGAGATTGACCGTCATCTTGAACTTCTTCCATTTTCTAATAATTGTGCCAACAGTTGTTGCCTTCTCACCAAGCTGCTTGCCTATTGTTATGTAGCCTATCCCAGCCTTGTGCAGGTTTACAATTTTATCCCTGATGTCCTTACACAGCTCTCTGGTCTTGGCCATTGTGGAGAGGTTGGAGTCTGTTTGATTGAGTGTGTGGACAGGTGTCTTTTATACAGGTAACGAGTTCAAACAGATGCAGTTAATACAGGTAATGAGTGGAAAACAGGAGGGCTTCTTAAAGAAAAACTAACAGGTCTGTGAGAGCCGGAATTCTTACTGGTTGGTAGGTGATCAAATACTTATGTCATGCAATAAAATTCTAATTAATTATTTAAAAATCATACAATGTGATTTTCTGGATTTTTGTTTTAGATTCCGTCTCTCACAGTTGAAGTGTACCTATCAGTGATGCGCGGGTTGATCCGAAATGAGCGGGTGCCTGCGGTCACCCGCGGTTACCCGCGGTTACGAGTCATCCAAAAATATTTTTAATGATATTCGGGTCGCGGTCGGTCGGGTCGTTTGAAATAAAGATGCCAATTAAACCTTTGTTATTTATATAGTACTAGAGAGCATATGAGCGGAGTGGAGCGGTGAGAATCTCCCCTGCTCAAAGCTACATCAGGCCGCTCCGCTCATTATCGCTCAGCACTCAACGCAGTTTGCTCCGCGCTCCACTCAAATCGCCCCCGCTCGCTCCACAAAAGGAAAAAACATCTACATGTATATCACTGTTAGCTTAGACCACAGCCTTTTCTCCTAAAGAACTAATGAGCAACAACAAAAATTTTAAAATAGAAATGTTTTATTTCAAAGTACAAATTAGGCCTATGTAAGAAGAAATATAGCCTACACAAAGTCCTGTAAAATTAAACGAATAAATGGGCCTAATAATATAAATAACAATTATATAAACAAAAATATAGCCTACATAATTTTAAAAGTAGGCTAAATTTACTATTAGGCCAGAATTTAAGTTAACTTTTACGCAATGCGCACGATTAAAATTTAAATGGGCTTATATCCATTGTACACACAAACTGCGGTAAAATAAAACGAATAAATGGGCCTAATAATATAAATAAAATTTATATAAACAAAAAAATTAAAATATATACTTATACGTTTTAAAAGTAGGCTAAATTAACTATTAGGCCAACATTCTTATAACTGAACTTTTGTGCAGCGCGCAGGATTAAAATTTAAATGGGCTTGTATCAATTGTTTGAATATTAGGCTACGCTATATTTAATTTAAACTTTGTTACAAGTTACCATATTCAGTTTGCTAACCTTTTGCTTTCTTCCCAGCGTGTTCACATAGTACACTGCATGTTTTCGAGAGATGTGTCTTTTTAGATTCCAAAATGAATCTTTACTGACTGAAAGGCTTGACTGAGCATGCTTCAGAATCGTGGTGTGCGCGGAGCGAAATTGGAGCGGGAAATAGGGCGACCCTCCATCCTTTTAAAAATGCCGCTCTGCGCTCTATCCAAGATCCGCCCGCTCGCTCCCGCTCCACTCCGCTCACATGCAATTTTCTATGAAATACATAGGCCTGCTACACTTTATTGGCTGAATAACTGGCACGAAGATGACGCACGAGCTCAGTCGAGCTCAGGTAGAGATGGAGGCGGCAAGAGAAAAGGTGAAGACTGGGGAGTGGAAGCTCCGCAAATACACAAACAGAAAGAGCAAAGTGTGGGAGACATTTGCCGAAATAATGAAAGATGATGACCAAAGTGCTGGCTTTGTCATGTGTACTTCTTGCTATGCATTTACTACTTTTAAAAAATGCGGGTCGGGTACAATATTTTCTTCTTTTTTTTTTGCGGTCCGAGTTGCGGGCGGGTTAGTTGAAAACGTCGGTCGGGTGCGGGTTGTTTATACATTGACCCGCGCATCACTGGTACCTATGATACAAATTACAGACCTCAACAGGCTCAACAGGGAAGTAGGAAAACCTGCAAAATCAGCAGTGTATCAAATACTTGTTCTCCCCACTGTATGTATTTGGACATATTACTATGTTGCGTACCGTTTTTCGCAAACTATATAGTAGGGAAGTACACTCACCTAAAGGATTATTAGGAACACCTGTTCAATTTCTCATTAATGCAATTATCTAATCAACCAATCCCATGGCAGTTGCTTCAATGCATTTAGGGGTGTGGTCCTGGTCAAGACAATCTCCTGAACTCCAAACAGAATGTCAGAATGGGAAAGAAAGGTGATTTAAGCAATTTTGAGCGTGGCATGGTTGTTGGTGCCAGACGGGCCGGTCTGAGTATTTCACAATCTGCTCAGTTACTGGGATTTTCACGCGCAACCATTTCTAGGGTTTACAAAGAATGGTGTGAAAAGGGACCATCCAGTATGCGGCAGTCCTGTGGGCGAAAATGCCTTGTTGATGCTAGAGGTCAGAGGAGAATGGGCCGACTGATTCAAGCTGATAGAAGAGCAACTTTGACTGAAATAACCACTCGTTACAACCGAGGTATGCAGCAAAGCATTTGTGAAGCCACAACACGCACAACCTTGAGGCGGATGGGCTACAACAGCAGAAGACCCCACCGGGTACCACTCATCTCCACTACAAATAGGAAAAAGAGGCTACAATTTGCACGAGCTCACCAAAATTGGATAGTTGAAGACTGGAAAAATGTTGCCTGGTCTGATGAGTCTCGATTTCTGTTGAGACATTCAGATGGTAGAGTCAGAATTTGGCGTAAACAGAATGAGAACATGGATCCATCATGCCTTGTTACCACTGTGCAGGCTGGTGGTGGTGGTGTAATGGTGTGGGGGATGTTTTCTTGGCACACTTTAGGCCCCTTAGTGCCATTTGGGCATCGTTTAAATGCCACGGCCTACCTGAGCATTGTTTCTGACCATGTCCATCCCTTTATGACCACCATGTACCCATCCTCTGATGGCTACTTCCAGCAGGATAATGCACCATGTCACAAAGCTCGAATCATTTCAAATTGGTTTCTTGAACATGACAATGAGTTCACTGTACTAAAATGGCCCCCACAGTCACCAGATCTCAACCCAATAGAGCATCTTTGGGATGTGGTGGAACGGGAGCTTCGTGCCCTGGATGTGCATCCCACAAATCTCCATCAACTGCAAGATGCTATCCTATCAATATGGGCCAACATTTCTAAAGAATGCTTTCAGCACCTTGATGAATCAATGCCACGTAGAATTAAGGCAGTTCTGGAGGCGAAAGGGGGTCAAACACAGTATTAGTATGGTGTTCCTAATAATCCTTTAGGTGAGTGTATATTTTAGAAGCAAAGCTACTGTAGAAAGCTACAGGAATATTAGTTTTATCAGGGTTGGAGATAAACTCTGCAGGAAACTGGATCTTGAGGGCCAGAGTTGCCTAGCCCTGGCTTTAAAGGGAACACTGGACGTGTGTGAAACTGAAGCCCACCTTGGTTGTGTCCTGGACAACAGAAGGTGACTGATGGGGTCCATTGTGAGGAAAGTTTCCCTCCGTGCTCTGTCCACTGCCAGCACTGCGACTGCTGCCCATGCTGCCAGCACTCCCCACACTGTCCCTGTCTCCTGCTGAAAGAAAGAGGAACGGACAAACATAGGAGAAAGAAAAAGAACAGTTGGTGAAATACTGTCCCAAAAAAACAAAAACAAAAAAAAACACTCCTTTTCTTCACATTGGCCAACAAATGGGGGAAAGATTTTTTGCACTGCGACCTTTGAACTCCAGCAAGGTCTCTCTAGACAAGGAGAATGTTAAGGAGTACAAGGGAAAGTTGAGGAGGACTCGTGCAAATTAGGAACGTGAATGGCAAACTGATTGTAGGCTGACAAGCATAGGACAAATATAGCCTAAGGGAACAGGAACCCTGTGAAACAGCTGGGAAAAATTCAACTTGACACGAAAGTCACTGGTGTGCAGGCTTTAGGACCAGCGGATGGACGTGAGGAGGACAAAACAGGCTAGGGGAGATGCGCAACTCTTACCATTGAGAGAGGTCCTGAGGACCCAAATATCCTCTGGCTCTTTGGGACTAGCTGGCTTACACAGGGCACTGGGACTGTCGGGAAGCACACCTAGCAAACACAAATACTTTAACGGGCCAGAGGGGAAGTCTTAAGGCCGACATCAAAGAACTAGCAGCGACGAAAGCAGACTGTGTTCTCTTCATGTCACGTTAAAAGTTTTTGCTTGAACACAGCGCAAAGACTACAGCCAATGGCCGACTAGCACACACTGTACGTTCTGCACCTGTATGAGAGGGAATAACGGTCTATATCAGATTAGTCTATATTCGTCACTCAAAAAGGGAAACAAACACTAGGACTGCGGATTATACAAACCGCAAGCAAAGTAGCACTTACTTTCCATTTCAGTTACAGACGACCATGTCGTTATGAAAATATTTGCATATTGGAATTCTCAGGTAAGATTACATAAATTTAGAACAGCCTTCTGTGTCTTCTTATACATCACTTTATCTTTTCTTCTCGTACAGTGGTTCTCTAAACTGAAAAGTCAATCAGAGTGATCGTCTCACAGACTGCCTAACGCCGATTCAACATACTCAATCGGCCAAAAAGCCACCAATGGGATCCGACTAGTGCCGATGGGCCACGGTGCAGAGCACACCACAAAAAGTGAGCTGACAGCCAAACGTTGGTTTGGTGTGTTAAGGCATTTAGGGCTAAGTGCCGATCAAAATAAGCTTTAGACTAGGAATCAAAAGAGTTTGGAAAATGCGATGGGCTAAAGTGCTGTTTGTGTTGTTCGCATGGTCAAGGATGGAGGACTTTTTTGCCCTCAAAGATGCTTGAATGGGCTCTTGAGGTTAGATTATAAGTTTGCAGACTTGAATTCATCCCTAACAGTCTAATTCTCACGCTACCTGAGTGCTGATCCAGCCCATTGTGGCGAGTCAGTACAGGACGGGTGGATGAGTATAAGGTGTAGGAGTCATCAGTGTGAGAGGTGTGATGAGAACTGTGTGAGGGCAGGGCTCGGGACAGAATGTGATGTCTCTGGTTGGGCAGTGAGGCCTGCCGGGAGAGAACGCCCCCTATGGACACAACATTGAAACACAAATAAGGCACCATGGGCACAAATGAAACATCATCCTTGAGAAAGATGATTCCATTGGAGACATGCTTTAAATGGTATAAACTAAAGGTAGTTTATGGAAGTTTGGGGTTAGTACATAAAAAAATTAAATAAAAAAAATGCAGCAAGGATGCATTAAATTGATCAAACACATTTTTAAATACATTTGTTGTAATTCATTTCTATTTCAAATAATTGCTGTTCTTTTGACTTTTCTATTCCTCAAAAATCTTATCTTAAAAAAAGTATCACATTTTCTACAAAAATATTAAGCAGCACTGTTTTCTTGAGCACCAAATCAGCATATTAGAATGATTTCTTAAGATGTTACATTATGATGTTACACTAAAGACTGGATAAATGATGCTGAAAATTCAGCTTTGCCATCACAAGTATAAATTACATTTTAAAATATATTAGAATAGAAACCAGTTATTTTAAATTATTATTATTTTATTATATACAATATTAGTGTTTTACTGTATTTTTGATCAAATAAATGTAGCCTTGGTGAGACATCTTTCAAAAACATTAAAAAAAAATCTTACCAACCCCAAGCTTCTGAATTAGTGTAAATATTCATTTTATTGTTCATTAAATAAATAATAAAAGTGAAAAAAGAAAATGACATCTTTAAAGGAATTGTTCACCCAGAAATGAAAATTCTGTCATCATTTACTCATCCTCATTTTGTTCAACCTGTTTTTCTCCATACAATAAATATAAATGGGGTCTAAAACAACATTGGACTTTCATTGTATGAAAAAAATATTTTTGGCATTCCATAGAACAAGAAAGTCATACAGGTTCGGAATGACAGAATTTTCATTTTTGTCAACTATCCTTTTAACATGAAAGACTGAGACGGACCTGGGGAGGTTTTAGCATCTTGAGGAGATAAAACGGATGGGAGAAAAACCCCAGCACAACGAGATAAGTGGTTGGGTCATAATCTGGCGGTTTTGCCTCCATCATGTCCTCTTCAGCAGTATTGAAGCAGGAGCTTATAGTGGAGGCTAATTTCGTACGAGCAGCAGGATGTTGATGCTGTGACATGACAGAATGCTGAGTCTGCCGCTGCGCTCGCTCTCGCACACAGAAAGAAAAAAATACCAGACTCATTTCAGGGAAAGATTTTCTGCTCAGGCCCTAGCAATCTAAGGCCAGCTCCCCCTTTCATAGAGGCACATGGCTCTAAAGCTGATCCGCCTGCCCCCAATATGTTCCTGTTAATCCCATTAAAGTGTGTGTCTGCGTGAGCCTTTATCAATGGACTACATGTCCACATGTCTATACAAGAATTTATGAGAACTGCACTAGTTCAGTATAGCATTATTTTGATATGCATACTGTGGGATACAAATGTCAGAGAGCGCATTTAAAATCTGGGATTCAAATTCTATTTTAAACCTGAAAATAGTGAAAGTTTCAGGATTATGAAGGATTTAAAAAAAAATAAGTATATATTAATATATATAAATAATTCTGCACTACTTTTAAAGTCAAAAACTTATGCAGCTTTCTTTAAAGCAAAAGGGTGACAATATTTCAATACAAATGCTGATAATATAATAAGGGCTCCAGACAAACATTTGAGAGCAGTTGCACCAGTGCACAAAGTTCTACAGATGGTGGTGCCAGGATTATTAATCAAATTTAATGATAAAATTTCTTTTGTTTTGCATTTAGAGCAGAGTGCTGGAAAAAGTGTGAAGCAATTGAAAGCCCTTGAAAAGTGTTTGAATTTCACTTAAAAGGTTTTACGAACCCTGAGATTAATAATGTAAAAGAAAAAAAAACATTCTGCCACAATACCATGTTTACAGTTTGTATTGATACATTAAATACATGAATGTTGGTGATTTGTGGATTGAAAAGCCTTTTATAAATTGTTCGTTCAAGGAACAATGTCTCTCCTGGTTTCCACGTCAGCGCTGGTTGATCTGATATCTGTGGTTTATAACACAGAATTCTGCGCCAAATTTGAATGCTTCCCAATCTCGGTGCAATGTTGTTAATTCTGCTGCAAACTCTTTCTCACTGGATCTCCCAGCGCTGTGTAGTAATGGTGCTGTGTGCTTGAGAATTGATATCGTCCCACAAGTAAACCTATTCTGAGCTTGCGCTGCGCTGTCTATCATTGCTCCGAGCCGATTAACTGTCCGCGCAGCTCAAACGAGTAGTGCGGTTTCCTTTCGTTTGCACTTTGATGTTTCTCATACGCAACATAAAAGGTAGGTCTTATCAGTTGGGCAATATACTGGTGATACCAGTGTGACCTCTAACAAAATTTAGTTGCACCAGCAAGAAAAAAGGTCGCAGTCTATAGCCCTGATAATTCAGAATGAAAAACATGTGATTGAAATAGGATAATTAATGTAATAATTTTTGGACCCCATAGCATCCTGTGTTGTATAAAAAATAAAAAATAATACTGTAACTGACTTTATCTTTAGTGGGAAATGTAGCCAAGTAGATAGGTTATCATAATTTGACAATGGACCATATTTTTGTAGTGAACAAATAAATGCTCGAGTATGTTGAACAATAAACAGATTTTTTCAATATACCTGATCTGCGACTAATGACCTCCACGATGGAGGGAGGAAAGAATCCCACACGGTCAGTGCCTCTCTGACTGTCATGGATGTGCCCTTTCCAACGTCCATCCATGTGCTGCTCTAAGACCTGGAACAGACCAATGAGATCACAGGATATTTAGGACCAACAGGTCCTAACCAGTCACAACGAAACGTGATAAAAGCCATCTTTTCCATGTTAATCAGTGTTTTTGTCCTAACCAGTCGCAACGCCGTGGCTAGAAGAACAACATACAAAGTATGACGGATAATGTGATCATTTCACGTTAAAAGCATCTTAAGTGAGTTTCAATATTATTTCGCATGACCTTTATAGCCACAATGGATAATTTACCTCAGATCTTGAAAATAAATGAAAGGATTATTTAAGGTTCAAACTGTGAACTCAAAGTGAACAAACAAGTGTATTCTATGACAAAGACTGTTTCAGTCCCTCAATGCATTTTTAATAATGTTAAGATGGTGTAATATTCATGAATTTGATTATGTACTTATCCATTTCGTTGCGAGTGTTGTGCGCTTAGAGAGAGACTCCGCCCACATGCTCTTCTAATTGGCTGTGTTTTTGTATTGATTCTGTCTCATTGTCTGTTGTGGACAGACAAAAAGCTTGTGGCTAGAATCTTATCGCATTGCATCTGGTTAGGACACTGTTAGAATGCTTAAACATTTTTAGAGAATTCAAACTAATGAGACTTCTCTTTTATTTTTGTATGTAATCATTTTAAATAATCTACGATTTAATTATAGCCCACAGTGTACCCTCCACTATTCAAAGCTGAATAACCTTTGTCATCAAGTTTTAAATAACCATCTTTAACCTTTTCTTCTAACCTCATGGCCAAGCCTGTGATCGTTTCCTCATTTGGCCGAACAATGCGGTAAATGAAGTCAGTTGACATTCCTCACATGGCAGAAAGGACCTGACATGACTGACATGAATGTGTGTTTAAAACAGGTCTGGAGATAGACACTATGAATACATTTGCTGTTTATGTGCAACAGATGTCTGAGTTTTTAGAAGTCGATTAAATAAAAGAAAAACTACAAATCGGGTAATGGGGCAAACATGTCCCTTGTATGATTGGATGACCAATGTGAAGAAGATTGAATAAACATGTGGACATGCAATATTGATTTGGGTTTAAATAAATCTATTATCCTACTTATCCAGCATTGAAAACAATAGTTTTCTATTTTTCTAATGTTTCTAATGTTTAGTCCAGTTTAGAATAATTATATAAAAATGTTTGACTGCTCAAATATGCATATATTTACATTTACATTTACATTTACATTTATTCATTTAGCTGACGCTTTTTATCCAAAGCGACTTACAATTGCTATATATGTCAGAGGTCGCACGCCTCTGGAGCAACTAGGGGTTAAGTGTCTTGCTCAGGGACACATTGGTGTCTCACAGTGGATTCGAACCCGGGTCTCTCACACCAAAGGCATGTGTCTTATCCATTGCGCCACCACCACCCCTTGTATGCATTAATATTTCGAATTTTCATTTTAGTTTATTCTTTAGTAATTTTGCTACGTTTTTTATACTTCTATTTAACTTTATTTTTATTTCAGTTTTAGCAATTTAAGTAGTTTCAGTTAGTTGCCAAGGCAACATTTAAAATTTTTGTTTAAGTCTTTCATTTATCATTTATATTTTAATATAAAATTTGTAAAAAAATGTAATTGGTCTATGCAGCGTTGTTATTGTTAGGTAAATAAAAATTAAGCATTATTGAGATGCATAAAAAGCTATGAATAACTCTAATCAATAATTTTATCATAATTTTATGAATAAACATTTATTTGGAATTCAATTTACCACCTTTTTTTCCCCAGGAAAGGAACATCACAACGCTATTTTCGCGAGGTAAATAAGTTTTGTGAAAAGATGCAATTTACTATATAATTCAATAATGAATCGTTTACATTAAAAGGGGACATGTTTGCGAGGAAAAGAATGGCAAATACGCATGGCTAAGTGCTATTTCAGCATTTTAGTGTCTTGGTAAACTACTGTTGGTGAATGTAAATACGTTTTTTGTGCTGAAGTATAATCTGCAAATGAACCACGCTGTTTAATGAACTCACCCCAGTGCTTTGTTTCTCAAAACCGCATTTTAAAGGTCCACATCTGTCTCTTAAAGGTGAATAACGGTTCATATTTTACCTCTTACAGTATTAATCATTGAGATATGTTAATTTACTCCTAATTCAACTCCCTAAAGTCCTAATATTGCTGTAAGGGAACTATCTTTCATTGCTATCTTTTAAAAACGCCTAAAGTCTCTTATGTCTCACTGCCACAAAAGCACAGCAGTCTTTTATGCTAGCAGAATGGACGCCTAAAGCTATCTAGACAGACAAGGTGTGAACAGTGACATAGCGTACATGCGGCACTGAGCCTCGGGCTGCACTCTATAGAGTACACGCACAGTCTTTTAGTGGGGGTGACGCACACTGTTATGAAGGGAAACTAGGCTGAACACACACTACTATAGCACAAACAACAAGCTACGGTTCATTCAAGTCAGACATCAAAGGTTGATTGGCAAAAACCTGTTGCAACATGCTAAAGTATTCTCTGTAGGGAAGACCAAATTACCATCCTCACTTGTTCACGTTACTGCTGTCTCTTATGTGCAGGGCATGATTATATCAGTTAGAAATATGATATGCAATGCTGAGTGTTGTCTTGCATCTTAGTGCATATTTTCAGCGTTCTAAAACTGCTTTCAGCTTTACTGTTTCTTCCACTAGTCTAAACTTTGTTGTTTTGGGTTTTGATGTTTCTGTGATTCATCAGAATACAGTTATTTGGTAAGAATGCAGATCAAGGCAACGCTCAAGCACATTGCCAATTATATAGGCCAATTGCATAACGTACATTATACAGTATTAAATTAGGACACCTCTTGTGAGAAATAGTGGGGTGTTGCTTTTAAGCCTACCATGATTACATCTCCTGCCCGGATGTTGAGTGCTGTGGGGTCATGGAGATTCCAGTAGTCCTTCAAAGCTCTCACCTGCAATGCTCCACTGGCATCTAATGTCACAACCCAGGACAATGGATGCACGAATGAGTGAGAATGAGAGAGACAGAAAAACAGCTTGCATTGAAAATATTCCTCATTCCTCTACTCGGGGTGGAAGTCATTTTTGAGATTTACATTTAAATCTTGATACATTTAGATCTTGATATTAACCAAGGAACACAAAACTACTACCTGAAATTCAATTGGGGTTTGTTCCAATAAAGAAGTGTAATAAGCAGAATTTAAAGAGGAGTAATATAGTGTTTAAATACTCTGAAGCACATCTGAAAATGTAAGAGCTGAGCTCAGAACAGGGATGCTAAACACCCCTCATCTTCAAACACAGCTCCTTCAGCTGTTTTAGTGCTGTATCAAAGCGTGCACTTCAAAGACAACAAGCTGCTGGATTACAGGAGGGTGCAGCGACTAAACACATCCAGACATACAGTGCGCCTAGACACAGACACGCAAACAGGTAAACAAAACTTTTAGCTAAATCTCCAGGCATGGCTGCCATTGATATGCCCCAGGACAGGTATGTTATGCAACTCTATACGCTTTATGACAAAAGATATGAAAGCAGATTCCCAGAAACGAACACACAACACAAAAAACCCTCAAGACAACTATTGTCTACATCCAGTCGAAGCTAACAATGAACAAAAACATGTGGCCTGACATTAAATAATATAAGGTACATCAACAGTAGAAAGAGAGAGTGAAAGGAAAGGAAAGGAAAGGAAAGGAAAGGAAAGGAAAGGAAAGGAAAGGAAAGGAAAGGAAAGGAAAGGAAAGGAAAGGAAAGGAAAGGAAAGGAAAGGAAAGGAAAGGAAAGGAAAGGAAAGGAAAGGAAAGGAAAGGAAAGGAAAGCGGAAAAAGAAAATGGCAAGAAAGGGAAATGGGAAAAGGAAGGCCTGGAAGCAGAACAAGAAAAACAGTAAGGAAAGGGAAAAGGACATGAAATGAAAGGAAAAAGATAAGGAAAAGGAAGATGAAGATGAAGGAAGGAAAGGAAAGGGCAAGGAAGAGGAAGAGGAAGAGGAAGAGGAAGAATAAAAAAAAGACTAAAGAATGAAAATTCAAAAAGAAGTTTTGAATTTCTGTGTCACCTCTAAGGAGTTGTTTGATTTCTTTGCTGGCATGTGAAGTGGTGAACTGGTTCACAATGTCCAAGGCTGTTTGATTGTAGGTATTGCGGTTGTTCACATCAATCCCAGTCTAAGTGACAGATGGTAAACGAGTGGATTGAAATGTGATGGTTAGTTCAGTAAAGAAAAAAACTTTGTATACAAACAAAAATGCAAAATGATATATCAGTGTTCTGATATGACAGACTCGAGCACTTAACTGTGAATTGTCTTTCCCATAGTATTTATTCTTGATAATAAATCTGACATAAGTTCACTTTAAACTCTCTTAGAAATAAATCATGTATTGCCATAGTGCATCTTGTGTGGGGACAGAAAATATGCAGATGGTAAATCAATCAACACTGTTCCTATTATTCTGTTTGTATCTACTTACATCAAGCAATAATTTGACTACTTCCGTTTTCCCGTAGAGGGCAGCCTCGTGCAGAGCCGTTCCGGATTTAGTGGTTCTGTTTATGTCAATCCCAGCTTTTAGCAGCAGTCTAAAAATGAGTGATAGACCACAGCGACACATGAGCCATCCTGTCCACAAGACACGAACAAAATCACTCGTCTTTAATAAACGGTACAGTCAACTGCTCATTACCACAAGACAGGGTGTCCTTTACTACTATGTCCTTTATTAAATAGCTATTTGCCAAATTAATTAAATTGATATAAAATATTGATTTCTGTTGAAATTAATTTAAAATGCAAGAAGAAACAGGCTATAGAAAAATACAGTATGAGAAACATGAAACTAGCAAAACTATGTAGGACATTTTTCTGTTATGCCTCCAACAATACAAAACTAAAATCAACACCAAAAATTGCAAATGTGGGCTGAACTGAAACTAAAACCACATGACGATAGTAAGTTCAAGACCACCAGCAACAGGGTCAAAAGTCATGACATTTTAAAGCTTTTGAGTAACAAAAACAGCCTGTGCATCAATCAATTGTACATTCTGAGTGTCTCTTCAGGATTCAGTATCCAAAGCAGCAGTGCAGTCTCCATTTCCCATTGAGCTAATTGATTCATTCAGCCAACTGAACAGATTAAAGGCTTGCCTTCCCTCTTTAAAAAAAGGTCACCAAAAGTGTTCACCCAAAAATTCACCCATTTAGTCATGATGACAGATTTTTGACTAATGTACTGACATCACGAGAAATGTGAATGTGCGCTTCTGACATATCATTTTTGTAGTCTGTATGACTTTTGTTGTCCATTTCAGAGCTTTTCAGAAATTATCCATAAATAACTATTTGGAACATTGTGCATATGGACCAAATTTGTAGAACTTTTTGGAGACCCCTTTAACTTCCATTATATTGAAAAGAGCAACCAATATATTCTTGTGTGTCCCACTGAAGAAAGTAAGCCACACAGGTTTGGAACAACATGAGGGTGAGTAAATGAGGACAGAATGTTCATTTTTGGTTGAACTATCAGTCAGTAATCAACATGATGACAATAATAATAATTATTATTATTCACTTGAGTAAAAATGTTCATTGATTTCTTGTTTCAACACATTTTGTTCAGCATAAATTTATTCAGTTTTTATGAAGGCCAAGCAACTGAATGTTTTATACTAAGAAGTCTAGAGCGGCCGCCTGTTACCACTGTCATTCTTTCCCATGTTTACAAGTTCCAGCATTCCAGAAAGGCAGTGGAGGGGAGAGCTGAAGCTTGAACTTTCATATATGGTTACTGCTAGAGGAGCATGTTGAGCAGCTGACTGGCGGGTGTAACCCTATTCGGCCTCATTCCTATGCATGTTACCATCACAGCGCACTCAGAGGGAAGGGCAGCCCAGGTCAACACATCCACACATTAACAAATGCACTACACACACTACACTCATTCCACACCTTCTCTTCACCTCACTTGCTCGACAAACATGTCAACAAGGCGTCCAGCCAATGTCTGCGTGACTGACTGTTTGACAACATATGTATGTTGCAAAAAAGACAGACAACCTCCCTTCCTCCCGGCATGCTTGCATGTATATTAACACCCATATTTTCTCACTCTTATTGCAACTGACTGCCTATAGAAGTTTAAGGCATAACCGGTATGCTCCCGATGCAACGGACATATCAAAATGTAGGTAATGTATTTATGATGCCTTCTCGATTTTGGCCAAATTCTAAGATGCCACTGCATGTATTCTCTGTGAAGAATGCAATCCTAAAATGCATTGCAGTGTTTTTTATTTTTATTTTATTTAATTTTAGGTGAATCCGGTGATAGTATCCTATTAAATTCACACTGTTAATTTAGGAACATACACATGCATATCTATATCTCTATATCAATATCTATATCTACAGTATATCTATATCTATCGCTATCGCTATCGCTATCGCTATCGCTATATCTATATATCTATATCTATATCTATATATATATATATATATATATATAGATATATATTTATACACACACACATACATACATATATGTATCAAGAATAATTTAAATGGATTAAAACTGGTGTAATCAAAAATTTACTTTAGCTAATGTTTGTGCGCGCAAATGTTATTTGTTTTTATATACCTATTAGATTATCGAGCCACTACTTAGTAGCATGCTACAGTCAAACTCCATTGAAATCAATTGCAAGTCAAGTCTCCCTGCTATTTGTGTGGAGCAGGGACTTGCTGCCTATGTCAAACACTCCAAATCATTCACTTGTGAGGCTCCATGACCACCCATGTAGGTAGTATGCAGCTCACTATGTTTTTAAAAAAGAGCTCGCCTCTCTGAAACAATGACAACAGTTTGAGTGCACAAGCTGATATGTAGACTTAAAGGAAGATTTAGAAAAACACAACAGGATTCAAGGGGTTAGGGAAAAGTGGACCTGATGATGTCCTTATGGCCGTTGCGGGCAGCCAGATGCAGGGGGGTGTTATCTCTGCCATTCCCTTCTAAGAGAGCTACCACCATGTTACTGCTCAACAACAGCTGGGTCACCTGTAAGAAAGAATTAAGAAACAGTGAGAAAGTGATCCGAATCTAGAGAACTTTCAGCCGAAAAGCGCTATTGTTTTGCCTACTTGGGTCTAAACAAGATGTCACTGCCAATTTAAAGTACAGGAAAACAACCAGCCTGGTTGTCAGCCCAGGCATATGACTTTGTACTCCCTGGCATTGAGAATCTATCAAATGGAATTCAGTTTCCAGCTGGGGCAGAATCCTCCTGCAGCCCAGCAACTGACTCGCTGTTGTGCTGCTAAATTAGACTCATTCCATCAGCCCGACTCTCTGCAGCATTTGCATTCTAGAATTCCGAATGACTAGAGCAAAAGATTAAATAGAAATAGTTCACCCTGGCGAATCTAGTTTGAGGTGAATTAAAGATCTCTCTGTCATCAGGAAAGCTATCTCAGGCAGTTTGAATGAGCTTACTGATATTCTTTGCCACTGAATGCGCACGAAATACAGTCTTCGCAAAAATAAACAAGAACTCTTTCAAGCTTTGTTATGTCATGAACTCCTGCTTATAATTATATTTGAGAATGCAGTGTGGAAATAGATTCAGCGCTATAAGCTTACACTGAGACTGGGATAAATACGTTAGAAGTTATAAATGGCACAGCAATTTTAAATCGGATAAGCCCAAACTATATTGATGCAGAAATACCAATAGCTGAATAATTCCATTGCACCCAGCTGATACATAATCTGATAATTATTTAAATGTTATGGCCAATAACAATAAGTTATCAATATAAAATTCTATACTATTTTGTATAAATAAAGAATAAAAAACACTAAAAACAAAAAAACTAGAAATAAAGTGTGATGCCGATACAGATTTTCTTTCAAAGAATTATAATTGACAGCATATACAAAAACAAGTAAAAAGACTTTTAAATTAAGATCAAATAAATGCAATAGAATAAAGAGAGATATGAAATAAACACGGCTTTAAGTTTTTTTGGTGGGTATACAGTATATTCAGGTAAGAAATACTACAGAAATGAAAAGGAATCAAATGTAAAATAACACTGGATAGTCTTCATTGTAAAAATTAAATAAAGATTAGGCCTAATGCTTACAATTAGTTACAAAAAGTTAATCAGTGAAGAGCAGAGAGTTATTTTCTTTTCTTTTATTAACATGACAGACACCAGCAAGAATATTAGACAGCTGTCACTTTAAGAGTTTATGCACGGATCCAATATAATGTTACACAACTTACGTTATCTTTCTAAACTAATTAGGTTCCAAAACTGACTGCGTTGAACTAAATACCTGCCAAGACGGGCATTTTGACTTTTTGTGTGGAATTTGGTGTGTTTGACCAATTAAGCGCAGTAAGCCACACATTTTGGTACTTGAAACTCAGGCTGCTTGAGACTCAGGCGCGGCTTTCTGTATATAAAGTCTTTGCTACAGATGCATGTAGGCATGACAAAACTGTAATGTACAGTACATAAAAAAAATTATATTCATTTTGAGATTTCCAAAAGATGACATTTAATAATATTATTATACACACACAAGCCAATATTGAATATAAACCATTTTCACCACCAATTAACTTTTATCTAGTTGAAAACAAATGATTGTGTAGAGACTATTTCATATATCCACAGGCTTATTTCCATTTAATGTAATGAAAATCTTTGTTGGTCTTGTTTAATAATTGTGATAGCTTAAATCAAGCCATCTTCACTCAATAATTGTCAATAAGGCTTTAACTCGTTAACAAAAGTTAATTCTGTTTGATATCGTTGGTCAGCACTGTGCAGGTAAACTTATTATCAATCTTTTTCTTTTCTTTTTTTTGTGGCATCTTTGATATATGCTTTTTGAGAACTGAATAGCACAATTCAAACACATTAATCCCACTGAGGGGGTATAGAGCCGGGCCAAGTTACAAGGTCACAACAGATATTATTATTATTATTATTATTATTATTATTATTATTGAGAGCGCCACTCTCAAAATCTCCTCCCAGCTCACCTTGAGTCTGCCAAACTCACAGGCCAGATCCAGAGGGGTCTTCTTCACCTTGTTGACAGTACAGGGGTTGGACTGGTGTTGTAGTAGCATTTCAGACTGAGGGACACAGAAACAGAGATACAGTGAAAGGTCAGAGGAGCAGTGTCTGTTTGCATAAGGTTTCTGGGATTACACAATAGAAGACAATGTCAAAAGTCATATCGGTTTTAGTCTACACATATATGAAAAGCTGAAATAGCATCCAAAAAGGTCAAGGACTAAGAGGGAAAAGCCAGAGAAATACCGTTGATCCTTTGTAAATTGTTATGTTATATGGCACACCGTGTATCCTATGACATTTTTTGTAAGAAAAGGTTGGACACTTGGAAAGGGAATACTCAGCATTTCAAGCCAAACAACTGGTCAATCTAACCTGGTTCTGAGAGGTATCAAATACACAGCTAGGTTAACTAAAAAAAAATGCATTGTTTTGAAACAAAGCCCTGGATCTGCAAAGTAATGTTATATCTTTGCTAGGAGTAGGGACCTCCTTTTTTGCCTTGAGCGTGCAATGACATGTCTTGCATTTTCCTTCCTTTCCCTTTAGACAACATAAAACACTACGCATTTATCTAGCTGCCAAAGATCTGTAAACAGCCTCAAAAGCAATATTTTGGTTTGAGTCGCAGCACATTCCTGAGTCACTATCAGTGCTGCATTCAGCCTTTTCGCCCATTTATTTTGAACAAACTACTGAGTGATGTAACTAGTGATGCACTGAAATTCTAGCAGCTGAAAATACTTGTATTATAATATTATTAAATTGAATGAAATGTCAGCGCTTCAAGTCAATGATTTTGGCCCACTATGTTACATTTACCTCAGAAAAGCCATTCATTTACATATTTCATTAGTCATAAAAATAGAGGGGAGAATGTTGCACTATATTGTATATTCATTTTATTTTTACTTAACCTGTCTTTATTATTTAAAGAGTGTTTGAATAAATCTGTCATGAAAACAAGTTATTGCAGCCACCATTAAAATTTTTACGAATTGTAGTAGAATATACAACTGGGATTTAATTTGTGTGTTGCTTTTTTTAAATAAATGCGATTTATTAATTGATTATTAAAAAAACGTTATTTTCCGCTTTCCTTTAAATTCAGTTACGGAAAAAAATTCACTGGGGTGCATCACTAGGTATAACAAATGCAGACCCATAGTTTGTGATGGCAATACAAACTTCTATGATTATCGTAAAACAGAAAAATAATTTGTTGCATGGAAATCACTTGGTAGGTTTGGTCTGATTTAAACAAATGCTGGTGTGAATGCTTAGTTCATTTGAGTGTGGTTCATTTGAGTAAGTGTGACAATGCCATCCGAACCTTGGTGTGCACCAAACAAGCAAACCAAGACCTACATTTTCAGGTGGTCTCTGTCCACACCCAAATGAACTCTGGTACGGTTCGGCTGAAACATGAATGTAATAGACCAAAGACATCTCAACAAACTAAAAACAGGATTTGATGTCACAGTTCTAATACAGTTCGATACAGGAGCCGGAACCGACGTTTCCTTGCAGCAGATGTTCATTTGTGTGCAACAGAGGAATTCCTTGCACTGTTTTGATTCCCTTACACACTTTATTAGCTCTTTGTGAGTTCTCAGCTGGTAAAAATACCACTATATGAATGAACACACAATGTGCATTTAGTCCAACACACAGCACTGTTTTGGATGTTTGGTAAATTCTCTTGCAAAATATATGTCATAAAAGCGGCATCCTGATGCCTTATGTTTTGTAGCTTTAGGTTCAGTGTTAAAAAAAGACAGTATGAATGCTAAACGAACTGGAGGAGGACTGAATGTATCATTTATTTCATGGTCCAGACCAAAAGGACCAAAAGAACCAAGAGAACCGAGCTACAAGCATACCAGACTACATCAGTACAAGTCCCCACCATACCTGTCAACTAAACCCAATACCAAACCCAATTTTGTATCTACAGTATTTGACTCTTGATATTGTTGTCCCTTGTGTCACCGTTGACAGCCACAAATTGGTCAAAAGTAGAGGAGTAGTGAGGTACGTACCACCTCATAGTGTCCGTACTGTGCAGCCAGGTGGAGAGGGATCTGTCCATCTTGTGAAGCCCCATTTACAGAAGCTCCAGCTCTTAGAAGCATAAGTACAGTCTCAGCATTCCCCTGCCAGGCAGCATAGTGCAATGGACGCATACCTTCAACAGTGAGCAGAAAATCATTATTTTCACAGCTTCTAGTTTTTTTTCACGCAGGGAAAGAAACTGTGCTTTCTTTGGTGGCGCAATCATTTTTCTTTTAAAAGGGCTATACGTAGAATTCAGAAACCCATTAGCGACACCGGTGGCAGTTAAGTGAACTGCAGCAAGCAACTTTTTACTCATGCCTGCACTTGTGCACACGTAAAATACAAGAGACTGAACGATAATAATAATATATGATGATAATATAGCTCCTTTAAAAAAGGTAAAATCAATTCTCAGCTCATGCACAACACAATATCATGTACTCATGTACTATCTATCTATCATTTCAGAAATGAATGAATTAATTATTCATTCATTTGTCAATATTATTTTATTAATAATGTTTATTTTAGTTTTTTTGGTGGAAAGTGTTGATATGGGGAAAAAAGTACATTGTGTACAAAAGTTTTTTAAAAAGCATTGTGAAGTAAAGAAAATCATTGGCTAAGGGATAAAAATGGTAAAAGGCCTCACCGTTACTGTCTTTGATATCCACAGTGGCCTGTGCCTCCAACAGCAGAGACAAGAGGTCAGCGGTGCCAGTGAGAGCCGCATGATGAAGAGCTGAAAAACTGAAGAACGGAAAATCAGGAAAAACGCCTAAAAACTACACAAATTTACTGGAAACTGTTCAAAGCTACTTAGATCTCTGAACTGGTATGTTTATTGGTTAAATTAACAAAGCATTTGGCCAAGCAGCAACTCCTCAGATTTAATTAAGAAAACATAAACTGCAAACATAAAAAATATGGTGTATTTTTATGCCCTGATGGACCACACTGAATCAATATCTTAGAAAAGGCCTTCATTCATTTTACAAACAGAACATGACAAAAATGCATCTCATTTAGCAGAAAAATAATCCATCTGGCATGAAAGAGGGAAATGTTGGCCAGTTCAATTGAGTACAGTACTGAGATCTGTCCTGACGGCACAGCAAGAGCGCACTGCCCAATTAGCAGTTAGATCTCTGCTTTCACAGTCGCTTTATGACAGGAGATGGTCCAGCTTTAAAATATGCATGTGTTTGAGGGAATGGAAGACTGGAAAATTTAAAAAAGAACATTTCTTAACATACTTTAAAAGTACTGAACTCAACCTATGCGGATTAGGCCAAATAAATCTACTCCGTCACCATACATATAAGTTATGGACCAAACACATGGAATAAATAGTGTGCTGTTCAAGAGTCAGGACAGATCTACAGATATATGATACATCAAAGGGATTGTTAAAAGTGGAAGAGCTGAATAAAAGGATTATCATTTCTTAAGTGTGATGCCAAGAGTACTTGACCACCACATATTGTCCTATAAATAAGTAAATGCCATGTAGTAGGCAAAGTTCTAGGAACGGCTTTTAAAATGTGTCAGTGCAGAGAATAAGTGTATAATTGGCTCTCTAGTTTAAGATTACTTTTCCTTGCAGACTCAGATTGTTTCTGGGGTTAAAACTGAATCTGGTAGAACTGTGCAAATCCCAACAAAGCATGTCTGTCTGAGACAGATAAATATATAATTTGAATTAAAAATGTATCACAGGAACTGAATACCAAGATTTCTTTGTCTCAGAGAGGAAATGTCACTGTTTTCACTATCAGCTAGCTTTTGCTATATACTATATGCTATCGATGTCAGTGTGCACCGGTTCAATGATGCTCCAATTAAAGTTACTCAGTATTTATTCAAAGTTTGAAGAATCAGTTTAGAGACATTCCTTTCCAGTCCATAAGTGTAACTCGGCACCACAATCCCTCTGACTTGAGTTTAATGATGGATGAGACATTTATGCATTTTACAGTGCACTTGTCACACAACCCCATTTTACCAAAAACACCTAAAATACAGGAGAACAAAGGGCCCTAACAGAGTGCACAGAGTACAGTGAATGGATTGATGAAATGAAACGTAGAACATAAGTTCAGCGATCAGTATACGATTGAAAAGTCCAAAGTTGTTAATTATGAACTAATTATAAGTTATATATAAGTGCCCATAAGGATTATCAATGATTGGATTGTCTAAAAAAAAAAAAAAAAAAGAAAGATTATACCAGCATTTCTGCAGTGCCTGTAGTATCGAGTACCAGGTATATTCAGTACCTGCTGATAGATGCTGCTTTCAAACGCTCCTGTGAGTATCTGTGTAAGCACTTTGTGAAGAGCATCAAAGGTTTCCATTTACAAAGAAGTGTTGATCATTGCAGCCAATCATAGACATATCTGTTAAATGCGAGAACGAAATGGCCTATCAGAGGTGTTTAAGTTATTCAGAATCTGCTCAACACCGCTCAAAATGGCTCGGTTTTCGTTCACTGCACAATTTAGACCTCTGCATGCTCGTAAATCCTTTCATATTCCCAACAAAGTGTAAACACAACGTAAATAAGATTGCACCGTGTAGATAGCTTTTTTGATTATAGAGGGAGTTTTCGCAGGAGTGTAGATCTCAGTGAGCAGGTGCTGAACGTATAAGCCCAAGTGATTGACCGCTTCAGTGATTATAAAGGAAGCGCTCTTTGCTCACTTTGTTTTATAACTCGTATACTATTTGAATAATAGTTTTGTTTTTCATGCTGCTCAGTACACTGCAAAGTTTCTGGATTTACAACTGTATTTAAATGCACAATTGAATACAAAACTGCAATGATTGGCAATAAACAGGACAAAACAGTCTAAGAGTTTAACAGTCTAAGAGTCTAACAGTTTTTCTCGATTGCTTAAACACATTTCTTGAAACTATGCCTCGTATTCTCAAAACTGTAAACACAATTCCATAACGTCTCACCCAATTCCCCAAACATCCTATTTTCAGGTCAAAATTAAGCTCTACACTCAAAACCATTCACTCTTGCTGAAAAACCAAACTTTGCCCTCAGACAGGACACACAAGCCCTCAAAATCACACACACTACAACATAGTCTAACACATTGGTGCAATAAATTCAAAACAACATTTCCAAAACTGGTAAGTTATGTTGCTTGTGCCCCCCACCCCACACACACACACAAACCTTTTCACATGATGAACACAAAAGACACAACCAATGGATACATTGGCACATTTTTATTCATTCATGTACTACACAGTACAACACACACACATTTTTTTTCCTGTTTTACTTTTCTTTTTTTACTCTCTCCTCTAATTTTTTTTTTATATTTACAGTACTTCCAGTAAGATTGTGTGACCATCATATGACAGTAAAAGAGCACACAAACCTTATTCTAATATGGAATTGTATTGGAATGGTAAAGAATGTTGGTACGTGACAGGAGGGCCTCCACAACTGTCAATATGATGAACAAGTCTAAGAATGTTCCACGTATAGTTGAAAATACCATAATTTGCCTAGAAAGATAACATTCTGGGAGTCAAGACTATAAAGGAGAAAGGATGCCCTCCCTTCACTGTCTCACTCTGTGCCACTCTGTGTGACTGTACGACTGCTGGCCTTTTCTTGCAAGAAAATAAACCTCAAAGACTATTGGAAATGTTTGTCTCTTATTCAGTGATAGAATTTTGTTTGCCACCACACCTCCCTGAAGGTTCTCGAGGCGACGGTAAAGCGACTCAAATTTGGCCTTACTCGTAGCCCAGCCTCCCTCATAGTCATACCATTGATAAAGACATGGGCAACTAGAGTGGCTTGAATTTCATCTGAGACTGCTTGTCTTCTTGCCCTTATTCCTCCTCCTTCTTATCCCTCCTCGATCTCTTCCTTCATGTCTTTCTGGATCCATTGTTCCAAAACCCAATAAACTGATTCAGGCCCTTTTATCTATCTTTGAAGGATCTGATTGATGTGTGTTAAATTTTGACTCTTAGTGTTTCCACTTTAATTGTGTGCTAACTGAGCTGAAGCTGTGCTGACTTGAGTGGACAGTATTGAATGCAAGTGCTTTCTAAATGACAACATGGTCTAGGCAACATACTGAAGCCAAAAATTATCCTTAATTTTGCATTAATTTAAAACGCATTGCTGCATAAGCAGACCTAGGCAGAGCGACTCGCGCTCCTATTGGTTGCTCAGCAGCAACTGCTGCAACCTATCCAGGGCCTGCTCGTGACGAAGCACCAATGAGGGCGCGGGCGCCCGTGCGCGTCACGTCCCGCCAGAATGGGCGTGGCTACAGGCTATAAAAGCAGGCCCGTGAGGTTGTTCTTTGATTTTTTGAGGTTGAGCTCTTCAGCGAAGTGGACACTCACCTCGCTGTTCTCCGGAGAAGCTGCGCCGTCGAAGAGCCTTCATCGGGACGAGCTTCAAGCCGGCCATCTTGCCGCTTCCTCTGCCGTGCTATCCGGCGCCGATATCCTTTTCATTCCGCGTGTTACGTTACACACACTTGCACCTAAAAGAGCGAGACGTTGTTTCAAATGCCTCTTTTCAAGAAGTGCGGCTCTTGCCGAGCCGATCTCAGCGACGGGGACTGCCACATCCTGTGCGTTTCCTGCCTGGGACTCACTCACGCGGACCACGCGCTTTCCCTGGGCGGCTGCCCGGAATGTGAAGCGATGTCTATGGCGACCCTGCGGGCTCGCCTAGCATCTTTCAGCGTGGATCCCGCCCCTCCGCTTCTCTCCTCTGGGCCGCGCCGTAAAAAGCGCCGTTCACAGAGAACGCCGGAGGCATCTGCCGCGAGCGCTTGCATGCCGGATCTCTCCCCGTGTGCATCGCTCCATGAATCCCCCACCTCTATCACGGCCGGCCAGCCGCCCGCTGTGCATATCGAGTCGGGGGGAGATGACGAAGAAGGGGACAGCTGCTCTATTCTGGCTTCTGACTGCGAAGAATGGTCGGGCTCCATTCCGGACCCCGCCCCTTCTCTTCAGGAATCGAGCGGTGTGCGGTCTACGTTCGACGCAGAGCTTCTTCGCCTGCTTACTAAGGCTGTGGAGGACCTCGGCCTCGATTGGTCGCTTCCCAACGAGCCTGCACCCAGCAGGCTGGACGGTTGCTTTCTGCCAGGCCGCCGCTCGACGCCTCACACCAGGCCTGCCCCCTTTCTTCCGGAGCTCCACGAGGAGCTCACTAAGAGCTGGAAGGCGCCATTTTCTGCCAGGCGCTCTTCTGTCTCTTCGACGCTCTCTCTAGTGGACGGCGTGAAAGACAAAGGCTATCTCTGCATTCCTCCGGTCGAGGAACCCGTAGCCGCACACCTCTGCCCGCCTTCCGCCGGATGGCAGTCTCATCCTTCACTGCCTTCCAAAGCCTGCAGGACTACTTCGGCTTTGATCGGTCGCGCCTACACCGCCGCCGGTCAAGCCGCGTCTGCACTTCATACGATGGCCATGCTTCAGGTGTATCAGGCCGACCTTCTCCGTAAAATGGACGAGGCGGGCCCAAACCCTGAGAATTTCTCTGACCTCAGGAGCGCGACCGACTTAGCGCTACGAGCCACCAAGTCCGCTGCTCAGGCCATCGGGAGGAATATGGCGTCTCTCAGTGTCACTGAGAGGCACTTGTGGTTGACACTGTCCGACATGAAGGAGTCCGACAGAGCCACTTTCCTCGACGCGCCCGTGGCGCCATCCGGTCTCTTCGGCCCGGCTGTCAAGGGGTTTTCGGTGCGGTACTCCGAGGTACAGAAAACCTCCCAGGCTATGTGGCATTTCTTGCCGAAGCGCTCCAGTTCCGCTATGGGCCGCTCTAAGCAGCCGTCCAATCGGAAGTCAGCGCCACAGCCTCCCCCGCCGTCAGCCTCACAGCGCCGTCAGCCGAGGGACTCCCAGCAGCGCTCACGCTCTTCCAGCCGCCACAGACCGCCTCCCCCTCGGGGACCCCGGTCCAAGATTGTGCTTAAGGCAGAGCCCTCAAAGTCTTCCTAACCGTGCTAGGAAGACGAAGATGGTCGAGTCCCGCTGCGGCCGGACCACCATCGAAATCAGCGCGCCTCGCTCTCACAGTTCCCTCAGCAGAGGTGACTGGAGATGTATATTTCACAGCCAACGAGCCCATTACACAACACGCTCGCCTGTACCCAAAGGCCGTTTTTACGGCCGCCCAAATATATCACAGAAAGAGTATTCTGTCTGTTTATCCGGCTCACGCCGATGGTGTTATAAATGCAGGTCATGTGCCCACTCCACAGTGTTCGCACCTACATACAAACACGGCCGGTTCAGTGATTCACACTCATTCACGGCCCATATCCATAAACTCGGCTCACGCCGTGTGTGTTTCAAATGTGGAAGAGGTGCCCGCTGTACAGCGCTCATCCCTTCACACAAACACGGGCTGCTCTGTGATAAGCACTCATTCAGAGCCCCCGTCAATAAACACAAAACGTGTCCCGTGTGTAAATCACCCTCGACCAGACACGAGCTGTGTTATGTGTGTGCGAAGCGCGCGCGCCTCCATGAGCGCGCGCTCTCTCTCAGGCGCTGTGAGATATGTGCCACACACACACACAGCGACAACAGCCCGCGCGTTATTCTCCCTCTAGCCTTTCACATAAAGGCATGGAGGGAGCTGCCGGGCGTGTCAGAATGGGTACTGAACACGATAGAACGAGGCTATTCACTACAGTTCGCTCGCAGACTCCCTCGCTTCTGAGCCAGGGTCGAAACCACGGTGAACAGCGAAGTAGCACACCTACTTCGCGCCGAGATTGCGAAACTGTTAGAGAAACGAGCCATAGAAACCGTCCCTCACACACTGAGCGAGTCAGGTTTTTACAGCAGATATTTCCTCGTTCCAAATAAGGATGGCGGTCTCAGACCCATCCTAGATCTCAGACGGCTGAACAAAGCCCTTATGCAGAGATCGTTCAAAATGCTCACGACCAGTCAGATTCTCGCGCAAATTCGTCCGAGAGACTGGTTTATCTCTGTGGATCTGAAAGACGCATATTTTCAGATCCAGATAGCGCCCCATCACAGGCCTTTCTTGCGATTCGCCTTCGGAGTATACCGTCCTGCCGTTCGGTCTGTCCTTAGCACCCTGTACATTCACGAAGTGCATGGATGCAGCGCTCGCTCCCCTGAGACAACGGGGAATTCGAATACTGAACTATCTGGACGACTGGCTTATTCTAGCCCAGTCAGAGTCAGAGTTAATAGCGCACAGGGCTCTATTACTTGACCATTTACGGGATTTGGGTCTCCAAATCAACTGGACCAAGAGTTTACTGTCTCCCAGCCAGAGAATCTCTTTTCTGGGAACAGACTTAGACTCTGTGTCAATGACAGCGCGGCTAACGTCACAGCGCGCGCTGCAGATTCAGCGCTCAGCTGTAGCTTTCAGGACCGGCAGCATTTTTCCTCTCAAACGTTTTCAGAGGATGCTGGGTCTTATGGCTTCGGCCTCGGCAGTGCTTCAACTGGGCTTGCTTTTCATGCGCCCGCTGCAGCACTGGCTGAAAACGCGGGTCCTGTTGCGAGCATGGTCCGCTGGCCGCGTTCGCCTCAGGGTAACTCAGAACTGTGTCACAGCACTGAATCCCTGGAAGGCGGCAGACTGGTATCAGTCAGGAGTGGATCTGGGCATGACTTCGAGACGAAAAGTAATCTCGACAGACGCATCCAACTCAGGTTGGGGCGGCCTCTACGAGGGCAGACCAGTGTTTGGTCTGTGGGCAACCTCAGAAAGGCGCCTACACATAAACTGTCTGGAGATGAAAGCGGTCGAAAATGCCTTGAGATACTTTCTCCCCCTCCTCAAAGGCCACAACGTTTTAGTCCGCACGGACAACATGTCAGTGGTATCATACATCAACCGCCAGGGCGGTCTCAGGTCATGGAGCCTTCACAAGCTGGCGGAACGCCGCCTCTTGTGGGCCCATCACAACCTGCGCTCACTGAGAGCATCGCATGTCCCGGGCTGCCAAAATGTGGGACCAGACATGCTGTCCAGGGACAACGCTCCCCCCGGGGAATGGTCCCTGCACCCTCAGATAGCCCAGTTACTATGGGACATCTTCGGCAGAGCGGATATCGACCTCTTTGCGTCGACGGAGAACGCGCACTGCCCAGTATACTTCACGAAACATAGAGATGCGCTGGCCCACGACTGGCCCAGCCGTCCGCTCTATGCGTTTCCCCCGATCGCGATGTTACCACAGGTAATCAAGCGCATCAGGGAGAGCAAATGCTCTGTGCTCCTCGTTGCGCCGCTCTGGAGGAATCAAGTGTGGTTCTCAGAGCTGATACAACTGACGAGCACGACCCCGTGGCCGATTCCGGTGAGGAAAGATCTCCTCTCCCAGGCCAGGGGCGCGATCTGGCACCCGCGCCCCGACTTATTTGCCCTGCATGCATGGGCCATCAATGGGTACCCGCTGACCTCCCAGCGGCAGTGTTGAACACAATTACTCAGGCCAGAGCACCCTCTACGAGAAGGCTCTACGCCTCTAAATGGTCAGTGTTTTCCGGCTGGTGCTCAGCCCGAAACTTAGACCCACAGCGCTGTAGCGTTACAGAGGTTCTCTCCTTTCTGCAAGAGCTTTTGGACGAGGGCAGGTCCCCCTCCACGCTCAAAGTGTATGTGGCGGCCATTGCTGCGTTTACAAAACCCTTGCATGGCCGGTCACTGGGTAGAGATGACTTCATTGTTAGGTTCCTTAGAGGAGCTAGAAGGTTAAATCCTCCCCAGACCCCTCTGGTTCCAGCCTGGGACCTCTCCTTGGTCCTGGATGCCATGAAGGGCGAACCCTTCGAACCCCTTCAGTCCGTGGATTTGCGGTATCTTTCCCTGAAGACCGCTTTTCTCATGGCTCTCGCTTCAGTTAAGCGAGTGGGTGACCTTCACGCGCTCTCTGTGAGTGCTTCGTGCTTGGAGTTTGGGCCTAATGACTCTAAAGTCATCCTTAAACCGAGGCACGGTTATGTCCCCAAAGTGCTTTCTACTCCGTTCAGATCACAGATCATTTCACTGTCAGCTCTTCCGAGATCTGAGGGTGAGGACGATGTGAATTTTCTCTGCCCTGTCAGGGCGTTGAGAATATATGTCGAACGGTCTGATGCTTTCAGGCAGTCAGAGCAGCTCTTCGTTTCGTTTGGTGGCCGCGCTAAGGGCTTAGCCACATCGAAACAGAGCCTGTCCAGATGGATAGTTGACGCTAGGGCTGTCACGATGTTAGATTTTTCACACCACGGTTATTGTGGCCAAAAGAATTCACGATATCGATATATCGCAATATCTATAGAATCTATTTTGGGTAGTTATCAGTCAAATTCATTTTTACTTTGTTTATATAGTTTTTCTTTTTTACCCAACAAACATAAGGATACTGATAGACAAGGCACATGCATTTTTTACTTCTTGCGTACTCAATCTATGGCAAATTCTTGTGAAGGAAGACAAGCATGTGAAGTTTATCTGGTTTCAAACTGAAGCAAAACACTGTCTGAAGGTTTCCTGAAGAACTGAAAAGCTCTTAAACCTATTGTTGCACCGGCGCCAATAAAGTCATGCAGGTAGCAGATTTGAATAAAAAAATCAAGTGCAAATACAAAAATAAGATGAGTAAAGAAAACGGGGTTCTTAATTTTAATAATCACCCTTTATTAATATATGAACACAGAATATATTCATATATTCATGCTGTTAACAGTTAATGTCACGTTTCCCATTCCATGACTAGTAAAATAATAGCTGCGTCGCGTCTATGACAACTCGAGGTATCGCACACGCACGCGCGTCTCAGTTTATGGCCAGCAATATCATTGTTTAAGGACATTATGGAATTGAGATAATGTATGTACTATGTTATGATTACACTGTACAATAGTTGCTGAGTCTGTGATCTGAACACTTTACCTCAGAGCGTCCGTTAACTGAATGAATTGAGAATATCACCTGAAAATCCGATAACATCAGCAATTTTCATTCAAGCAGCGGATTTCTGTAAATTAATGTAAAATTAAATGTATATTGCAGCACAGGGTGAAATCATTTACGATGATTTGATACAAATATAATGTAAATTTAATATAAAACGATGTAAATGACGCTCTGTGTCGCGGCAGGATTTTGAACATGGTCCTGAGCCGTTGCTGGGCGTCGCAGCCGCCGGTGTGTGTACGTTACACTCATAGAGAATGTGTTCGAATTTTAAAGACGTGGCGCTGCGCTTCTCGTCCGGTGTGCGACCACCTTTAAGGTGCTGTTTTCTTTGAAGCCGAAGAACTCTGTTCTTAATACTGGCGAGCTTACTTTTTTCGGGTGTGGACAGAGTGTTTCACTCTAGCTGCGCGGGCGCGGACGAGCGCTGCGTCGTCTTCTTATTTGACAGGTGTCAGCGGGTGCAATACTGCCACATGAGAGGTCAACCAGGTACTGGCGCTGTAGTATTTATGTGTCATGTTATCATAAGAGTCCTATTCATTTTAAACATTGTGGTTATCGCCAATACCGGTATATTGTCACACTCTAAATTAACACGATGTCGATATTTCATGCTTTGAATATCACGATTATCGTCAACACCGGTATATTGCGACACCCCTAGTTGACGCTATCGCTATGGCTTATAGGTCTAAGAACCTTCATTGCCCTCTGGGCGTCAGAGCGCACTCCACCAGAGGCATGGCCTCGTCATGGGCGTGGTCTCGCGGAGTCTCTCTCCATGATGGCGGGCTGGGCCTCCCCGTCTACATTTATCAGGTTTTATAACCTGGAGGTGCCTGCCCTACAGGCTAAACTGTTGTCAGTCTAACATACTAGCTCTGTTCGCTCTCGCTGCAGATCGACACAGACTGTGTGTGGTTCGTGTTATACACAGGTTCCAGATCGACAGACCAGGTCTTCCTGTCTGTGATCGATTTTCACCTGTCCTCCGGGTTCAGGTGGCTGACAGGCAGTGTTATCATTCTTAGATCAGCCCACGGATGTCCCTGGCTGTTCTACTGTATTAAGCACCCATTCCCACACTCTGGAATGGTTATCACTCCCTGGGCCCACCCCTCGTCGGCCCAGATATTACCACTTACGTTTGTCCCCGGGCACATGCCCTTGGGAACGTGCATGTGGACCTTCTCTAGCATGCACGGCATTTTACATTGGGTTCCCGTAGCGTAAGCTAGCTTACGCAACACGAGAGTACTCTCGTAAGAGAACGCTCTCGGTTACTAACGTAACCTCGGTTCTCTCTAGATGAGGGAACGAGTGATGCGTAACCCTGCCGTGCTTGTGCTACTTCTGGTTCGCTTCAGATTGAAAAACCAGAAAACAACCTCACGGGCCTGCTTTTATAGCCTGTAGCCACGCCCATTCTGGCGGGACGTGACGCGCACAGGCGCCCGCGCCCTCGCCCTCATTGGTGCTTCGTCACGAGCAGGCCCTGGATAGGTTGCAGCAGTTGCTGCTGAGCAACCAATAGGCGCGCGAGTCGCTCTGCCTAGGTCTGCTTATGCAGCGATGGGTTTTAAATTAATGCAAAATTAAGGATAATTTTTGGCTTCAGTATTCTCGAGAAAAGGGTTTTTCCCATAGCGTAAGCTAGCTTACGCAACACTCGTTCCCTCATCTAGAGACAACCGAGGTTACGTTAGTAACCGAGATCGTTATAGTGTTTAAGCAATCGAGAAAAACTGTAATAGACCTGTCACTTGTTCTATGTAATGTGAATGTGTTTCTTTGTCCTTTATTTTTATTTTTTTACTTATTACTAATATGGTAATTACTAACTACAATCCTTTTTTGGAATAGTTCTACATTTCCATCTGGCCAGCAGTAGTGCTTTGTAAAGAAAAAAAAATCTAGCCTAACAGTCAAAATAGTCAAAGATGAGGATATTTGGCCCCGAGAGCCAAAGCAGCGAGTCAAAATTAAAAATTTAAATATTTCATCAGTTGAGACCAATTGGATATGAATACTTAAAGGTAAGATCAGATGTTATATCAGGCTATTATTATTTGTACATTTATATATAGCAGAAGGCCATTTGACTGAGAAAAGATACTGTATAGGCATTCAGGGTTGTCCTCTTGAAGTCTGGACCATTGTTATATTTTGCTTTAAATAAATATGTTGTAAGTAAGAAAGTAATTAAAGTGATGACAACTATGTGATTCATATTATGTCCCTCTTAACTTTACATTAAACACCAACTTTTCACATTCAGTGTGGACAGACAAATTACTTTTAAACTGTTAGTTCACCCAAAAATAAAAATTCTGTCATTAATTATTACTGACCCTCATGTCGTTCCAAACCCTTAAGACTTTCATTCATCTTCGGAACACAAATGAAGATCTTTTAAAAAATCTGAGAGCTTTCTGACAGCTACACAACTGACACTTTGACGCTTCAAAAAGTTCATAAAGAGATCGTAAAACGAATCCACATGAATTGAGTGGATTAGTCCAAATTTGATCGATCACTTTATATGAAGAACAGATTGAATTTAGGCTTTTATTCGCATATAAACATTGATCAGCGAACATAAAGAGAAGCTCAACTGAACCTGCTTGACGCTCGAGAACAAAACCTCTTGCGGAAGCTCAAAAGTGTTGCATAACACAAGAACAAACCTCATTGGCTCTCGCACGTCGAATATGATATGAACGAATATGCTTGAGCTTCTGTTGGTTTACCACAACTGATATACGAGTTGATGAATGTTTATATGTGAATAAAAGCTTAAATTCAATCTGTTCATCATATAAAACGATTGTGTCTCTTCAGAGAATTTTGGCTTAAACCTCTCAACTCATATGGATTAGTTTTAGTTTTACAATCTCTTTATGAACATTTTTAAGTGTCAAAGTCTCAGTTGCATTGCTGTCAACAGAGGTACAGAAAGCCCCTTTATCTTATATACCCTGGGTTTTGTGAAACTAACAAATAAAAGATTGGAAAAAAGCACCCTACAGCTAATGTTCAGCAGTCACAGATGTTGAGAGTGAAGTGAACAACACTGATGATTAATGGCACACATCTAAAGAATGCTGTGTTCGGTCTATGGTTCAGCAGCACTGACTGTCTGATCCAGACTTCTTAAACACATCCACTAGGGACACCTCTTACACACTAGTATGTCACCCTACAAAGCTACTTTGCGTGTTAAAAATATCCTGCCGAGGTCTTTGCCAAATTATTATTTGTGTGTGTGTGTGAGAGAGTGTGAGAGCGTGAGAGTGAGAGAGTGAGAGAGTGAGAGAGTAAGAAAGAAAGAAGCGAACAGCGCCAATAGCAGTGATGACTAATTAACTGTTTTTCCTCCACCTCAGCTGCAGGTCCCTCAGGAGCCGGTTACTCAGTTCTTCCCCTGCTGCTCATGAAAGCACAAATTAGCACTCATGCTAATGTGAGGCCCTCAACTTCATCGAGATACGCTTTCAACTGTTGTCTCTCAAGACTAATGGGACACCCAGATTCAACAACAGATTCAACCTGTGCACACACTGTACAAAAGCAATTAGATTCTGCCTAGCATACAGGGCTTAGTGAGTCACAGATACAAGAAATGAGAATTACATTTTAAAAAAAACATGTTAACCAGCTGAATAGCCTAAGAGAGTTTGAACCAATCTGAGCTGAACTGCGAGCTCCCAGTATGCACTCCAGCATGAATTATAATTTTTTTTAAATCAGATTATTGTTTATGTTGTTTTAACCATCACTGTTGGGCATTTGTTAATTGGAGATACTAAAAATGTTTTTACTAAATTATATTTGTTGACTGAGGTTGGTGAGTTTATTAAATTTGATGATTAAAGCAATGTATTATGTAACAAGTAGTGGCAGATCTTTTCTTCTGTAGAGTGATATCTGTAGAGTACATCAGAGTTTTCTATTTATCGAAAAAGGAAGAAAAAAAATGTAGTGTGGGGGATTTGGGTTTAATCGTCAGTTGTTGATTGGATGGAGGAAGATCTGAATGCAAGCTTGCAGTCAATTGTAAGAAAGGGGCGAGGTTTAAGCAAACCAAATGACTGGAATTTCGGCATTTTTCACAAGAAAGAAGTCTGTCGTTTCACCAGAAGATCTAGTTATGATAATTTGAATAAATTACTGTCAAATAATAATAAAAAAGATAATAAATTTATTCATAGTTTAATTGTTCACAATAAGATCAACAACATGCATTTAAAAAAAGGATGAATTTTAATTTCATGCTGACTGCATGAAATAATTTTACTGTGCAATATTTTGTACTGTGCAGAGTGTACTTCATATAGGCCTATTGATGTGATTTAAAACATAAGAATAAAACCATGAACAATGACATTTCTTTACAATTTCAGAAACAAGAAACTAGGGATGTGCAATATCACGATTTTTGATCGTGGACGATTAAAATGTCTCCACGATCTGCTTTTGAAGAAATATCGTAATTGAATTGAATTGAATGCCTTTATTGTCATTGTACTTTACAATACAACGTAATATCATGCATTCTATCAGTTGCAGTTCTGGCGCCTCTGTCTCAACATACTGTACAACTGTACATACACATCACAAGTTAATGCAGAGTTACGGGACACTGCAATTCACAAAAGTTCATTATTTGCATGTGCTTTATTAGCCTGGGAAAACCCAGACAACTTCCGGCAAATTTACATTTGCTCTGCAAGTCTGGCAAAGAGCTCATTCAAGTCCATTTCCATGCCGTCGAAATCGCGGCACCAATCAGAAACATTGAGGCGGGCTTTACACAATGACGATCACTCTGATTGGTTTAAGGTCTATCCAATTGCGCCCAGAGGCATTTGAGCGACGTCCACTCCATTGGTGAAGCGCACCAACTTTTAAATGCATTATTATATTCAAATTGCAAACACATGAGGACAGTCTCCATGAAAGAGCCACTGGCAGATGAACATGCTACTACATTTCTCTCCGAAACGGTAGGAAATTAAATTAGATTTAATAGAGGATTTTAACTGTGACAAGATGATTGAAAGGGCAGTTTACGTGACAGAATGCACGCGACAGATCTGTCCGATAAAGATGACCGATAAAGTAGTATGTCCCAAAGCTTGCCTACTTTTTTGCTACACATTCAAAAGTAAATACATTTTCTTCACAAAAAGAGTAACGTTACATACTTTTATGGCGTAGTGTAACTTAGGCGAATTGGGACGCAACATATGTCTTTACACGATGACGATCGCTCTGATTGGTTTTAGATCTATCCAATTGTGCCCAGAGGCATTTGAGCGACGTCCGTTGGTGACGCCCCTTTGGAAATGAGTTATTAAAGAAGCTTTGCCAGACCATAACTCAGTTACTACTGAGAATGGTCTGGTTTTAACCAGGCTAGTGCTTTATAGCCTTGCCGGTTCAACATTTCATTCGCGTGCCGATGTGCTGTTCTAACGTGCGCTTTTCTGAGCTCATACACCCGAAGTGCACATGCACTAAAAGCCTGTCACACAGCGCCTGGTTACTGGACTGAGTACTGGACTGAGTCTCATTGCGCTAATACTGTCAAATACACACAAGGTTTACATAAACAGAGATGGTTATGTCTAAAGTGAAAGCAAACATTTGAGAGAAAATCTGGTGCATGTGTTATATGCGTCGCGTGCAGGTCTTAAAGCGACAGTAGCCTATTAGTAAACATGCTGCTGCTTGTCCTTAAAGGAATAGTTCACCAAAAAATTTAAATTATGTCATTATTTACTCTCTAATGTTGTTCCAAACCTGTATTAATTTATTTATTGTGCTGAACACAAAAGAAGATATTTTGAAGAATGTGGGTAACCAAACAGTTGCTGGTCCCCATTGACTTATAGGAGAAAAAAAACTACACACTGGGGAGCAGCAACTGTTTGGTTACCCACATTCTTCAAAATAACTTCTTTTCAATAGAAGAAAGAAACTTATTATGGGTTAAACTTAGGAGTAAATTATGACAATTTTCATTTTGGGGGGAACTATCCCTTTAATGTTAATAAAACAACAAAAACACAAAGAGAAAATCATTCACTGACTGAGAACTTTAATAGTAGCTTTAATAAAAACCAATGTTTAATTTATACAGTGAAGTCTATGTAGTGTTTTCATTTCATATTTGTTTACTTCAATGCTACTGCTAAATACACCTAGAATCTGAACAAATAAAGCACTGTTTATTTAATTTGTATATTAAGCGGTGTAATGTGTATCTTTGTTCTTATTTTTTTTAATAAAGAAAATAATGACAAAGACTTTTATCTTTGCAACTTTGGCCTAAATGTCTGCCATTCCTTTTTATTTTATATTTGGTTACCTATAAGGCTTTGTTTTTTAAAATAGGGACATTAGTTTGGCTGTAATGCTCAGTCACTTGTAAAATAGTAAAACCAACTTGAAAAAGAATCATGATAATACATTTTCCTGAAAAGAATCGTGATATTATGTTTGCTATATCGCCCAACTCTACAAGAAATCAGTAGTTGCCTTGACAGTAATTTTCTGGTTGAATGAGAAATTCAGTGAACAAACTAATTCAAGTTGGCCAAACAAAAGTTTTACCAAGGACAATTAAGACAAAAATCTGTCTTCATCTGTGACTTATGTCAGCAATACCTTAGGGCGTCTAGCTGTTCATTCAACTCAATCATTATCATCAAATACAAAATCTTTTTTCATGTCATCTTTCTTTAATGTACATTGGTTGTGATCTCAAATGCACACAAAGTATACACGTAGCAGTTTCATCTCCAGACGACATTTCCCAGAGCCACAGTCCAGAATTTTTAAGAGTGATCAGAGCTTTGAGTCTGTGGCTCTCTCAACAGTCTAAGCTTTGATTCCAAACAGTGATGGTACCTCAAAGCAAAGGAATCATGGGAAGAGTCATAAGAAAACGAGTCAAACCATGTCATGTTGCTTTTGACTAACCATGAGCTATAGTTTAAAGAAAACCTACGATACATGTAAGTTTGTGTCATATATTGAGGAGAAACAACAGAAGAATTACATTTTTATCTCTTAGACAAGCATCTATGCACTTTCTTCTTCCTGTTTGTGCACTAAGGTGTTACAGCACAAAGTTTGGATAGAAATATGCAAATACACTGTGAAAGTAAAACCACAGCTAGGCGCAGCAAACAAACTCAAGTCAAGACATGGGAGTATAATTTTAATATTGTGTCTGCGACACTGCAGGGCATGCAGTAAACAAACATAGGTTAATATAATAGGATGTATTATGTGTTTAATTCTTACAATACAAATTCCTGTTTAAAAATCTTAACTGAAGTAATGCCAGACATTGTGAATGTGAATGTTTACAGTAATGTGTGAACAATTTCAAGTCCTATACTTCAAAAGCCTTAGGTAACAAAATATAAAATAAAAAGGAATGGCAGACATTTAGGCCAAAGTGGCGAAGATAAAAATCTTTGTCATTATTTTCTTTGTTATAAAAAAAAAAAAAAGAACAAAGATACACATTACACCGCTTAATATACAAATGAAATAAACAGTGCTTTATTTGTTCAGATACTGTACAGTAGGTGTATTTAGCAGTAGCATTGAAGAAAGTAATTAAATGAACAAATATGAAATTAAAACACTACATAGACTTCACTGTATAAATTATACATTGATTCTTATTAAAGCTACTATTAAAGTTCTCAGTCAGTGAGTGATTTTCTCTTTGTGTTTTGTTGTTTTATTAACATTAAAGGGATAGTTCCCCAAAAATGAAAATTGTCATAATTTACTTTCAAGTTTAACCTGTAATAAGTTTCTTTCTTCTGTTGAAAATAAAAGTTATTTTGAAGAATGTGGGTAACCAAATAGTTGCTGCTCCCCAGTGTGTAGTTTTTTCTCCTATGAAATTAATGAATACAGGTTTGGAACAACATTAGAGAGTAAATAATGACAATTTTCATTTTTTGGTGAACTATCCCTAAGGACAAGCGGCAGCATGTTTACTATTAGGCTACTGTCGCTTTAAGACCGGCACGCGACGCATCTAATATACACGCACCAGATTTTCTCTCAAATGTTTGCTTTCACTTTAGACATAATTTTAATACATGTCTGCGACTCTGCGGGGCATGCAGTAAACAAACATAAGTTAATATAATAGGACGTATTATGCGTTTAATTCTTACAATACAAATTCCTGTTTAAAAATCTTAACTGAAGTAATGCCAGACATTTATGTGTGAATGTTTACAGTAATGTGTGCAATCTGATTTACAGTGTACAGCCGATGTACACTGGGCCCTATCATACACCCGGCCCAATGCAGTGCCAGGCATGACCCAAGCGTTTTTTTGCTAGTTTCAGCCCGACGCAGTTAACATTCTGCACAACGTTGTTTAAATGGCAAATGCATTTGCGCCTATTTGTGTGCCCATGGTCTGAAAACGAGGCGTGTTCAGGCGCATTGCTATTTTGAGGCAACTGAAATAGTCTGCGCCATTGACCAACTGAAACCTGGTTTAATATTTCTTTTGCTATTTAAAGAGCACGTTTGTAATATGCACCTGTATAGGCGGGTACACTACACGCGTATTCTTTGTCCCGTAGATGGTCTGCTCTTTAACCTCACGCACGAGCAGATCCGTTTCCTCGCTAGAGAAGCGTTCAGTTTTTCCGCATGCAAATTCCACCATGTAAATAGCGAATCCGCCACGGCGCGAGCGCAACTGGCTTTTAAAGGGAATGGGAGATGAGACTCTGATTGGTTTATTGGAGGTTACGCCCAAAACACACCGATTACTCATTAAGAGAATAGAGACAACCCTTTTAGACCATGCGCCGGGCGCACCGACCATTTTTCCTGTCATTACACTAGCAAAAGTGAATTCGGACTGAATTTCTAAGTGTGCTTTAAACCATGGGCTTAGATCATTATAATAGGGCCCTATATTGCTCTAATCTAATGCAAGACTGGCACAAAAAAAAAGGTATTACAAAAAAAATCACTTTAATAAATCATTCATTGATTAAAAAACATACACTTAAATATAGCAATGCAAAATTATACGGATAATTTTGTAATGAGTAATTAAACTCAGCTTGATGCCAAGTGTTTTATCTTTCTTCAATTATTTTACTAGGGGAACAATATTGTAAACTCAGAAGACTCTACAAAGAGGAAATTATAATTGGTGGATGAGTCAAATATTCAGTTATCCCCTGCAGGTAACATATTCATCTAGGTTTAATTAATAAATGTTCTTGATAACTTCATTACTGCTTTAGGGACGGATGAGGACGCATTTCATGAGTGGGGAAATGATGCACAGATTGGCAAAGTGTCTCAATATACAAAAAAAAAAAAAAACAATAGCAAAGTAAAATAATATATATTTTTTCATGTATGTTGAGTCTAGTATGGCAGGAGTTTTTTTTTAAATTATTAATAAAAGTGTTTTTTCAAACAGAAAGAAATCCCCTATTTGTGTTTTTGTGACAATTCATTTTCGACAAGATTTTTTAAGTTTTTTAAATTGAGTAAGGGTTGACTAGTCACAGCGTCAGAAAGCATAGACCACCTTCTTGTAAAAAAGAAGGATGTCAACATGATAGAACAGCACATTTTCAGTGTTTAAACAGGTGGGACACACGCAATGTTCTGATCAGCCACATAAACGCAAGATGCACATAAACCTTGCACATGTGATTAAAGCTTTTGTGTCTGATGTGCTCCGTTTGCTTCAATCTGCTCCTCAGCAGTTATAAACATGAAAAATTCATACATTTCAGTCAAGTGAGTTTACTACATAAATATTAAACTCTAAAGGGGGAAGGTTTGGATGACTCATCAAACGACCCACCAAAATATGTTAAATTTATGTAATGTGAATTCAGGTTGATCAGAGCACTTTTTGCCTTTGAGATAACTGGGGAAAAGTGTCCCTGAATTCACCTCTTTATATCATCTGTTCTGATATGGAGCCATATCCCACTTCTGCTCATGTGATATTGCATACAAGTTTCCTTGTTCTCCACATTTTGGACTGAACGTGTGGAAAATGAGAGAACTTACCCATCTTGATCTTGGTAGTTCACATTCAGCCTCTTTGTGGAGCCCAGTAACTCTAGAAAAACAGATGGAAATAAAAGTCAGGACATGATGTGATGTTTCAAACAAATCAGTCAGCTGCTGAACCCTCCATTAGAGAGGTATGAGGCATGATGATGTTACGGCATGAAAGCACTTGTTTCAAACTTTCAACAGGCAATTGTTTTGTAATCAAACACAACGTAGATTGACGGTTGTGTCATATTTTTCCAGTGAGTAACATTCATTACGTGTCTATTTTGCCATCGGCACAATATTAATGTTATAACAATTACTTTTTTGCATATGAACTGAAAAGTATTTCTCTGTTAAAAACTGGGATAAAAAAAAAAAAGGTAATTCTGTCATTATTAACTCACACTCATGCAATTCCAAGAGATCAGCCAGTGTCTACAGATGGTCTCATTATTCAATCCTGTCAAAAACACTGTCTTATAAGCCTAAGCCATGCAGGATTCCTAACAATCCAAATTAGGAATGATTTCCATGAATAAACTAAGCAACTAGCCTAAATGTTCCCCTCTTTCCTTTTTTGGAACATGCAAATGCAAACAAGCGGAGTGATACAAACAGTGGAAAGTCCCAGTGCAGTTAGTCCCAGTGTCATTGCATCTTCAAAAAACAAGGTACAGTTAGTCCAAATCCAGAATGCAGCTGATACATGTTCTTACCAGGTCAAAAATCATCTCTACATTGACTACCTATTAAGCCTCATAGAAATTATAAAATATTGCCTCTTACCTATAATATAGCCCTAATTGGTATTGCTCCTTTGTAAAAAAATCGCAACCTTATGGTTAAATTAAGCATACACCATTTATATTGTTTAACACGTTCATTTTGTCATCATTTGCTATATCCAGCAAAATAAATCATCAGATTGAAGGATGATTCTCACAAAACAGTATTTTCTGCAAGCTTTTTTCAAGGTAAATTTAGGTGTCTTTTCAATAAAGGACACTTGGAGACCTCACTTGTCTTTACCTTGACTGCATTCCTCATCCATCAAAACTTTACTAGCGAGATGCTGGTTTGCTTTATCCAGCTGACAAACAGTTTGCATATCATCAGGCCAGCGGTGGGATGTTTTGACGTTCCATTCAGTCTGTATTTCACACAGCGCGATGCATTTGGGGATCGTGCTCTATCAGTCACAGATAAACAGAGCAATTCCAAGATGACAGATGACATATCTGTCAAAATGACAGAGCTCGTGTTTTAAAGCGAAATACACAGTGGAATGAATAATTGACTGAAAACACAGCCTCTATTCGCTGTGCCATCTCTGATGTAACCAGCCTGGTTTTCTTCATTTGCGCCATTTTGAACTAATTGTTTGAATGAATTCGCTTACTAGATCATTGGACTGAAAATTTCCCAGAGTTTAAACTCCCGACCTCTAAGATGAACTCTGTGACATAAGTTCTGTATAAATACAAAAAGACATCCCTTTAGCCAAGCAATCTTAATTGCATAATCGTATTACAATTATATCTGGATCTGTTCGGATCCAGCCTTTGCGATGTTTTCAATATCATCCCTGTAACATAATCCTTGTATTATAAACATTATGAGCACTAGTTGTATTTGCTGCCTAACACACGTTTGTTGGTTCAGCTTAACATAATACATGAAGTTAACCACATAACATGTAGCCTTTTATAGCTGTATATTACTGCCATATGGACATTATTTTGATATAATCATTGCATTTTCTGTAAAGCTGCTTTAAAACAATATGTACTGTGAAAAGATCTGGAACTAACGGTTCTATAATGCAAGTAATAATGTTCGGTCACACACTTTATATTAGGTGTCTTTAACTACTATGTACTTCCATCAAAAAATAAGTACAATGTACTTATTGTGTTCATATTGTATCGCAAAACACTCTTGCTGCTATTGAGGTGGGATACGGGTAGGGTTAGGGACAGGTTTGGTGGTATAAGTAGGTTTAAGGGTTGGTTAGGGTATAGGGGAAAGGTCAACGGTGTAATTATAGATGTAATTCCAGAAATTAATTCCAGCTGTAATTACATGCATTGTTTTTACATTGTACTTAAAAATAAAAAATACCTGCATGTACACAATTCTGTAAGTGCATTCTATCAAAAGATTAATTTATATGTTAGTACATAGTAGTTAAAGACACCTAATATAAATTGAGACCAAATGTTCTAATGATGTGGAGAAGTAAAAGAAAAGGAAACTTTGAATATTTGGAATAAAGAGCACTGTAAGCACTGTAACATAAAAAAAAAGAAAAATCGTACGCTCCACCTGTCGCTGAAGGGAAAATGTGATCTAGGTCACTAAGTGAAGAGCGATGAACGCAGAGCAAGACTGTCCTAACTGTCAGTGACTGTAGACAAGTCTGTCCTCTAAACAACATGGAGCTGTGTCATCATTATAAATGATCTCTGAACTACAGCATCCTGACTGCTTTTATCTCAAACGTGGAAAAGAAGAATCTTAACTGTAAATGTAAATGTTGTGTTCACTTACCTGTCAGTGCACACACAACTGCCTGCCCCATTTTGACTAATAAACCTAAACTTTTCTTTGTTTTCTTACATCCTATACACTTCAACCATTCACTTGCTTAGAAACCTTTCCATCCAATCCATATAAGACCATCAGCCTCAAAAAATATCCCGTCTCCTGCTCCAAATCACACTGCAGGAAATTAGATCTATAACTATTTGTACCCTCCAGCATAGTGGGAGCAATGAATTCCTGCCCCCACATCTTCTGGATTAAAACCAATCAGAAAAAAAAAAAACGTATTTATTGTGAAAACTGCATTTGTTATTCCTGAGTTATAGACATCTATGGCTATCAGCTCACTTAAAAGATTAGTTCACTTCAGAATTAACATTTCCTGATAATTTATACCCCCACGTCATCCAAGATGTTCATGTCTTTCTTTCTTCAGACGAAAAGAAATTAAGGTTTTTGAGGAAAACATTCCAGGATTTTTCTCCATATAGTGGACTTCAATGGGGTTCAATGGTTCAATGGTTTGAAGGTCCAAATTGCAGTTCCAATGCAACTTTAAAGGGCTCTACACGATCCCAGCCGAAGAATAAGGGTCTTATCTAGCGCAACGATCAGACATGTTGAAAGATCACGCGTGACATAGGCGGCAGAAGTACCGAATCGCAAAGACTAAGTCAAACAGTATTTACAAAAAGTAAATAAAGTAAATAAATATGGTAAAACAATGATGTCAGGCGATTTTGAAATTGGAGGAGAAAATGAGAAGGAGTTTTTCGCCCTACCCTACCTTTTTGGACCAGAACACGCGTGACCTTTCAACGATGTTGAATGTGTTCTTCTTTCAGCCAAACACAATCTGAGCCAAAATATCCAGGCTCTTCCAAGCTTTAAAAAAATGGGAGTAAATGGTAACTGAGATTTGAAGAAGAAAAAAACACGCATCCATCCATCATAAAAGTAATCCATAAGGCTCATAAATGCCTTCTGAAGAGAAGCGATTTGTTTGTGTGAGAAAAATATCCATAATTAAAACTTTACATAAACTGTACTCACTAGCTTCTGTTAACATCCATCCGAGCCTTCCCGAGAGATCGAGTTCCGGCGTATGACATACGACTTAGCATAAGAGGAAACTAGCATAAGCTTAGCTGAGAGTAGACTCCTCTAGCAGTTCAAATAAACAGGGCTTGGTGACAAACTCAAACTCCTCCGACATTTCTCTTTAAAGATTCTCGGTTTAGACTTCTAGCCTAATTCGTGACCGGTGTTTTGTTTTTCTCCATCCTCTGCGCTTCCAAATTCATCAATACATCATGCTTCGGGTCAGAGGTCACTCTTCCGCCAGAACTCAACTCGCGTACGGCTGTTACTCGAAGCCAGTGATTTATAGTTTATAAAGTAATAAATATGGACATTTTTCTTCAAAACAATGCATTGCTTCACTTCAGAAGGCCTTTATTAACCCCCTGGAGTCGTATGGATTACTTTTATGATGAATGGATGTGCTTTTTTTGGGCTTCAAAATCTTAGTTACTATTCACCCCCATTATAGTAAAGCTTGGAAGAGTCAGGATATTTTTTTAATATGACTCTGATTGTGTTTGGCTGAAAGAAGAAAGTCATATACACCTAGGATGGCTTGAGGTTGAGTTCATTTTTGGGTGATTCACCCATTTAAAGTGCATGCAAAGTGGATTTGCAGCGCTAAAAACAGTCTTATAGAAATGTCAACACGAACCAAACACAGCTATAACTAGTGTTTGAGAGCGGGTGAAAGTAGACATCATTTGCAGGGAGTCAATGAAGACAATAGGCTGGCATTCTGTAAATTTGTTACATTGTTATGTAGTTAGGTACCAGGAAGTGAGACTGGAATTGCTGATAACTCGTTTCAGCAGTTCAAATTCAATTCTTTCTTTTAGTAGACCATAACTATTTGTTGTTGTGCATTTTGATCTTTAAAACAGACCTTATACGTTAGGTTAAGTTAGGTAGGTAGGTAGGTATAATAGGTATTAAGTTATACCTATTATAAGTAATAAAAATACCAAGGTCTGGAAAGGAACCAAAACACAACACACCATGAATACTAGCATACACGTCTATATAATTACTCTTACTTATGTAAGGATATGGCAGAAATAGTAAGAGTTGTATGCTATTCTGAATTAAACCACACATTGTGTTCATTCACTGTTTCCCACAATACAATACACTCAACTTTACTCTCCATTTTCAGTGATGAGTAATGAAGTAATATTCCGCAATGACTTTAAACACCTGGTTCTTGACTTATTACTTTTCATGATCAGACTTTTTACACAAAACTGAAAAATGCAAAATAACCATTTTAATTTCCAAGATGATAACTGGATGCCAATTTAAAATGCAATGTAGTGCTGTGTAAACTGTTTATCATGGAATAATGTGTGTGTATATATATATATATATATATATATATATATATATATAATAAGAAAAACAATTTTTTATATAGTAGAGTACGAAATTAAACTACAAAGATGGATTATGTTAATTTTGAAAAATAATGCTCAAATCCCTTCCCAACTTGTTTGTCTGTCTGAATTTGGTTTTCTATGTATATGGTTACTGCCAACAAAAAAAATATTTATATAGTCTTACTGCAAATGTATTCAATAAAATTTCATTTAATCAAACTTTCCACTTGTTTGGTGCACACCAGGGTTTGGATGGCAGTGATCACACTTTTTCAAATGAACTGCACGAACACAGAAGAGTTTGTTTTAATCAAATTAAACCAGTCAAGTATGAACACACCCCATGTTGTGACAAAACGTTCAAGAACTGTGTTGCATTAGTTCATTTTAATGAACTAAACTGAAAAAGCAGCAAAAGAACAAAACATACATGTGGAGTACACACAGATCAATGCAGATCCCTACATCTACAAATTGCCGTCAACGGTTTCCTATGGATCTGAGGGGTCTGTGAGCCTTGCCTTTGGCTCATGTCGGGCTAATCACAGGCCTTGTTGTACTCCAACAGACCACCCCACGGCCAGGGGGCAGAGGGCACAATGCCAACAGAGCTATGAACTTTACATATGACTGTAGGGGAAGAAAAAAGTTGATGTGGGTCTTTCAAGAGGAGTTCGAGTTTCAACATGACAACATTCCAGACATGGCTAACCCACCCAATCTCTCAATTTCCATCTATGTCCCTCTCTCCCTCCCTCACTCACAGTATCCACACAAAAGCGTGCGTGGAAACACAAACACCCTTTGTGTCTGTCAACAGTGGTCTTTTCTCGTTGAATGGAAGAGCTGCTTCTAATGTGGGCATCCTTCAAATGAAATGAGCCACAGTAACCGCACAGGGCTCAACCACTCCCTAAACCCACACAATAAACATAATGAGCCAATTTAAAGGATACTTTATATCAAGTCATTCTTTGTCACTGAGTCTGTTGATTTTTTTTATGCTTGAAGGCATCTTTCCACCTTTACTTATGAATAGTATCGCCCCTCAAAAAAACGTTAAAATCACAACAACAACCAGGCACTGAGTGAATCTGAAGAACCGTGACCATGTGAGAGGAGAGAGTGTCTAAGGCATAATCAACAACAGCCCTATACAGTATACACAAGTTTTAGGAATTTGACACATTTAAGCTAACAATAATAAAGTCACTGAAAGTACATTTGTGAAAATGTCAAACTATAAGCTCTTAGATTGTCTTTTATGCCAAGCCATTTTGAAACGCAACTTTACAGAGATGAAAAGACTTAGAAGACAAACATCTTGTTGCAAAACCTCTATGAATTAAGGTCCGATTTTGCAGCACTGTATTACAGTTAAGCTACATTATCATTCTGACAACCTTGCAATGTTTCATACATACCAATAAACGCACACAAGCATATATTTTCTATATAAATACAGAAGACGGCATACTGCACCGTTCAAAGGTTTGGGATCTATTCATCAAAGAATCCTGAAAAAAAAATTCAGCACAACCGCTTTCAACTATCGATAAGAGTATAGAAATATTTCTTGAGCACCAAATTGCACATTATAATGATTTCTGAAGGATCATGTGACTGAAAGACTATTTTTATAATAATTTCACAATATTACAGTATTTTATCAAGAAATTAAAGTTCTAAATTTGACAATAAAATAAGCCAAATCAAGCAAAGTATCAAGTATTATGTGATCACGTGACAAACAAAAAAACAGAAGATCCCTATAGACGCCCTCCCCATTACTGTGACAAGGTCATTAATATTGTATTTTTTTAATAAAATGACGTGTTATTCAAGTCAAATGAAATAAATAAAAAAGTCGTGACTTAAGGGCTATTCTATGACTTAATTCACAATGTAAAAAAAAAAAAAAAAACTAAATGTGTCGGTGTCTCGTGATCTTTAAAAAAAAAAATTATTTAAAGTCGTCATGAAATCAAAATTGACCCCATTTACTTTGTTAGCGCATATTAGTCTTGTGGTGAACAATTAATCCGTGCAAGTTATTACACAGAAAAAAATGGTCGTGGTAATCTTTAATCAAATTCTGAAAAGTTACTTCCGGTCTGGAATGGCGTTCCTTCTCTGATGACGTCAGTTTGACGGCTTGGGTTGAAAACGCTTAACCACTCCCCTCAAACCGCTAGTCTGCTATGAGCGAGAGATGAAGAGGAGGAGCGCTAAAGTAAAAACCCCGCCCTCTGTTCAATATTAACGTTTCACTTGGAAATGTCTCTCAACACTGGAGAAAAGTTGTTTGCAACTTCCGGTTCACAGGGACTGTAAAGGGACACAAGCAGGTGTTGGAGGTAAAGCTCTCAACAGATTAGATACGGACTTAAATTACATGGATCACTTCTGATTGGGTTTGGCTTGCCAGAATCAATTTGGGGTATAGAGTTGAATGACCTACCTACTATTTGTTCCAGTGTGAAATACAAGCAAACAACCTCTCTACTCTATGACGGTGTGTAAAAACTAAAAGCCAATTTATTGGAACAAGGTGCATCAGAAATGAAGACTGCAAGACAAGAAATTGGACTGACAAAAGACAAACTTCTCATCTTTGCATAAGTTTTACCCACATGGATTTCAGCATCCAGACCCAGCAGTCACATTACTGTTATCCCATGAGCCTTTGTGACAGTGTGTTCAAAGGGAATTACCACTACAAAATAGGGAAAAGGTTTTACTGTAATACCTTTCCAAAGCACTGGATCTCGGATCATTTCTTAAACAACACTCTGCCACATGATGAAAGCCTCCCTGAACAAAACAAGTGGAAAATTGTCAAGGTGTCTGAGCTCACTGTCAGTGGATGAGCGGAGATAAACGAAAGGAGTCGGTTATGTAACACACACCACATGACTGTGCACAAGGGTGACTTATACTGGCTGGATGTACTTTTAAAATAATGTAAATGATCTTGCAAAAGACTCACACAAACCTGTATCATAAATGCAAAGTTTCACTAAAAAATTCTACTATCCATTTATTTTACGCACAATGGGTTATACGAATGTCCATATTAAAACCAATGAATAATAATTATTACATAAATATGTTCCTTCATTGTTCTTTCTTCTAATTGAAAACTAATTTGTTTGATAAACTGTGAGAAAGTCGCGTTACCCTTTTTATTTTTTTTATTTCGTGGCAGAAACAAGCATTCAGTTCTCTTTCACAGCTACACACACACACAATTATGTCAAAATGCACATCGTGTGGAGTATTCAATGCAAACAGTCTGTTATGTCCTACGTGAACGAAAACAAATAGGAGAAAATCTTAACCGTATATTAGATCCGTGCATTCATTGTTAAAGAGACAGCAGCCTCATAAAAGTCTGTTTCATTAATATTAATTGGAAAAAAAAGAACTCACTGCTTTTGACTTTTTTTATCTTTAATATTAATCAATTTAATTCCTACAGTGAAGCTTCTAAAGTGTTTTATTTTTACATTTGATGATTCAATTTTGGTAGTATTTACATGTTAAATAAACCTATGCCACTGTACCTGAAAAACATACGTTTTTTTTATTTGTATTTTTATATTGTATTTGTCCTATTATTTGTAATTTGCTGCTTTGTTCTCATTTTTAATGTAAAAAATATATAATAAAATGACCTGCCTTGCTTTATTACAGAAGACTGTAATGATTGCAGTCAGCTTAAAGGGCAGTGTTGGGTAAGTTACTTAAAAAAAGTAATTAGTTATAGTTACTAGTTACTTCTCACAAAAAGTAACTGCGTTAGTAACTGAATTACATCATTACAAAAGTAACTAATTACAAGGGAAAGTAACTATTGCGTTACTTAAAAAAAAAAAAAAATTAAATATAAGAAATTTAGAAAATTACTTCTAAGAAAGATACCCCCAATATGAAATGTTAAATGAATGAAATGGACACTAAATAGAACATCTTATTATTATAAAACATTGTACACTAATCTACACTATATTAATGTTGCAGTGGGACAATGTGAGAGACACCTATTAACTTAAATATTAAAATAGTATCATTACTATAGTGGAACAACAAAACAATAGATGGGTAAATGTAATGTAATTTTACTGTAAAATACTGTTAAATTTACAGTTTTTGGAAGTGAAAAAGAACAAGTCATTGTATAATTTACAGTGAAAAAGCGTAAATTGACATTCCCACAATTCCCTGCGTGACACTTCACATTTGATGTATTTTTGTTGAAATAACTATGTTTCTTCATAGTTTTCTTAGATTTTTCTAATCAGTTACTGTATGTACATTAGGGTTTTATGTTACATTTAATGTTGTTAAATTAATGCTTATTGCATTTCTAAAATTTCAGGTGTGTTACCATGATGGTGTTTAGTGTTTGTATGAATGAAACTGTGCAGCTTCTATTATTATTAACTTTCTTGTGAAAGAGCTGCTTGTGATGATCTTTAATTCATCATGTGACTTTCATCTCCACTGTGATTGGTGGTTGTCAGTATGTTACTATGGTACAAAACAGATATAAATACATCAATAGGTCAATAAATTAACATTATATCATATAATTAAATACGGTTTATTACTGTAAATGTAAGTAAAGTCTGTAAAATCTAAAATGTTTCTACCGTATTTTTGACGGTAAAGTTCTGGCAACCACAGGCAGCTGCCGGTATTTTACCGTAAATTTAACAGATTTTTTTTTTACAGTGTACACATACACTAGTGCATATAATTAAAATGATCAAACTCACACACCTTTACAACTGGTAGACATTCTGTATAGAAGAAGTATTTTCTTCCTCACAATAGTAAGTTTAACAAAAAGTGCTCTCAATATAATACTGAACAATGTATCAACATCAATAATAATAATACAATATAATCTTTTGGGGGTTTATTTTTATAACCTACAGAGAACGTCATCATCGGAGGTTATTTATTTTAGCCAAATTCTAGTCATGTTTGCTGCACGTGTTCACAACCGTCAAACAAATATGTTTGAACGTTTCCTGCAGGTTATTTTGGAGTTTATGTTATATAAACTAATTAAAACATTGCATATTATATGATACGAATATGCTATATTATTCTAATGCTGAAATGTGTAATTTATTTATAAATAAAGTATTTATGCTCGGACACATTCGGTCTCTGTCGCGCACTGTCGAGCGTTTTCTCGGACACACTCGTTCTCTCGCGCGCTGTCGAGCGTTTTCTCGGACACACTCGGTCTCTCTCGCGCACTGTCGAGCGCGCTCGCGGCATTCGCCTCGCTTTTGTCCAGTCCGGCGCCTCATAACCACTCACACACCAGAGAAAATACTTTGCAGCTCCTATGGCTGAGAGAGAGCCTACTCGGATGAAAACCGCTTCAGTGAGCTCAATTAACGCCACATTTTTATTGACAGTAACGGTAACGGCGTTGTAATGGAGGAAGCAGTAATTAGTTTGATTACTCGTTACTGAAAAAAATAACGCCGTTATTCCCATCACTGTTAAAGGGCATTTGTTTTATAATATTGGGTTGACTAAAATGAAAAAAAAAATGAAAAAAAAAATCATGATTCACATTTAATTCAGTGGGATTTTGTTTTCTTCTAGACCTATTAAACTGTCTACCGCAGTCAAATAGGAAAAGTAACACAAAACAGTAAACTAGAATCAAATCTATGCATATATCGAATCGTGACCACAAGAATCGATTTGAATCGAATCGTGAGGTAGGCCTACTAAAAGATTCCCACATAATGAAACTATTTCGTCTCAAAATGAAAATCTTTACCCAACCATCGAGGAGTAAGTAAAGATGGTGGTATTTAAGATAAACTTCACAGATTGATCCTAGTCAATCACTTGGATGACGATAAAATCATTACAACGAAAGCAGACATGGTGTTCTGATTTTATCTCCTGCGTAGTCTGGTTTTGTCGCCTGCCTTTGTAAGGTTGATTTGATGCTAAAGACTGTAAACAAAGCTGCAGAGAAACAGTCAGATCAAATTCACCTTGCTAGTCTGCGCACTGACATTTTTATTATGAAAACGTCCTCCTATTTAATTGCCAATTTGTGTGAAATTAATGCTATTGGAAATAACCAGGCCAGTAACGTTTTGTCAAAAAAAAAGAAAATCTGTTCTGAATGAGCTGAAGCTTGGTGGATCATATGACCAGTGGCTATAGTGATACCAAAGATTATGTTTGCTTCCACATTAGTAGGAAATTACACTTGCGTTGTTTTACCTATTACATAAGGTACCTACTAAGTTACCTACTAAGCCAATGACGATGTGAATGTGTTGTGATTTTTGACGCCCGTAGAGATTCGCTATCATTTGCATCAACAGTGAAGCCGTGAGACGGATCAAAGCTGAAAAGTTGACTAACTACACAACTAAATTCAAACATTTATTAAAGCTACAAACAATTGCTTTTCTCACTGACATATACGTGATGGTTATTTTGATACCAAAAGTGTAGTTTGTCTCTCCATGCTAAAATTCAAACCTCTGTATGGCAGAAGAAAAAAAAATCTGATTATATTTAATATTAAAATGTACAACTATGTGGAGTGGGATTTTGAACAAATTAGATTTCACAGTAAGCGGGGCTACACTATGACGCAAAAACAGAAATCAGATGATCGCCAAATTGCCATCACGCTCCGGTTAGGACAAAAATACAGATTTACATGAGATATCCGTTATCGGTTATCTCTTTGTGTCATGCTACTGTTTCACTGTTTGGACACAGCGTGAAGCACGGAAATGATGCAAAACAGGAATTATACAAAACTTAAGATCACTTTAAAACAAATTCAGAAGAGCGCATTCACATGCAGTCACATCCAGTAAGCATTAAGTCTAGATTTAAGATGCATGTGTCTTCTGATCTGCGCCGTTTGTTTTCTACAGTAGCCTTGTGTTCTGTAGGCTAATTAAGCTTAAAATAGAAAATGTATGCAAGCTCTCAGATAATGCTAATAATACTGTCCATCCTTTATCTCTAGTTTCGATGAATATTTAAAAGCTGACTGTAAAATGCAGGTCTGCTCAGTTGAAGGAACGGCCGGCTTACAGAGTTTATACTAGATCTAGTGATGACTGACAACATCGCTCATGGATTAACTCATTGAGCAGATTCCAAAACAGTCCCGAGTAGCCTGACCCATCTGTCATGAGCAAGAGGAGAGAGTATTACAACATGTATATGCTTGCATTTAACATGCTTTGTGTGAAAAAAGAAAAAAAATCACTGGCTTGGAGTCAACTTATGTGTCTTGCTGGTATTTACCCCAGTCATTTACATGGCTACTACATTTTTAGGGAACAAAAGCGACTGAAAGCAAAGCAGCCCATGGCATTGTTAAGGAACAGTGAATGCTGTGCTGAAATCCAGATCTCTATAAAGTTAATCTGTCAGTTTGCCATATGGGTTATCCCTGATTTGTAACAAGACAGGTGGGGGCAGGGAAGAACACAAGATACTAAATTTTAGCTAAATGGAAGAAGGAATTTCAAGGATTTTCCGGGTTCAATACAAGTTACGCTCAATCTACAGAAACTGTGAGTGAATGATTGACTCAGCGTTCCTTTTCCTTGAAGTGGGCATGAAATGAAAATTCACCCAATATATTTTAAAATGCATGTAACTGATCTTGAAATATGTTTGATTTATAGTTTATCCCCTCTTAATTTTTAATTAAAATATCATAACTTCTCTCTGGTGGCGTATGGACTTCCCCAATCATTTCAGTCCACTTAATCCCTGCCACTTTCTTAAATTCGACCTCAAGCTCGCATTCAGATCTGCCTCTATCCGATCAACATTCGATGGATAGAACCAAGCTCCTGCCCTACATTTTTTTCTTTTCCAATAATCCATTTCCATTTCCTGGACCACAAAACCAGTCTTATGGGTAATTTTCTTTAAATTGAGATTTATACATCATCTGAAAGCTGAATACATAATCTTTCCATTGATGTAGGGTAGGATAGGACAATATTTGGCCGAGATACAACTATTTGAAAATCTGGAATCTGAGGGTACAGAAAAATCGAAATATTGAGAAAAATCGCCTTTAAAGTTGTCCATTTCTATTGGCGATAGTGCTGCATCCATTCACAAAAATAAATGTTTTATATATTTAAGGTGGGAAATTTACAAAATATCTTCATGGAACATGATCTTTACTTAATATCCAAATGATTTTTGGCATGAAAGAAAAATCTATAATTATGACCCATACAATGTTTTGTTGGCTATTGCCACAAATATACCTGTGCAACATATGACATGGTTTTGTGATCCAGGGTCACATATGTACATCACAACATACGAAAAGATCGGTCGCTTCTTCAGTTTCATTGCGACTTTAAAAATGAATTCAAAATAAATCATTTTCTAACAATTTTATAAAAGCACAATGAAACAAAGTCCAGCTCAAATCAGAAAGACATTCATTTGATATAAATAAATAAGAAGTTCAACAACAAACCCGTAAAAACAAACCCAGTTCCAAAAATCTCCAAGGCACTTAATCAAAAGCCTTGACATGATTAAGATCGATAGCCTATGAATTTGACTGACAGGGAACACATTCAAGAATTATATTCAATATTAATAACACTGCGATCAATATCTTGTAGAAGAATATGACCATAATTGGACTGACTATCACCATTCAGATATGCAGGGGAGTTCATTGACCGTCTGGCCCGCCAGGAACTGACCCTGTTTGGCCTCCAGTCGATACGGTCTCCATCTGCTTGGGAAAGACTTAGACTGTCCTGAAAACATCCTCTGTAGGTGCACTGCACTAACTTGAACCCCCCTGAGTAACAGACTAGCCTACTAGTTTTAAAGGTTTTGGCATACTATTCCAACTAGAGTTGTTGTCTGAAGGTACCCGTTTACATCTAATGTTTACATAAAGTCATAGTGCACACATTACCGCCAAGAAATGCTAATGGTCTTTTCATGTTCAGTTTGGATGCAGTTGTTTAGTGTCATACAAGGCTGATTCAGTGATTAGTCCAGTGTTATTGCTAATGCAGTACAGATGTTAAATAAAGAAAATGAATTCTTCACCTGAAGAGTAATCTGGGACACAACAACAGCATTTTCAAGAATGACTGTACAGGGTATCAAGTTGCAGCTTAGCGCATTTAAAATATTTTAAATGTGAAACACTTTTTAAAAAAGAGATTAAATACTTAAATCATTATGTATAATATGATCTGTGGCTGATAACATATTGACTCAGTACATGATGAATTTTTAACTATAAACTATATCATTAGCAAAAGAAAAACATGTGCCTTAAAATAACTCACTATTTCGGTTGGTCTTGATCTTGGCCAGAAGTTTATGAGCTAAGGGAAGGTCTCTATTCTTCACAGCCAGGAGAAGGTCCTGCTCCTTGCCCATGGCTCTTGTCCAGCTCCCAGAAGTGTGTTATAATCTGGATTCACAATGTCATGGTTCTCTCGGTTCACGAAGCCTAGGATTTGGCTTTTTTTTTTTTTAAATATGGACAAAACATTTAGCACATTCAGCTTATAATTTGTATTGAAGTTGTTTTTAAGGTCCTATGCTACATGTTTGTTCTTGAGCAGCACGTATATATTGAATGTAAGCCATCCTCAAAGCCAGAAACATCACATGGAAACCTATGGGAAGAACACACATGCAGTGTTATCATTATCATAATACACTTTAATATATTTGAGCATCTTGAGTCTATAGACAAGTGTATTTAATTTATCTTTCATTTGAAATAAACAGGCAATCACTTCCAAGACAACCTTAGAGCGCTTCTGTGATCATTTGGTTGTTATGGAAAGTACCGTAGGACGTATAATACGATGTTTGAAATAACCCTAAACAATAATGACAACTTTCCTGACCAGTTACTTGTCTGAATATTTTTTTTATCAAAAGCTAAATAGGGAATACACTTGCCATGTAGATCTGTAACATAGCTACTCACCAATACGTAGTCAGGTCGATTAAACTCTTAAAGCCACTTATTCCACGAAACCGAAGTAGTACGATAAGAATAATCCCGTTTATGATTTCTGTTCCTGTTGGGGAAATCGCAAAAGCGCAATGCCATACTTGAACGTGTTTGACACAACACAAGTGACCGGTGCGTGAGCGCGCGAGCGTCTGTCACGCGCCTCCCCGGTGTAACGCTCTTCCTGAAAGGTGCGCTTTTAAGTCTCTCGCTTCAATTGAACGATTCCAGAAAAGAAACAAAAGGATAATGGCCAATATATTATATAACATTCTCTAAATGTTTACATCGATGGATGCGATGTTCTAAAGCTGTCTATATCTGTGCATGTTACATACAGTTTGTATTACACCATGGGTGTGTGTTAATCAATAAGACAAAACTAACAGTTATCTCACAATTGTCTCCATATGCTTTGATAGTAATTTCGGAGATATATCTAAGGCAGACATGTGATCCTAATGTGAAGTCACTGTTGTTTCTAAAGTAATTGCGACATCTGGTGCCTTAACGATGTAATGTCCCGCCAAAGTTCCTAACCACACACAAAAAAATAAGCCTTTTTTTTACATTTACGTAATTTATTTGAAAAAATTGATTAAGGATTGTTAAATTATTCAATTAAATTACGTAAGGATTATTCATTTCAATTTTTGATGACATTTTACCATGAATTAAATTGCGAAAATCTTTTTTTTTTTTTTTAAAGGCTTAATTTTAAGAGTGAACGTTTACCTGCACTGTAAAAAAATTCTAACCCTCCCAAATCAAATTTCAAGTGACCGATAACATCTAAATTTTTCAATTGGCCCAAGTGAAATTCTTGTTGCAATAGTCTGAAAAATTTTGATGTTATCGGTCACTTGAAATTTTTGACTTGGGATGTAATTTTTTTTTTACAGTGTGCAACCATAAACTAGATATGAATTTGTCATTTACTGACTCCCTAAATGTTGCAGAAACGACTTGAAAGGTGACGCACGGATAATATCACTATGCAATAATCCATGACTTTTAATAATTAACATCTAATCTAAACGCAAAAGACTACGGAATGTCTGACCTCTAATATGCTCTTCATAGAGTTGCACGTAATGATACAAGAAAGCAGAATTGACTTTGGAATTTCACAATTAATTTATTGTTTATTTCAGAATACAGATACACAAAGTAGAAACTAACAATGCAAAAAGTTATAAAACACACTCAACATTTGCAACAAGTTACACCTTATTGTGAAATAACAGTGACTAAAGTATATTTATTTTCTAGTAATTATTTGGGTCATTAAGGAAGCTGAATTACTTTTAAGAAACACAGATTCACTCAGATATCAGATTTTCCCAAATACAGCCAGATTAATTTGTCGTCATGAAATTTCTTCCAGGTTTTCATCTCTAAACTATAATCGTGATTAGCATAAAACACTAGTTTAGTGTATTTGGTGTCATAGTAGTAGGTTGGATATTTCCGATAGTCGACTGTGCTAAAACCATAGACTCTCACCTACGTGAAGAGCAAGAAAAACAAGGCATCACTATAAAATTATACACTCATCTGATAAAATAAACATGCTAATAAGTAAACAACTGTGCATATTTGTAAAGATCACTTACAATGTCACACGTGTGCATAGCCAGCATAAGTGTAAATGCGCCATTAGTGGGTCTGACCAACCACCATCTTTTAGTTTTTAATTGTTTTGCTTTAAGAAACCTAAAATGAAAAGTGAGAAACATAAATGACAAATAATTAAATGAGAACTTCATGCACTAAACATATTCTAACATAACTAATGTGTGCACATTTGAGCCCCCACCTGTTTCGCAAATATCTCAGAAAGTCTGGATGGAGGATGTAGTAAGAACTTTCATTAAAATGCCCACTGTAATAATTCCTTGGCCTTCAAAATAATAAAATCATTGAACGTTAGGCATATGTAAACAAATCAATATTAGTGTGTAGACGACAATCATCAACAAGGTTAAATCGCTCTTATTTTTGGTTTATGACGACAAATATTGACTGATAATTACATTTCTGTTATAATGACTTACGTTCGTCCATTATATGCTCCTGATGGTATTTTTCTGTTCTTCATAAGGGACTCGAGAAAGTTGTAATCTCTTGGACCCTCAGGGATTAGAACATATTTAATGTCCTTCCATAAAAAGGGCAAAAAAAAAAAAAAAAACGATTAGAGGTTCATCTAAAGCAGCTCAAAAGAACAAGTGATAGTTAAGACAACCTTGTCAGTAGGAATCTGTTTAAAACCTCTGTTTTTGTGTAACATGAGGGACTGGATTAAGGAATGTGCTGTGTGCACATAAACTGATGTCCTTTTCCCAACATCCTCCTCATGTCCTGCTATAATGGCTGCATTCACTCTATCAGAAATAAACAAGTAAATAAGTGGTTTTATTAAATCAGTAGGCCTACATAAAAAAAGTTGATAAGCTTTCACAAGACATCCTGGTTTACACATTTTCACATTACACTCGTTTAAAAGTGACTGATTGAATCTGCATTTAAACTATGTTTTGTTCTTGATAACTTCTAAGATTTACCTGAACACATAATCATTAGAGTCAATCTCCATTCCTTGCCTGGAGCCATTGAGAATGCCACTATTCCCAACAACAGCACAGTGAATACAGCCATCTTTCGCTCTTGTAGGTACTGGTAGTAACTGGGTGGAAGCAAGTTTAGGGATGGTGTCAACAGCTACTTTTATGGCTATAAAAAGAAGGAAATACAGCATTATTTTAGCTTAATGGTATAATAATAAACCACCTGTATGATCACGTTCATGCTTTATGATTAAACAAACCTGTGTAATTAAGTCCCATATAGCCAAAGGGGTTGTTAAAATGATAAAGCCGGCTCCAATCACTCACGTTGAGATGATCGCTTTGTAAAAACAGCTGAATGTTTGGAATAAACTTCTCCATAAACTCTGGATTAGAGGAATTTCGCAAGGATGCCGTGCATTCCTGAAAAACATGTTGGAAACATATTAAACCATCTAAAGCCTGTAAATGGAAGCGTTTACTGTACCTTTAAAAAAAATTGTTTTAAAGTTTTGTATACAATATCGGTCAAAAGCAGCACCACTGTTTTCAACATTGATAATAATATTAATAATAAAAATGATACCCAAGCACCGAATCAGCATATTAGAATGATTTCTGAAGGATCATGTGACACTAAAAACTGGAGTAAAGATAAAGTCTGAAAATTCAGATTGGATAACAGGAATAAATTACATTTTAATATAAATTCAAATAGAAAACAGTTCTTTTAATTTGAAATAATATTTCGCAATACTGTTTTTACTATATTTTTAATTAAATTAATGCAGCCTTGGTGAGCATAAGAGACTTGTTTTAAAAAAAAACATAAAAAATTGTAATGTTTCCAAACTCGACAAGTACTATATGTTTTTTAAATCATATTTGATATATCAGTCTTTTACGGCTCATATAGTACAATATAGATTACACTCAAGGAGGAAAAACATCTGCAATTTGGTGCAGTAATTTATATGGCCAAAAAGATGAAATTCTGATTGTCAGTGTCAGACTGCTATAGACAAAAAGCATTAAAAAGGTTTACTTGATTTATCCATACTTCATTTTAGAAACAAATGCATGAATAAATCAAGTAAACCCAAGTTGCTTCAGTCCAGGAAATGTTCACCTTAAAATATTACTAATAATAATAATTATCTGTCATCTTTATAAAAAAAAATAAAAAAAAAATTAAAAAAAAGATTTCACAGGGGAAAAAAAAGACATGTACCACAATCTGAAGGTGAACATGTTTAGAATTTCAAAAAAAGTATGAACAATCAGTCAGAGGGCAGAAGGCAATTAGAAGATTGTGTCAAACAGGTTTTCCAGCAAGTTTTGAAAAGCTTTAGAAATTAATGTATCAAATGGCTTTGTAGGGTTAAACATGTTTCACATGTATTTTGATCATCACTCATTTGATCATGCTAGTTCAAAATGAATCAACAAAGAAACGACAGAGAGAGTGAAAAGTGCCCAAAACCAAGCTGTGAAAGCCAGTTAACAGATCAGTCTAAACCAGCACATCATTATTAGGCTGGTTTAAGAGCTTTTTCTTTTTCAGCAGGGTTATATCAGTCATGTCACCCATTGGCAGGATGTTCACAAACTTTTCTCTAAGTTATTGTTGTTGTCCACTGCACTTACACTCGGTTCAAACTGTGGATCCAATCGATACAGATCCTCAAATTTCCACTGGGGCAGAGCAGTAAAGTTGTGCTTGTCCATAAAAGGCACAAGGGTTGGTTGAGTCCAAAGAGAAACATTTTGCTCAGAGGAACTGTTTGCTCCTGCGTTAGCCTCAACTCTCTGCAAAGAATCTGTGACATTGTCTTCATCCACCCAAAAGTTGTAATACTGTCTAAGAAAAAGGGATTGCAGCTCTAGTTATAGCCTGTGACTTTAATTGATAGCATGTCAGTAGCCTAGGCTACTAATAAAAGTAAAATGTTGAATTTCAAAATGACACATATTTGAATTCAGTAGCCTACATTTTCGTTTCTTACCGCACATTTGCTTTTATGGTGTAGTTTCCGTTGTAAAAGGTTACAACAATAAACAGGAGTATTAAAGTTATAAGAGAAGTGACAAAGAATATCCTTTGGAGAAACATCCTCTGTGAAAGCTTGCAAGCGCACCTGTAAAATGATTAGGCCTATTACCGACGACTCAAGTTGAGCTGCCTACCTAGAAACATTTTTGGAACCTCATTTGCGTAATAAACTGTCAATACTAATATGGACGCGCTTGATAAAAATGTTTTAAGCTGTCGCGCCATTTAAACACTGCCTATTCTCACAGATTTATTTTTGCATTTTTAAATAGCCTAGACCAGAGCCATAGAGAGAGAGAGTTGCGACACTCTTTGATGTCGCCGCTATGGCTGTCACGTGGTTCATGTAAGCCCCAATAGTTCCAAAACGTACGCTGGCTGTCATGTTCTTCTATGGGACAGACAGCAGCGATTGCATTATTGAACGGTAAATATAAAATAAAACACACACCCAAGTACTTTTTCAGCTGTTATTGCATTATTGCATTTTGTTAATGTCAGTTTTGCATTTTGAGATAAGTTTTAAGCTATATTTTTGGAGGGAAAAGCTTAGTGTTCATGTTCGCATGGGTAGTAGCACTGGCTTTAGCGGCTCTAACTTAACTTTTCCATATCATTCATCTGATGATGGACGTCTCATGATATTAATTTTAGCACAACTGGGCTGTATTAGGCTATTGATTCCCGTGATTTTGCTTATAAATTTTGATTCAGCCATTAGCCTACCTTCGTGATCACGCAAGCGGTCTGCCGTGGCGGTCCGTTCAGAATTCGCTTAGAAGCTAGCTCACTTCTTCTGATGAAAGTGGCCACCCCCAGGACCACAACGTGAAACATGATCATGTTAAGACTAAGAATATTATTTTAAGATTAAGGCCATACACATTATCAAAACTATAACAGATTAAAAACGAATTTAAGCATGGCTGATACAAATGAAGGTTTTCAAATAAAATATTTTTTATTAAACAATGACAGACAACAAAAATGTGTGCTTGTGTGTGTGAACAAGAAAAACAAAAACCAGGGGCAGGTGATCCATGAAACAGACAGGACTGGTGATGGCCATAACAATCCTAAAGGTCCAGCATTGTTCTCACAAGCCGCTTCACTCAAGACAATAATAACATAATGAAAAGTTAGTATATCCCAAAAAATTAAATTAAATAAAAGTTGCTATAAAGGTGGTAGCGATTCATTACCGAACTCTTAGCTGACGAAGTCGCGCTAGCTAACTAGCTAGCAGGCAGTGCTTGAAAATTGGTTGAAACAACCAACATAAAATATAAATAATTACGCTGTGCATGTACAAATGAAGACCAGTATAAGCATCGCAAAGGGCCTCTGATACAATATAGACAGTTGACAATTCAAAAGAGGTCGATATTTCGGCAACTTAACTCTGGAACAACTCGACGCGCAGCAATGTAAGTGAATGGTGTCCAACGCCCAAATGACAGTGTTTAGAACTATTCCGATCTTCATATCCCGGAAGTAGGCGGTTAAAAGCGCCGCCATTATTTACAACGGAGGTCTATGGGAGTGTCGCAACTCTCTCTCTCTATGGCTCTGGCCTAGACGATAGACGCTAGAACCAATCGGGTTTGTGGGCAATTTCTTCTCCTCCTTCTTTTCCTTATATGTCGTTGAAGATGACCCTCACTGCAGAACACGAGATCCAGGGGGCGAGGTTGGATCCAGATCCAACACCTCCCACTTTATATACTTTGCTCCACCAGATGAACCGGCATATTTCAGAAGCTGCAGCCCGCAATTTTAAGAGTAAGTTGCAACATTTGAGTGTGCATGATGTAGTGCAGTGTGAAAGAATGAATATGTGATTTATTGTTTAATTCTGTGTGTAAGTTATATTTTTTAATGTCCTGTGGTTTCCATAATGTTGGTGTGTTATTATGTTAACGTTCAGTGAGTGTGCTTACGATGTGCTCCTAATGTGGGTTTCCTTATGTTTCGCGTTCAAAGTTTCCCTACTGTATTCAGTGTCTGTTTTACCTTGTGTGTAAATAAACGTTTTTTGTTGTTGTTGTTGTTTGTTTGTTTTCTATTTCATTGTGCTGGTAATGTATTTTGCATGCATTTATGTTAGTGAGATGCTCTTATTATGTTATGTAAATTAAGTCAGATGCCCTTGTGAAGTCATTCATAACCTGATAGTGCTGCTATAGGCTACTACAGTTTTATAATATTATGCATAATCAGTGGTGTAAAAAGCACATATATTTTCTACTTAGAAGTAGAAAGAGAACTTAATTTAATGTTACTCCAATAAAAGTAGATGTGCCTACCTATTAATCTACTGAAGTCAAAGTGCATGTGGACCACTGAGAGAGGATCAGCCAATCAAAGAATAGGCTACACTTCTTTTTAAGAAATTTTTATTCTGACATGTAACCAGGAACAACAGGCTTTTCAGGGAAGGTGACATTTTTTTACATTATTTTTTGTTAAATGTTTTGGAGTAAAAGCAACGTTTCTCCAAATGAACATATTCTAATAAAATACTTGGTTATTGCCCACCACTGTACATAATTATAAGGTGCACATTCACACAATGTACAAACTACAGTGTTTGTAACTACCCATACAGCAGTGTCGGCCCACATCTGGTTCCACACACGGCCCAGATGTGGGCCGACACTATGTTGCTGTCTGGGTAACCTTTAAAACGTTATTAAAAAAATGTTTTTTTCAGCAAGTTTGTTTTTCCGTCAAAAGAATAACAATAACTTACTTGTTATGACTCAAAATAGGTAGAGCAACAACACAAGTATGAATGACCTGTCTTTTGGCAAAACTCCAATCAAACTGCAGTGGGAGGAGATCCAACTCCCCACCTTCTGGATCCAGCTCCGCCCCCTGGATCTTGTGTACTGCAGTGAGGGGTATCTGTCGCGCCAGATTCTATTGGCAGAAGTGGAGGTTATATTACTGTCTGTCTGTCTGTCTGTCTGTCTGTCTGTCTGTCTGTCTGTGTCTGTCTGTCTGTCTGTCTGTCTGTCGAGTGGGACTTTGTTAATCGTGTGCCAGCATTTGTTCCTTAGTGTTGTTTACCAGGTTATCCTTGTGTAGGGAATTCAATTGTATCCCTTTTATTGTTTCTAACTAGTTTGTGGTTTTAGCTGGGAATAGGGAGAGAGCCTCTTTATTTTGTGTATGAGCCTTTTTGTCCTGTTTTTGGTTAGAGAGGATGCTTAGGGTAGTGTAATTTTCATCTTTGTTTAGTTCAGGGTAGGTAGCACCTCTAAACTTTAGTTAGCTTAGGTTTTGTTTATTATTTTAGGCTGTAGGGGAGAGCGGGGCACAACCTAACACATTTTGGTTTTGGCTCAATTATTAAAAACATAATTAAGTTAGATTAATCTTTTCTTTTTTTTTCTTTTTTTACACAAAGCAACATACACATCTCTGCTACAAATGAACACTAAACGTTTTTTTCTAGGACCTACCATTTTCGTACAGTTGCACTGAAAGTGACAGAAGTGCAAATGTAACTTACCCCATATGTGGGGTTAATTGTAACAGACAGAGGGGTTAGTTGTAACACTTGTGTATAACACACATAATTCAGTATTTTATCTGTATAGTTTGATATTGTACATCTGTATAGATAGATATCCATACATCCATCCCTCATCCAATCATCCTTCTGGATCAATATCATGGATAGAGATATATGAAAGGGCTGCACAGTTTTGCAATACATAAATAAATAAAATCATCAAATATTGTATTTGACATTGAATTATATTTGTGTGTGGTAGCTGCATGCAAAATTATTATTATTAATAATAACAGTAATAATAATAAAAATTTGCTAAAAATCACATTTTAAAGGGTTTATTGCATGAAAAACAGGCTTTTTAATAAATAAACAAGTGATCAATGCATAGTAAACAAATTTGGGGAAAAAATCATACTTTGACATTTAAATTCCAACATTGTTTGTGAAAATCCAACAAAGTTAAATGTGGCAAAATAAATACATAAATAAATACTCAAACCTCTGGTTTTCATTTCATTATCGTTGTACACTTTGGCGGCTTAGTTGTAACACTGCGCTACAACTAACCCCGCTGTGTAAAAAAATAGTTTAGGCCTAGCTAACAGTTGCTAGGAGTTGCTGATATGTTTCAAAATGGTGCTATGTTTTAGTCAACAAGACAGTGATTAAGGTAATATAAAGTTAGATTTGGTGACGTACACACCCAACTCAGAAACCGAAAAAAACGTATGATGAAAAAATTTACTTGCATGGTGTCAAAACACTCTTTGTCCAGAATCTTCACGAAATCTTATCAAAACATTCCACAAATCCGCGGGAGACGACTTCTTCTGGCAGCGAGAGAAAAAGAGCGGAAACACAACCTGCTTGACCCTGACTAACTATGTAAAAGGTCTGTGTTACAGTTAACCCTGCGTTAGGTTTTGCCTAACTCTCCCTAACTCCCCTACTCTCTCATGAAGATTTTTTTCCTTTATTTTTCTTAAACTTTCTGGTATATGAAGAAAATAAACATTTTCTTTTGTTCCCTCCCCTCCTGACCCCTAGACTGGGAGGGGAACATAACACTAAAGACGCAAAGGCCTACAACTATACAGAGGACAAGCGGTAATGTGTGGTGTGTAGATTTTACAAAAACGTTTTGTGAAAAAAACAGCTTTGGAAAAAAAATCTAAAATGGTAAACAAAATCTAAAATGGTACACAAAATATTAGTGTTCAAACAATTTATTCTTCACAAAAAAAATAAGTTTGTGAACCCTTGTGAAATCTGGATTTCTGCATTGATTTGATTACTCATAAAATGTGGTCTGATCTTTATTTAACAGTTAAGGCCCGTTCACACCAAGGACAATATCTATAACGATAAGATATAGTTCTAAATATAAAAGAATACCAGAGTCCTCAGTCCACACCACAACTATAACAATAACGGCACAGAAAATCGTTGGAATCACTTTCAGAGCATTTTGTTTCATACTTTTTTTAAGCTGACGAATGATGAAAACCTTGACAGCCATTCAGAATCCATCCTGCTTTAAAGAGCTCAAGCATTTAAAGCAGCAGAAGAAATAACTGCAGCATGCAATTAGAATAAACAGAAAGAACTGAAAAGTTTCTCACATTTTTATTAAAGCAGGGCTATGCAGTTTCGGGAATTTCTTCGCTGTATTCTCGCTTTTTGCTAGCAGGTTTCTCTATAGAGCTCCCCCTACAGCTTCGGAATAGATATTTGACAACACTGTCGAAAAACTCGTTGGCGACTCTCAGATACCAGTGGCTAGTAGATCAACGGCATCAAAGCAGATGGGACATTCTTTAAAACGTCTTCTTCATTCGGGTTCGAACAGCGTGAGGGAGCGCAATAATGACAGAATTTTAGCAGATTTTTTTTGCCGTAAAGCAATTCGTTACATCGCGAGACCTGATATCGCGCGATACTTCTGACGCTGCGGCCGGCGACCCGCCGGCTCAAAGTTGCAAGGGTGGTTTTTCGACTCACAGGCGCTTGGGGGGTGCGAGACGACCACCATTCAACCCGAAAAAAGTCATATGACTCCGAAGCTGTTCGGTTAATGTAAAAAAGTTACTTAGTTCACCTTTAAATAGGCCTTCACTGAGTAATCATTCAGCACGGAGAAAGCAAGCTAAACCATACCTGTTTCACAGACAGGCCTTTTATTTTAAGACATATTTTAAGATATGTAAGTGTAAGTTGCTTTCAATTAAAACAGCTCAAACATGCATTTTAGTCTAGAGCCCTATTTGGACGGGATTAGTTTAACATGGAGAGGTGGGGTAAAGTAATTATTACCAGAGCTTCTCAGTGATTTTAGTCCCATCCAAACAGACAGTGTCAGTAAAGATTGCGGCGACTTTTACCTTCTGTAAAAAATTACCTCAGGTAATGCTAATCCAGTGCGAATAGATCAGCATATGTATATTCCATCATTTCCTGTTTAAAAGTAGTCTTTTTTATAAGTAGGAGGTGCTTGAAGAAGCATTCGGTGGCGTTCTAGGCAGTGGGACAAGTCTATTGCAAACCTCAAGTGTTTTCTGCATTCCATTCAAATCATAAAGAAGGTCGAAAGCACTTGTTAGTGCCAGCCTAGGATATAATAAATCACAATGTGGCATATATTAGCTATATTTTAAGATGTTATTTTATGAATTTTTGTGAAAATGGCCAGATGGAAAGAGCTGTATCTCTGCAACCAATAAGGATATTGTTGAAATGGCTAAATAGTCAGTCGGCTCATGTGGTGGATGTAAATGGTCACAATGTCCACAGAATTATTTAAAGCATAGTGATATATATATATATATATATATATATATATATATATATATATATATATATATATATATATATATATATATAAGCATAGTGAGACCACTATGTAGAATGTGAAGTGCTGTGGCTGGACAGCATTTTGACAGGATGAAAATCACTTGAACGTGGGACCACCTTAAAACAGTTTCTAAAGACCTGAATGAGATCTCCGACCTACAATTTTATCGTGAACTGTAAGCCAACAGATATAACAGGCTAGATTGAGAGGTTGTGTATAAGTAAATACTTTTTTTTTTTTTTTTCTCCAAAAAAACACCTTGCATTTGCCAAAGAACATGAGGATTGGAGTATGGAAGATTGGAGCCGTGTTCTGTAATCTGACAAGTTAAAATCTAACATCCTAGCCTTGGATGGTGTCAGATATGTTCGTAGGAGACAACTGGAGTCAAATGCATGCATGGTGCGCCATTTACACATGTCTGCAGAAGGTGTTGGAAGGATCTTCAAATTTGCTGGCAGTTTGAAAATGAATCAATACTTGGGAATCCTGCTGAACACAATGTAGGCAAGTATGATGGAGGATCTGTTTGGAGATCAAATGTGTACTTTGCAACATGATGACAATCCCAAACACACCACGCATGACGCATGAAACAATGTTGCGTGCAATGAAAGTGTTCATGCTCAGCATTTTGAAGTTGCCTCTTCAGTCTCCTAAACTTAAAGCCATTGAAAACCTTTCTGATATTATAAAGCTGAATAGTGATCTTGGAAAGACACATGTGCAAAGTTTAGTGAGTCAATGCCCAGGAGAATGGCGGCTGTAATCAAAAATAAGGGAGAACCAACAAAATATTCACAACTGATTACATTGTAGTCAATGTAAGCTATATTTCCTGTGAACTTTTTGTTTTTCTATGCCTTTTTTGCAAAATGCAATAAACCCATATTTAATTATATGTTTGAGTTTGCCTTTCATGCCAAATAATTTTGTGAATCCTCCTTTCCAATATAACATGTGATAAATATTGTGAAATTATCCCCTCCGGATATCATATTTGGCAACTGTGGAAGAAATGTAATATGTTCTATATGTTTGCATTTTCTTATATTCATAGAATCTTAGAAATATGATGATAATCAGATTAATGTAGTGTCGATACATACCCTTATGAAAATACGTATGTGTATGTCCTTGTATATGACCTGACAAAAGTTAATGTGACTGAATGTATGACCGAGACAGAGAGTCTCCATTCAAGGGTGTAATATGATTAAATATGATAGACAAATCTAAACAATATGTTAGTTATGGCTAAGATGTATCTTGATGTAGCCTCGGGAAAACAACCTTGGGGGAGGAACAACTATAAAGAATGAAGGATACCCCCCACTCGTGGTCACACTCTGCAGGCACTTTGTATATATGACTGCTGACCTTTCCTTGCAAGGGAATAAATCATTGTTAAAGACAATTGATACCTGTTTGTCTCTTATTCAGTATTAGAAAATTGTTTGCCACCACACAACTAATGTGCAATGCTATACAGTGCCAACATGATAAGTTAACATATTACAGTACCTTTCCCCTGGGGACCCAACCTTGACAAATATTTACTGGAGAAAGTGGACTAGTTCCGGTTTGCCCTGATCCTAAAATAAACACGTGGTTTGATGATGCACTGAATTTGTATCAGATTACAACTCAAGCAAACTAGTAAATCAAAAAAGTCTTTCACAGAAGTGTGCTGTTCAACAGCACTTTGAATAAATCAGTATGAAAACACACTCACATTTGTCTTTTAAGGTAACACTTTATTTTACAGTGTCCTTGTTACACGTTACAAGTAGTTACTGTAGTAATAACTATAGATTATGCATAATTACGTGCAACTAACGCTAAACCAAACCCCAATCCGAACCCCATACATGTCGTTAATTATTTTTACACATACTTAAATACATAAGTACACTGTAACAGACACCATAAATAAAGTGTAACGTCTTTTTATTCTTCTCTTCATGTTGTTTGATAATGTGTATCAATACACATTTCTGCAATCCACAGAACTGGAATTTGTGACATGGAGCTATAAAAAAATATAACATAAAATATAGATCTAAATATCAATAAATAGCATAAAGTTGGTCCTGTTTGTGTATGGCTATTTGGAAGCCCAGTTTTAGGAAAATATTAATCTATTTTGCATTTATAAGAAAAACTAATAAAGTCATAAAAAGAGTAATGATTAATAATAGAAAATTGATAATAAAAAATATACAGAAAAAATAGATCCAATTAAAAAACAGTTTTATATTGGAAATGTAATCAAATGTATAATGAATAATAATAAAAGACCGAACACACACAAACCTGGCCCATTTAAATATTAAATGTATAAATATCAGCTTTCTCTATAAAAAAGGAAACCAAAAACATGCTTTCACTTGCAGCATTTCACAGAAGTTTCCATATCTTCCCTTTGTCCATCTTGCCCATGAATAACCAACCACCAAGACACAGAATCATAACTTGGAAATATCTTTTAAAATAACACCTGTTGACAGAACAGAGTCTACCTTCTGTTTTTGATGTGTTAGTGTCTTTGGAAGAGTCTAATGATTCCAGAGTCATGCAGTTTCTTCCAGGTCTTTATCTCCAGGCCATAGTCATGGTTAATATAGAAAATGACACTGGTTTTTTTTAACTTTTCATAATAATAGTTGGAGTACTTGTGGTGGTCTTCAGTAATAAATCCATAGGCATCCACCTGATATCAAGTAATGTTCATAAAGTATTACTAATACAATGCAATTATGATGATATGAACATAAAATGTACTTTTCAGTTTTTAAAGAGCTACAAACAGCTTGATATTAAAGAATAAGTTGAAGTAATAGAAAAAATATGCATTTACTTACAATATCACATGTGTGAATAGCCAAGAACAAAGCAAACGCTCCATTGGTCGGTCTGTACATTGACCAGTAAATGTCCTGCATTTGTTTGGATGGCATGAATCTATAAAAAAAATAAAAATAGGAGTCATCGTTCTATGACCAAACAAACTGGTCACTGTAAACATAAATGTTACCTGTTGCGAATGTATCGAAGAAAATCAGGGTGAAGAACGTAGAATCTACTCTTGTTAAAATTCCCATTGAAAAAATTCAGTGGCCTACGAAAGAATAAATGCAAATATTGGTTATTAAACAAATCAAGAGCACAGTAATAAATATTTACCACTTATCAAGGAGCCAAACATAGTAAGGTTTAAGATTATTTATAAGCTCTCTGGAATACTTAATTCTGATTGGCCAGTCGACTGTGGTGAAAATTAACTCAAAGAACTTCTGTATTAATATTACCGTGTTCATCTTGCTTACTGGCAGAGCTGGATACTTTACCTCACACCCTTGAATGAACCGTTGGCTACTTTTCCCTGCAAAAGTCCTTGGAGCCACTCAAAGTCCCTCTGGCCCTCAGGGATCATTACATATTTGATACCCTATTGAATAACACCAGAGAGTATATATATATATATATATATATGTGTGTGTGTGATTCTATAATATACAATATATCCCTATTAGAATGATTTCTGAAGGATCATGTGACACTGGAAACTTGAGTAATTGCTGCGGAAAATGCAGCTTTTCCATCACAGCAATAAATTACATTTTAATACATATTAAAATAGAAAAAAAGTTATTTTGAAATGTAATAATATTTAACAATATTACCGTTTTATTGTATTTTTGTTCAAATAAATGCAGCCTTGGTGAGAAGAAGAGGCTTCTTTCAATAACATGAAAAAAATCATACCAACCCCAAATATTTGAAAAGTAGTGTTGCCTGCCACTGAAAAAAACAAACTTAACTTATATAAATAATTCTTAATGAAGACCACAGCAGCATAGTGCATTGAAGTGAGTATATGCAAATTACAGTGAATATATTATTTTAGAAAAATACTGACCTCATCTTGTGGAATACTGTGAAAGCCTTCCTTTTTTAATGTCAGCAAGGTGGCATACAAGGAAAAAGCTGTATGCACATAAACTGATGTTCTATTTCCAACATCCTCCTCGTAACCTTGAGTAACAGCCCCATTTACTCTGTTTAAGAATAAACAGTATCAGAATACACAGTCATGACCTTTAATAATGACTTTTTCATTCAACTGTTAACTCTACCTTAGACATTTTTCGCAAAGATAATTTAAGTTTAAAAGTTTCACGCTTACCGAAAAACATAATCATGGGAGTCTATCTCTTTGCCCATCTTTGAGTTATTGAGAATACCACCAGAGCCCACAACAGCACAGCGGATACAGCCATCTTTTGAGCCTTCAGGCACAGGCAGTAATATTGAAGACTTGGGCTTTGGTATCAAGTCCACTGCTTTTTTCACCTCTTCAGTGGAAAAGAAACAACGTACGTGTACGTAAAGGAATGCAAAGTGTGACAGCAACATAGTGTTGGCCCAGATCCGGCCCATATCTGACGCATGGAATCCACATGTACCAGATGGGGCCCGGATCTGGCCCGACACTATGTTGCTGTCAGGGATGGCATCCAAATTCATCCAATATTTCAAGGTTGCAAGTAAAGCTCAATCCACAGTATTTGTGGCTAAATGATAATTAGAACAAAAATATATTTTTAGTCGTCCCTTTTTTCTTTCATATAAAAATTGAACGTTTTTTTCCATAAAGATGTTTCATCAGCTGAACAATCTGTATATTGTTAAACAGTACAATCCATTGAACGCATTTTATTCTATCCCTCACAGCCTCGTTTTCATCCCTGTCAAAGATTAAAGATGGTGCTACCCTGACTAAAGTCAACTGAAACTGACTATTTTTTTACTACCATTGTAAGTGCCTCACTGTAATTCAGACCTTTACTTTCTTAAAGGCGGCATCAATCTTTACCCTATTGAGGCTTATATCTGCATGAAATGGCTTCTCAAATGAGAAAAATACAGGACGATGAACATTATTTCTCCGATCTCATTGATCATGTTGAATTGATAATGTGAGTTGCCTCCCACCAGTAAACATGTCAACAAGAGATGCCTTTGCAAGAGGAAGAAGGTATTCTGATTAAAGATTATGAGGGCACATGAATTTTGAAAAAGTGTGCACGGATAAATCATTTATAACAAACACTGCAATATTCCATACAAATTAAGAATTGTCAGTTTTGATGTCATGTGGTTTTTAAAAGAAAAGATGGGACGAGTGGTAATTAACATTATGCTGTCGACTGATTTGAGCTTAATTTATACTGAACCCATAATGTTTCTTTGAATAAAGAAAGAGATATGTTTACAATATTTACAATGCATCTATGATAAAGCAATAAACTACTGCACGCCTTTCTCAAACACATGCACGATGTGCCGGAGGTTTTAGACACCCATTTAACTTGTAAAATCTGCAAGAAATGTTGTGTAATTTGCCTTGGATGATCACCATTGTAATTGTACTCCATGAAGCCAAAAGGATTGTTGAAGTGTGCTAATCGATTCCATTCTGTTATGTTGAGTTGACCTTTATATAGCCACAGCTGAATATCAGAAAGGACAGCTTCCTTGAACGTGGGATCCTCTGTGTTTTGAAGGGACTTTGAACAGGTCTACAGAAAAGGTGATTTTTTATAAGGATCAAAACGACTGCACAGCTGAAACGTGAAGTGAGAATAATACTGAAAAAGGACCACTTACAGGTTTTCTTGCTTGATTGGCTCGCAAATAAACATCTTCGAAATCCCACACTGGCAGTTTTGTAAAATTATTCTTGTAGAGAACCGGAATAGGTGTAATGTTCACTTCTCGCTCAGCGGAGTGAAAGGGTTTTTCAGTTTTGTGCAAACTAGTATTTCCACGTGGTGATAATATCAGTGCAGAAATAGTGAACGTTTTGCTAATGAGGAAAATGTACATTAAAAACAGGAACAAATTAGTAAGTATACCAATATACAAGTCAGAAGAATATCATAATTACACCATAAGACAAATTTAGAATATTTTTAAAAGATTTACTTAGTCAAAACACTTATTTCTTACCTGTGGAAGTTTTCAGAGAGATTCAACCAAAGTACTAGATAGAGCACCACGCAAAAAGTCAGAATGAGACTAACAAAGCCCCAGGCTTTCAACATATTTCATGAGTGATTGGCACTCATCTTCTGGTCTGGTCACATGCGAACTATGTGAAAGACTTGGTAACAGTGTTTTATAATCTACCTTTTGAAATTCATTACATCATCAAACCATTTGTTTATTTTTGGATTATAGTCCGCCCCTTCCATTTGAATGACATGATTATCCTGGCCAGCACAGATCTATGGGCAGTGTTTAAAAATAAAACCATGAATAACTATTAAAATATACAATAAAGCAAAAAGTTTTTTTTATTTTTTTATTATTATTTATTTTTAAAAAAAACGAATAATGTGTCCATTTTGCATACTTGTAACTTAAGCACAGTGTTAACACATAGCTAGAGTAAGTAACCTGATTTAAAATTGTTCATACCGTACATTTGTAATATGGATTTGGTTTGAACCGACATGCACTACACACATAATGTGAAGCTAAAGAATAAAAAAAATCATAAAGAGACTGCTACTAAACTTATCCAGACTTTTTCGATTCTTCATTACTCATTTTATGTACAAAATTATATGAATGACCAATAAATACATGCAAGTCATAAACAAAACCCTTTTTTCATATTTGAAATATTTTTAAATACTCCAGTGAATAGGTTCACTGAAATATGTGACTTCAATCAATTTGATCTAGTAAAATCATTTGTCAATTATTTATGACAGGTATTAATTTGAACACTTGCATAAAAAGTATTTGAATCTATGAAGATGACGAAGAGCTTAACCAAATCCACATATACAGACATCCCGGTGTCAAATAGAGTAGAGTTTAAGCTGTTCTTGTAAATCGCCCTCGGTCACGTCACCGAACGTGTCTTGTTTGTCTCTGAGAAGCTGGAAGATGGCAGCCAACTGCTCCTGCTGAACCCTGTAACAGTCAGAACACATACATATTATAAAATATATTTTGCAGTCTGTTCATTCATACTGTACCAACAGCCAGTGTTGGGGAAAGTTACTTCTAAAAGTAATGTTACAATATTGCGTTACTCCCTAAAAACTAAATTCCCTAAAAATTTGAAAACACTTTTTCTAATATTTTAGACATAAATGGAAGATTTGAAATGGGTCTATAATTTGCTAGATTATTATGATCTAATTGTGGTTTCTTAATGAGAGGTTTTATAACTGCCAGTTTAAATGTTCTTGGAACATGACCTAGAGATAAAGACGAGTTAATAATATTGAGGAGAGGCTCTTCCACTACAGGTAACACTTCTTTCAGTAGTTTAGTTGGTATAGGATCTAATAAACATGTTGTTGTTTTAGATGAAGTGATACGTTTATTTAACTCTTTTTGTTCTATAGTTGTAAAGCACTGTAATTGTTCTTTCGGGGTGATAATTGAAGCTGAATTATAAGGCGCAATTGAAGATTGAACGTTTACAATTGTGTTTCTGATGCTTTCTATTTTCTCAGTGAAGAAGTTCATGAAATCATTACTACTGAACTGTAACGGGATATTTTGTTCGGGTGACATCTGTTTATTTGTTAGTTTAGCCACGGTGTTAAATAAAAACCTTGGATTGTTTTGGTTGTTTTCTATTAGCTTGCGGAGGTGCTCAGCCCTGGCCGCTTTTAGGGCCTTTTTATAACGTGACATACTGTCTTTCCACGCGATTCTAAAGACCTCTAAATTAGTTTGTTTCCATTTACGCTCTAAAATACGGGTTTCTCTCTTTAAAACATGCGTAGTATTGTTGTACCATGGTGCTTTAATTTTCTCTCTGACCTTTTTTAATTTAATAGGTGCAACCACATCCAATGTTCTAGAGAGAATGGTGCTCATAGTGCTAGTTAGTTCTTCTAGTTCATCTGTTTGTTTGGGTTCAGGCAGCAGCTGAGACAGATTAGATAAGCAATTTGAGAAATTATCTATGGTGGATGGGAGGATTGTTCTGCCTGGTTGATAACGCGACGCCGCATGACATATTACAGCAGTACGTAATATGCAAGTTACCATGTAGTGATCAGTGACATCATCACTTTGTGGAATGATATCTATATCGGTTGGATCGGTTCCATGTGATATAATTAAATCGAGTGTATGATTAAGACGATGAGTTGGTCCGGTGACGTTTTGCTTGACCCCAAATGAATTGAATAAATCTGTAAACGTAGCCCCTAACGCATCATTTGGATTATCTACGTGTATGTTAAAATCTCCAACAATTAATGCTTTATCGACATTGACTAATAGGTCCGAGAGAAAATCTGCAAACTCTTTTAGGAAATCAGCGTAAGGCCCTGGCGGTCTATATACGGTAGCCAAGGCTAGAGATAATAGGGATGTTTTTCTAACATCTAAGAGCGTAACATTTAGTACAAGTACTTCAAATGAAATAAACGTATAACCCGTTTTCTGAGTAACATTGAGAATATCTCTATAGATGGTTGCAACACCGCCGCCACGACCAATCAGACGGGGCTCATGCTTATAACAGTATCCAGATGGAGTAGACTCATTTAGACCGAAATAATCATTTGGTTTAAGCCAGGTTTCAGTAAGGCAAAGTACATCGAAGCTATTATCTGTGACTATTTCATTTACAATAACTGCCTTAGGTGTGAGTGATCTAATGTTTAGAAGACCTAGCTTTAGAAATAGTTTTTGTTTACTAATAGCAACATTTTCTGTTTTAATAACAATTCGATTTTTCCAAGATCCTGCAGATTTATTATTTGATCTCACTAAACGAGGAATAGACACGGTTTCTATGCAATGTTCTACACTAGTATTTATATCAGTTAAATTGGTGCAGCAGAGACTATGATTTGGACTTTTGGTTACTAGTCAAAGGGTATTTAACATTTTGGAGATGTTATCCGACAGAAGATCCGCTCCGAATCTGCTTGGGTGTAAGCCATCAGCACGGAAAAGCCTAGGACGCTCCCAAAACAGATTCCAATTATTTACAAAGAGCAGTTTCTGCTCATTGCACCATGACATTAACCATTCATTTAGCGCAAATAATCTGCTGAACTTTTCATGCCCTAGTCGGTACGTGGGAAGCGGTCCTGACACAATGATCGTTGTTTCAGGCGATGTGCTGCGTACCGTATCGATCAGATTCCTGAAGTCTTTCTTCAGAACCTCCGTCTGCCGCAGCCTGATGTCGTTCACTCCCGCGTGCAGGACCACAGTTCTGACGCGCTCGTCACCGTTCAGGATCTTGGGAACGCGAGCAGCGATTTCAGAAACACGAGCACCAGGAAAGCAGTGACTGTGCACCTTACTTTTACCTAACGTAGCGTGTACGTGCCGAACGATGGAATCGCCGATGATCACAGCATCGCGTTCTGTTTCGCGAAGAGGGGAGAAGCGGTTTTGTGTGGATAACTCGAAAACCGGGAGGGTCGGAGAAAGTCTTGGTCTAAACCTGACTCGCGTCTTCCGCTGCGGAACCACCCAGGCTTCGTGGTGGTGTGTTGGAGCCGGAGTGAACGAGACCATGGCTGATCGCGACCGATGCTGAGGAACGCACGGAGTAGACGCGGTCGGAGTCAGCGGGTTAGTAACGTTAAACACTGATTTGTGTGCATCGGCGCGTGATGTTTCAAGAGCTAAACACCGGTCTCTCAGCTCAGCCTGTCTCAATAAAAGGTCGTGGATCTGTTTCTCAACAGCTTCAAGCTCAGACTGCAGTGCGTGCAGCTCAAATGTGTCCTCACCTGCACCAAAAGGTAGACTACTTACATCTGATATATTCGCCATTTTAACAGATGGACAGTGAGTTAGCAACGAAGCTACCAGTGATGCTATCAATAGTAATACTAATTTATGACTGAAGTCTTGGATATAATCCGGGGGTTTTTTTAGTGGTAGGGGTGTAGAGTAGGCGAAAAAAAATGTTTGTTTGTAAGTGAGTGTGGAGAAGACGCGTTCAGCCGTGATCCACGGACGTAACCTTTAAGAGTATCCGGCGTTGGATCACTAATAGGCTTGAGACGCGTCTGCTCAACAGTCCGCGTTGTAACTATGAGGTTTGAGCAGTAGTGCTTCTCAGTGAGGAAAAGTAGAACATTTTCGTTGTAAGTGAGTTTAAAGAGAAAAATCAAGAATTATAAATCAAATCGATAGAGCTCCAAAAACAACAACGCGTTCAGACCCATGTGAACCTGCCATATGTTCCCCATGTGAATGTGTCATGTTGTCGTTGGTTGATTGTCTTGATTATGTTCAAGTAAGTGTTAATAATAATATTAATTAATAATATTAGTGTCCCTTGTCTAGTCATTAGTCTTGTGTAAGCCCTCATGTTTGCCTTGTGTCTTTATCAAGAATTGTTTGTGTAACCACTGTTTGTAAGTGTTCATGTTCATGTTTTGAGTTCATTCCACATCATGCCTTTGTTTTATGTTTGATTTGATTTTGAATAAATGCTGCATGAGTAAAGCAGCAAGATCTGGAGAGTATTTAGCCTATTTACACATATTTGCCCTATTCAAATAATAAATTATGTAAATTCATGACGTGCTTATCCGGCTCTAAAGGAACAATGGGCAAAAAATCTAACAGACTGATTATATCTCATATTTTTTTATTTCCACAGCTGAGATCAGCCCGGTGACTTGGGACAATATGGTGATTGTCGAATTTCACTGGAATTGCCAAGAGAGTGTAGGAGGGGGAATACAGCAATAAGGAGATGGAGGAGAGGTCGGCGTGCCGTTGTTGTTTCCGAATTTCGACTCCCAGCCGAATTATTACCCCCGTCTTGAAGTCAGTACCTAATTGTCTAATCCTAACCCCACCCCTAATCCTAACCCCTCCCCCACAACTAATCCTAAACCTACCAATACTAGAGGGGTAATAATTTGGTGATCCTTGCCAACACACGGTCTCTCTCCAAACAACTATCAGAATTTCAGCCGGCTGTAAGGTATTTCACCGAGTACAGAGACAGTTGTTCGCTGTGTTTCACAGAAACATGGCTTAAAGGGATACTTCAGGATTTAGCATTAAGCTTTGTATTAGTAGAAAACCTGTAGTATTTTCGAATTACCGTGCTTTCCAGCCTCATATCCCCCTGAGAAGAGAGATTTATGTATTTTTTGTATGGAAAAAATCCTCCGATGACGCAAAAATCGTCATTTTGCGTCATCGGAGGATTTTTTGGCCAGAGGCTAAAGACTACAGCCAGTAGGAGGGGCTGTCCCGCATGTTTTCAACCTGCCCATAGGAGGTGGGATCTCACTCACAGAATGTACACATAGTATCAGCCGTCTTTCTTTGGAAGCTAAGCTAGCAGGCTCTTGTTCTGTGGAGAAGGCTGAGTAGTAGGAGAAAGCTGAGTAGGGGTTACCATCGTCTTTTCCCGGACATGTCCGGCCGTCGAGATCGTCCAAAATGTCCGGGATTCAGCTTTTGCTTTCTGCAGTCGCCATTCATTGTTTACATGCACACCTTTTGTTTCAATCTAACTGAATTAATTCCGATTGGTGAATCTGAATGTAGTGTTTACATGAACGCTAAACAAGTGATCGGTTGATCGGTTGATGTGCGTTTTAACAGTGCTAAGAAAATTCCCGCTCCTCCGTGAGCGAAAACGAGACCAGTGCGTCTCAGTAATGACACCACCGGCCTCGCGCCGTTCTCCCGCGCCCCTCAGCCTTGTCCTGCTCGCCACAGTAAACATAGTGAATGGCGACTGTAGAACGCAAAAGCCGAATCCCGGACATTTTGGCCGATCTCGAAATACCGGGCAAACTCGTCACGGAGACTCACTAGTAGCCTAACCTTGTTGTTTTCAACTGCGCTCTCTAAGGGTGTACTCACACTAGGCACGGTTGCCATGAACCGGGCCCGAGTACGATTGTCCCCCCTCCCCACTCCCCCTCTGGCCTGCACTCACATAGGGTTTCAGCATTCGTGCCGGAGCACGCTTACTTCATTATGGTGCGACGGTTTCGGGATAAACAGGAAGAGCGGCGCTCTCACTGAACACAATGGAGTCCAGCACGGTTAGCGCTCACACTGCATGCGAACCGCGCCCGAGTCCAACTGAACCGTGCTCTGGCCCACCTCTTCCAAGCGGGCCAGGGCCGGCTAATCGAGCCGCGCCCGGGCACGGTTCGGAGCACTCACACTAGTCAAACGAACCGCGCTTTGGAGGTCAAACGCACTCGGGCACGGTTCAAACTGGCTAGTGTGAGTACACCCTAACTGGTAGGCGTGGCTTGGGAGTGGCCTCCAAGGACAGCGAAGCAAGTGCATTCTGGGAGTTGTTGTCTTTCATCCACATAAGCCAAAAATAAATTTTCTGGCTTTTCTCAGTCTAGAAAGCTCCAAATTCAAAAATTTCTTCACATTTCTTCTACGTAAATGACCTATTTTAAATACACATTCATCTTTCCAGAGGTGAAGTATCCCTTTAAAGACACGATTGATGACTCTTTACCTGTGAGAACTGATCTTGATCCAATAGTAACGGGGGAAGAAAGTTGGTGGAGGTGTGTGCGTCTACGTAAACGAGAGATGGTGCAAAAACTTCACACTGTAGGAGTCCTATTGCTCAGAGGATATTGAACTTTTGTCCTTGTCATTAAGACCTTTTTACCTCCCTAGTGAGTTTGGACAATTGTTCATTACTATCGTTTATATTCATCCCCGGAAGAATTTCCAGGCTGCGGCAGACGTTATATATGATGTTGTGGCTCGGCTGAAAAACATTGCACCAGACACTCCTAAATTCATACTTGGGGACATTAACGGTTGTTCCATAACGTATGTGCTGCCCCATTTTGATCAGTATATTTTCTTGTCCCACCAGAAGAGAAAGGGTCCTTGATTTGTGCTTTGGTAATATTAAGAGTGCATTCAAGGAGATTCTTAGGAGATTCTCCTTAGGAGATTCAGACCACAATGTTATTCATTTGGTTCCTCTTTATAAACAACGGCTTAAAGGAGACATATCATGCTTTTAAATCGTTCCTTTTTACATATAAATCATACATTTGTAGTCTCTATAAAGCGGAACTGCAATGCTTGGGTCTGAATTCCTCATTATTATAGCTCCACAGGCCCCTTTTCTACACCTTTTCTGATGTGCGTCTGAGAGCAACTCGTTTTGGTGCGGTCTCTTTAAATACAATTGAGACACTTCATACCCCGCCCCCTCTCCAGGTTGTAGCGGTGACACTCGGTTCAACTCCACCCCGTTCGACCATTTTTGTAGTTTGATAGCAGAGATACGATTATCTAGCGGCACAGAAACGTTTTATTCACATGTTATTAACAAAATGTCAACAACGGAAGACTTTTCCAGCCAGCCTTACATGTTCGAGCCAGAGTCGGAGCCGGAGCGAGATGAAAATGAAGACGACGAACCTGCAGAACAACGTCTTCATATGGATGTATCGCAATGGTGTGTTTTACCGTATTTACACATGAAACTTTGGTCTTCCGACCTTTTACCACGTGTCGATTTATTTTGACTAATATGTGCGAGGGAGAGAGAGCAAGACAGCGCCTAGTTTGGAGACGGTGAAGTCTTGTTTACAGTTTCGCCTGGCTCCGAAGAGAGAGAGTGCGCGCGGGTCTCTCTCTCTGCTCGTTCTTTCAGCTAAACATGCACCCTATCACAAGCGCGGCAGTTCATCTACATTAGACGGTGTAATGAAGCGTGTGGGTTACTACATCCAACAACCGAACATTTTAACTTACCCTCTCGTAACTTCTGCATCCTTTAGCTTGGACTACAAAATTGCAGCGAGAAATAAAAAAAGCACCTGAAGAGAATAATTTCAACTTTTCTGTACTTCTAAACACTCCAAATATACAACACAATGCATTTAAGGGCTAAAAAAGTGGATTTAGCATGATATGTCCCCTTTAAAACCAGCAAGCCTGAGCTTAGAACCATTCAGATATGGGATGATGAATCCGTGGACTGTCTTAGAGGATGTTTTGACTGTACAGCATGGGATGTCTTTATAGACACCAGTGAGGATCTAGATCAGGGTTTCTCAAACTTGGTCCTGGAGGGCCACTGTACTGCACAGTTTAGCTCCAACCCTGATCAAACACACCTGAGCAAGCTAATCAATGTCTTCAGGATCACTAGAAACTCACAGGTGTGTTTGATCAGGGTTGGAGCTAAACTGTGCAGGACAGTGGCCTTCCAGGACCTAGTTTGAGAAACCCTGATCTAGATTAACTAAATCAAGTTGTGACAGATTATATAAATTTTTGCGTGGATAAATTCATACCAAAAAAAATTATTAAAATGTATCCAAATGATAAGCCGTGGATAAATGGGGAATTTAAAGGCAGCATTAAAGAAGAAAAGATGAGCCTTTCAGTTAGGTGATAGTGCACAGGTTAAAGTAATGCAAAAAGAAATAAGACAAGTTATTATTAGGTGTAAACATAACTAAAAGCAAAAGATTGAGAGGATAATGAGGGATAACAATCTAAGGTAGGCATGGCAGGGAGTGTATACAATGATAGGACAGGAGAAGAGGAAATAAATTCAGAGTAATCCTGGGGTTGATTGGACCTTTGCAAATTAACTAAATATATTTTTTGGTAGATTGGAAACATCAGATTTTAAGACTAAGCGGAATTTGATTAGACGTCAATTGAATGTAGGCCAGGAGGTAATTATAACATCTGAAGAAGTTTGTAGGACCTTAAAAAGGATTAATACAAGGAAGTCAGTAGGCCCTGATAGAATAACAGGTAGGGTACTTAAGGAGTGTAGGAAGGAGCTTAGTATCATTTACAGTCATCTGTTTCAAGTTTCTGTGGATATAACTACGTGATTTTCTAAGAATTCTGTCAACTCCGAACGCACAAAATCTGCAGACTGGCGCGGACTTTCGGCAACTACTGCAGATTCACCCAGATCGCAAATTGGGGCAAAAATCTGAGCAAAAGTCGTGTAGTGCATTTCCAGCCTTAAGCGAGAGAGCAACGGCAAAAATGTAACGGCAAAGACAGACAGGAGAAGCGGAGAGATCAAAAGGAGATTAGGAGATTCTTCCGTGGTGATTAAGATGGCGGGCCAACCCAGAATGTGAATCTCATCTCCTTTCATCAGCAAGAACACCTGTTACATTGCTCGGTAAACTCACTGCCAGAGCGGTAGGAGTGATTGGATTGGATGTTGGATGACAAATCTTTTTCTACCTTTTCCATTTTTTACTATTTTACACCTATTGAATAAACTGAAATGGATTCAACAATTTTTTTCACTTTTTCACACAAACTGAACTACTACTCATATTAAACGAACTGAACTATTTTACACATATTGAGTGAACTGAACTATCATACACCACAAACTGAGTTGCAGAATTGAATTTATTTGTTTATTTATTTATTTATTTATTTATTTATTGTTTTATATTGTTGGTGTTATATGTGATTGTATTTATTTTGCTTTGCCTTGAGTACAACAAAGTTAAATGGGTTGTATAATATGGAAGCTCGTTTCCGCCACAGAATAAAACATTTTAAAAGATAATTGCGATAATTCCTCAGAATTGCGAGATATAAACTCTCAATTGCGCGTTATAAAGTCAGAATTGCGTGATATAAAGTCCCAATTATAAATAAAACTACTAATACTGTCTTAAACAGGGTAAATAGAGTCTTAATTCGTAATTTGTGGCCCTTCACATTTTATGCGATTTAAATCTGTCCCTCTTGGCCTCTGAACTTTAGTACCCCTGCTCTAGTCTGTAATTGTGAGTTTATCTAACATTATCACTGAGGCGTGTTAAAGTGTATGCTGTTCAAACAGAAAATGCCGTTGTTTACCTAGTTGAGTATATTGGGTCGATGCAAACTACATGCAATGTTTAATGCAAACAAGAAAACGTTTAAAACTGTGGAATTATAATATTAAGGTAAAACTGCCTGACAGAACTGTTTGCTGACAAAGTTTATTTAAGAACAATTATTTCAAAATGTTGGTTATGGGTGGAGTTAAAATAAAGAAAGATTGTTTGCATGGGTCATACATAATGTCAGGATATTAGATATTACAACACATCCTGTGAGTCTTACTAAGTAAGGGTAAGACTAACTCAAAGTGAACCTTGATTATACTGTACATTTATATTATAATGATGTATGTACATGTATGTACAATGTGCATTAAATGTTATTATTTAAATTCTGAGATCTGCATCTGGTATTGAGACAGAGAGAAAGGATGTGAAGAAACACTACCATTTAAAAGTTTGAGGTCAGCAATGATGCATTGAATTGATCAGAAGTGAGAGTAAAGACATTTCTAATTCTACAAAAGTTTCTATTAAAAATAATAGCTATTCTTTTTCAACTTTCTATTGATCAAAGAATCCTGAAAAAAAATCATGGTTTCCAAACAAAAAAATATTTAACAGCAAATTATTTTCAAACCTGAAAATAATAATAAAAGTTTATTGAGCAGCAAATCAGCATATTAGAATGATTTCTGAAGGGTCATGTGAGGGTCATAAAGATAAAATCTAACCCAAACTTTTGAATGGTGGTGTACATTGTAGACAAAAGCTAAGTCCTAAACTATCCTCCTGAAACTGGTAAATGTTCTTACTGGCCACCAGCACTTTAAAACGCATTTTTGAAAAGTAAAAAAAACCAACAACTAATGTTCAAGTTTGCCTCCGCAAAGTGCATTAAAGCCATATTGTGCTAGAATGCCCACCACACACCAGCTTATTGGTGGAGAGGAGACAAAGTGATGAAGCCAATCAGTATGGGAATGATTTGGACACCATGATGACGGACAGAGGCCAAATGGGCAAATCTGGCCAGGATGCTGGGGTTAAACCCCTACTCTTTTTCCAAGGACATCCTGTGATTTTTTATGACCACAGATGGTCAGGACCTCGGTTCAACGTCTCATTCGAGGGACAGTGTTTTTTGACAGTATAGTGTCCCCACACTATACTGGGGCATTAGGACTCCCTGCTGGCCTCACTAACACCTCCTCCAGCAGCAACCTAGTTTTCCCAGTAGGTCTCCCATCCAGGTACTGACCAGACTCGACCCTGCTAAGCTTCAGTGGTCAATCAGGGGAGAGCTGCAGAGTGACTGCTGTTGACTATAATTCATTATAACATTTATTTGAAATAATTATCCAAAAGAGAGAGATGTGTGAATTACCTGAATCTGTGCAGCGCCTCTCTCTACTAACAGTGAAGCTGTGAGTTTAATTACTTCAAAACAGCGACGTTACCACTTCCATGCGGATAAATAAAATGTAGGGATTCAGAAGCAAACGTATTTTATTGATAAGTCACAAGGCAGCGTTGACAAGTTTCCATGCTTCTGAATGCTTCTGTGTGAGTGCAGCACGATCTCTGATCTCTGAGTGCGAGTGACGAGTGTACGTGTGCTTCAATTAAGTCACCGCATTAATATAGAACCGTGTTTAAACTGACTGGAACTACTTTTGCTTTACATGTTTGAAAGCACACCTTCCAGCCAATCAGAATTGAGTATTCATACAGAGGATGGTGTAATAAGTTCACAAATTATGCTATATTTAGGGGTGTATTGAATCACCTCTGCTCTTCCTCCAGTTCTTCTGTGGTCATCATCTTTTCAAGCTGGCAGGTCCTCAGCATGCCAGCCATATACTTTAAGGGTTTATTCTCAGCGTCTATTGCAGAGAGAAAGATGTCAAACACTTGGGCACACAATTATGTTCACAAATTTGTTTGGTCAGTTTATTGTGTTTAACAAAAGTCAAATAAAACTTCCCTAGTAGACAAAATGTGCCTTAAACTTTGTTTGCCAATAAGGTCACAGACATTTAATTTATTATCATAATTTTTTATACACGTTAACTATTTTATGACCCATCCATGTGATTCACTTTTGTGGCTGCTTTTTGCGATTGCTACTTTTCTTTAGCGACAAGCTTTTTTGTCTTTTGATCATTTTGTCAAATAATCTCTTAGAGAGATTTTTGTTAACATCAAAATGTGCATTTATTCTAAACATATAAAGCATACAAAGACCTATTCTTGTAAAAAAAAAGTATACTTTTAAAAAGTAATGTTTTCAGACACTTAATTGCATGTTAGTCACCACATCAAAATAAGTGTACTTTTTTACAGTACGATCTAATGATTTAAGATACACTTTAAAGTAAAATTAGACGTTGACGTGATTGGTTACAAGGTAGTTTGTGACGACAGGATTTCAGAAACACCAGCGATTTCAAACCGCGTTTTTGAGACTGTATTTTTTTCACTGCAGTTTTAAGGAGAAAATACTTAGCAATGGCGTTGACTTATGAATTTGCACATGATTTGTTTTAAAGCATATTAAAAACACTACATATACATATAAACAACATTAAAAGCTTGATTTTCACAACAGTGGGACTTTAAGTACATTTAAGTGGGCTTATATTTCATTAGTATTATATTATCTGCAAGTACAGCTTTTTTTTAAATATACTTTAAGATTTGAAGTATGCATTCAATGCGGTTAAGAGCACTTCTTTTTACACAAGGGTAAATCTACTTTGACTAAGAAAATTCCCCTCAGTTCTAAAGCAATAAAGATAATGTATCCTGAGCAACATTGTATACAACACCACTAAATGACTACAGGAGAGATCAAAGTTTTAACAAAAATTAAATATATTTCATAATAGCATGTGGGTCAGACTGGAAAAAAAAACTAAACATGGAACCTGAGAATGCATTCCAAAATTCTTGTTATTAAAATAATTATTAGGTTTTACAATAAATTTTTTATTGAAGTATTTCTGTGAATACATTTATATTCAAAAATCTGATGTCTGAAAAATAGTTTAAAACCAGTCTAATATAACACTTATGAAGCAGTAACCCACAAAGTATTTATATTAACAGGAAGTTAGTAAAGAGGGTTATTATTATTATTATTATTATTATTATACCAGGCGATTGAGCATAATCCTTCAGAGCAGTCCTTATCCCTGACTCAGAGGAATCCTCCCCCCATCCAATGGTGGAGTGAACTGGAGAATCAGACTTACACACTTCTTCCTCATTATCAGAGTTTGAATCCTGAGGTAAAGACAGAATCAGTAAATGGTTGATTAGAGAAATAGGTAACACTTTAGTTTAGGGTCCAATTCTCATTATTAACTAGTTGCTTATCTTTATCTGTTTTTGAAATCACTCCACTTGACTAGGATATTTGCTGTTTATTAGTACTTTTAAAGCACATATTAATCATTATATTATGCATGACCATATTCTACATCCCTAATCCTATTCCTACTCAATACCTAAACCTAACACCTACCTTACTAATAAGCAACAATTAGGAGTTTATTGAGGCAAAAGTCGTTGTTAATAGTTAGTTAATAGTGAGAATTGGACCCTAATCTTAAATGTGACTGAGATATTCAAGAAAAATTTTTCTTTGTGTTTTTAATTGTAATTTTACTTGTAAACAATTACAAAAGCATTCATAAAAAGCTAAATAAATCCTTACCTTTACATGTTTCAGAGTTTCATCTTTGGCTTTGAGGATCTTTGCACCAGATTGCAGCTGTTGTCTGGTTTCATTACAGTGTTTCCCAGGATGATACTGTGAGGAAGCTCCAGGCTCTGGACCAGCTCTCTCCTCCACAACAGCAGCACTAGTTTGATGGGTGCACTTTGACGGCACGGGGCCTTTATTTCTGCCCAAAACAACTGCTGCTACTATAACTGCAAGCAGCGTAAATAGCATCGCCGGCCAAAATAGATCTGAGGTTGCATCCATCATGACTATGAATAACTTTCTTAGTTGGTATATCCGATTAACTATTAATTAACGCTGACGTAGGCGTTTTCTTGTTTGCTGACACGCGTATTTTAATAAATGCATAGTTTGACAACGTGCAACTGCGACGAATTTATCTGGTTTTTAAATCACTACACTTGATCAGTCCCTACAGAAATAAACACGAATTTTTATGGATCTACTCACACCGGAAGTTCTTATTTCAAAATAAAAGCTTTAGAAATGTCAGTCACAAAAGCACTGAAGCATTACAAAGATTGATTATTTTATTGAATATATTTGAACGAACTTAATTAACTTCGTATTATTTAAGTATTGAGCTTGTAAAATAATAATAATAATACTAAATACAAATTTGTATCTTTAGTGTATTGGACATATCCAAACAAATTAAAACTTTAATCTGTGCCTAGAACATGCTTGCATTTATAATACAGGATGTGTATATTTATGCACACATTGCACAGAATATATTCAAATCTATGTTGAGTCAAAATGTTTACAATATTACGTGTAAGACGATCTTGTTCAAAATATTAATAGTAGAATTAGTAGAAATAGCAGAATTTGTAGAAATATAATTTATAATAAATTCATATTATAAAAAATTCATATTTAAATTTAATAATACATCTTTACCATTCTTTCCTTTAATTTCGCATATCCATCACCACTGTTGTTATGGCTACAAGAACATAAGAACCTTTTGGAAATATATAATCTGTTTGCTTTTCTTAAAATGCCTGAAAATGTACACCTCGAGTCATTAGCTTGGTACATTTCCTTACATCAACAAATACTAGTCAGATTTTGTATAGTGAAAATGTGTTTGACTTGAAAACTAATGGTTTAATGGGGTCATTTCACTATTTTCAGTTCCACGAACATGATATTTGTCCAGTACAAACCACAAAGAGTGTAAAAAGATTTGACACCTGAGCCTGTAAGAAAAAGCAGCCTTATCAGATTTTATGTCTATGTATCGCCCTCATTATTAATTGTTTTAATGATGTGGAAATAAGTTGTTGTTCTGCTGTTAATGTCAATCACATTGTATAAAAGACCAGAGCAGATTGCTGTATAGTTGTGCACCAGTTTAAGCCATTATAGGGACCAGAACCAAAAAAAGGTAGGTTTAAAGTCATTTGAAGTCCACTATACTTGTTGTGTATGGTGTTTTCTAATCTGTTTTTATGTATTAAATAAGGAAAAATGAAGGCTGCCGTATTTGCATTGGTTTTGATATGCCTGGGAAGTTCATGGTCATGTGCAGGATCCCAGCCTGTTGATAGCAGGTAAGATCATAATTAAACATCATCAAATCATTTTCAAATAATACATTTACATATGTATAGGCCTATGTATATAAAAATGTGCCAACACTTATACGATAAAGTTCCATTTGTTTGTTATAGTTAAAGTTATAGTAACAAACTTAAGCATTTATTAATTTTAGTTCATGTTAATTTCAACATTTACTATTTAGGCTATAATTTAAATCAAAAGTTTATATTATTTAATGGACATAAGCTTACATGAAATAACAATGAACAGCTGTATTTTTATTAAATAATGTCACAAAGATTAATAAATGCTGTAATTAGGCCTAAAATACAATAATAACATTAATTAAAAATGAGGCCTTATTGTAAAGTGTCAAGACAAATGAAATAAAAGATTGTTTTGTTTGTATACTCTATTTGTTTTGTTTTCAAATATCATTAATAGCTCAACAAATGGCATCCAGAAGTTTAGCCGTCGTTATGCTGAATCAACCATTGCAAGTGACATCAGCAAAATTGTGGACTCGATGGTTCAGAAAAACTTTGTAAACTATTTGCTCAATCAGAGAGAGAAGAAGAGCGAGTAAGTTTGGGGAAATGGACAGCATGTATATGGTACATATTCAGGTTGCATAAAGTAACAGGCAGCATCTGATGCTCATTTACAGACCAACTATGGCAGATGATTCAGACACTCGCATCTTCAATGATCTGCTGAAAAAAGAGTTTGTGATGTGGGTTCAGAGTAAAGCCGATGCCTTCAAGTAAGTTGCCTTCTGCAAGTGACAATAATCAGGATTTAAATCATGTAAATTGCATTTTATCATGTTTTATTCGTGACCCACAGGAATCAATAAAGCTAAACAGGACGTGCCTCTAAAGCGACCTGGAGAACAGATCGAATTTGAAGAGCAAAGGAGTGTACCAGAATATTTCATATGTGATTGGCACACTTTTTCCTAGACATCTCAATGACAAAAAGTGTCCAAATCACCCTGAATTCACCCCTATCTGAATATCTTGTCATGTATCTCTAAATGAAAATCGGTTAGCCTAATTATAATTAAATTGTTTTCAAAATCATCAATTGTCATTTGTGATTTTTTTAGCATTAGAAAAAAATTATATGTAGAGCTGTTCGCTCATGACATTTAAAGGGATAGTTCACACACACAAAAAAAAATTCTGTCATCATTTACTCACCCAAGTTGTTCCTGACCTGAATGAGTTTCTTTCTTCTGATGAATTAAAAAGATATTTAGAATGTTGTAACAAGACATTTGACGGCACCCATTGACTTCCATAGGAAAAAAAATCTACAGAAATCAGTGGCTTCCATCAATTGTCTGATTACCAACCTTTAAAATGTCATCTTTTTAGTCCAACAGAGGAAAGAAACTGGTTTGGAACCAAATGAGGGTGAGAAAATTATGACAGAATGTTCATTTTTGAGTGAACTATCCCTTTAATATGTATGCATGTCCACAGAGGCGTTATTGGGAATCTTTTTTTTTTGTTTTTTGTTTTTGTTTTTTGTCAAAATTTATTCTGTCCTCACCTCTCTTTGAAAGCAACTGAGAGATGAATCATATCAAATCCCACAGTTATTCATTTAATTCATACAAGTAAAACAAAACACATTTGCACCACCCAGAAGATCAGGGGCCTGATATATAAACCTTGCCACGCATTCATTTATATATAAATATAAATCTGGTTTATAATAGTTAACTAAAAACTAAAACCATAAAAATGTTGTTACCTATAAGATACACTTTAACTGAAATAATATATTTTAAAAATCAGGTTTATAATAGTTATTTAAAAAATAAAACCATAAAAATGCTGTTACCTATAAAATACACTTTAACGGAAATAAAATATAAAAAATCAACCTATTTTTAGTAGCAACATTTCTCATTTTCGTGTAGTTTAACTTGATAACTAAAACGGAAATAAAAATCAATAGACTACATAAACATTAAAAAACTAATAAGAATAACAAAAACACAACTAAATTACTTAAGCTAATTTAAAATATTAATTAAAAAAATATATATAATAGTATCTCAAAGATATTAAAAAAATAATAGCGTAAATATGTGAGCATGGTCCAACAGAATGATATCAATTTACCCTCATATGCCACATAAAAAGGTAGAAAGGTAGGACATCTAGTGGTGAACATATGAGGCTACAGGTGAAAATCACATTCTCAAAACTAAATTCACTTTGAACACACTCACAGACAAACAGATAAACCGAGACAGGCAGACAGACACAGCTTCTATATAAATATGTTTTATTTGCTTTAAATATTTTTCATTGTTCATATTATGAGGTGCCCCTAGGGACATTATTCAGAATTACTACCATGCATATACATGTACTTTTCCTCTCACATACACATATGAAACCAAATTCATTCATATACTATAATGAAATGCTCACACACATACAAGTGAAATGCTTTTACAAACACAACTGAAACGCTCTCATACATACAACTGAAAATATTACGCTCACACACACAACTGAAACGCTCACACACACACACAACTGAAACGCTCTCATACATACAACTGAAAATATTACGCTCACACACACAACTGAAACGCTCACACACACACAACTGAAACGCTCTCATACATACACCTGAAAATATTACGCTCACACACACACACAACTGAAACACTCACACACACTAACTGAAATGCTCTCATACATACAAGTGAAATGCTTTTACAAACACAAGTGAAATGCTCACACACATACAAGTGAAATGCTTTTACAAACACAACTGAAACGCTCTCACTCACACAACTGAAAAGCATTTCAGTATGTTGAATGCAAGCATTTCAGTTGTGTGTGTGAGAGCATTTCAGTTGTGTGTGTGAGCGTAATATTTTCAGTTGTATGTATGAGAGCATTTCAGTTGTGTGTGTGTGAGCGTTTCAGTTGCGTGTGTGAGCGTAATATTTTCAGTTGTATGTATGAGAGCATTTCAGTTGTGTGTGTGTGAGTGTTTCAGTTGTGTGTGTGTGAGTGTAATATTTTCAGTTGTATGTATGTATGAGAGCATTTCAGTTGTGTGTGTGTGAGCGTTTCAGTTGTGTGTGTGAGCGTAATATTTTCAGTTGTATGTATGAGAGCGTTTCGGTTGTGTTTGTAAAAGCATTTCACTTGTATGTGTGTGAGCATTTCATTATAGTATGTGAATGAATTTGGTTTCATATGTGTATGTGAGAGGAAAAGTACATGTATATGCACGATAAGTACGCTCGACCATCAGGAAGTTAGTGCTTCTAATTGACTTCACTTGTCTCCGTTGAATCCAATGGGGTCACTGTGTCCAGTTTATATACTGTCTATGGTCAGACCACAGCTATGACTTGCTCAGCCTGTTGTGTTTGTTGATGAGCAGGTGTTTCATGGATGGATCATTGAGGTATCTTTCGTGCAGTAACTGCCTTTGTCTTTTCTCCTCTTTTCTGATCGTCTTCTTCTCTATCTCTGCAGTGACCTTTTTCTCTGCCAGGTTATAAATGAGAAAAAGTCCCTTCTTCATTCTGCTGGACTTCTGGCTGATTTTGACTTTTGCACTGTCTCCATCCATCTCCATCCAAGCAAGCTTTGCTTTTGCTGGTGGTGGAGTAGCATATTCAGTCTTTCTCTCCTTTTTCATTCTCCTTTCTTGTCTCAGATCCACCTCCTCTATTTCTATACACCTCATTTCGTCATCCATTACGGGAGTTTTTTCTTCAATCTCTCTCTCTCTTTTTATTGTCTCTTTCTCAGCCTTGGTATCTTGTGCAGGACTGACATCCATCCAAGCATCTTTTGGCTTTGCTGGTGGAGTTGCACCTGGAAGTTTTATAACGTTAGTTAAAGAGCATTTCTGTCTCTCCTTCTTTGTCCTCCTCCTCACTCTCCTTTCAGGTGGACACTCTTGCTCCACCTCAGCTGCTATCTGAACCATCAGTGGTTCTGCCACAGTGGAGAAAGATGGCAGTATTTCCTCCTCAGCATGTGCCTCTTGAATCATCAGAATGTGTACCCCTTTAGTGGAGGAACATGGCGATTTATTCACCTCATCGGGGGGAGTTTCCTTTTCAGCCATCAATGGTTCTGCCACAGTGGAGAAAGATGGCAGTATTTTCTCCTCAGCATGTGCCTCTTGAACCATCAGAATTTCTACCCCTTTAGTGGAGGAACATGGCGATTTATTGACCTCATCAGGGGGAGTTTCCTTTTCAGCCATCAATGGTTCTGCCGCAGTGGAGAAAGATGTCCATGTTTCCACCTCATCTGGTAGAGGGTGTTGCTGTGCCACCTGGATCAGCAATGGCTTTGCCACTGTGCAGGAATGTGGAAATTTGTCCACTCTAACATGTGGAGTTTGGGATTCAGGCTCCTCCAATGGAATCATCAGTGGTTCTGCTGCACTGGAGAAATCTAGCAATATGTTCAGCTCAACAAGAGAGTCCTCATAGTCCATCTCTTCCTCCATGTCTGTATCTTCTGGAGATCTCTGGATGGGCTCCTCCTGAATGCTGCTACATCCTAGGTTGCCATCACTGCACTGTCTTGACAAGTGGTGCCTTGGCAAGAAGAAGCTTAAGCGCCCAAAAAGTTTGCTCAGAAATGTCATTTTCACAATGGATCGCAATCAATCACAATGGATTTACAATTAGGCACTTATCCAAAAATCCAATATCACTAGCAAAAATCAATTCTCTGATATGTCTGCAATGATACTTCTGCAATAGATTGATAAAATATCCAAAAATCCGATTTGAACTAGTAAATAAACATTCTGATAATAGTGCTAATCGCTGTGTTTTCCTGCTTAACTCAACAGACTGATGCTCAACTTGCACATGGGGCGGCCTCTATGACGCGCAGCCTCTATGACGTCATAGAGTGTTTGCGTCATAACGGAGTTCTAATTTCGCGCGTCATCACAATCACGTGACTGCAAACCACCTATTACGGCCAAAATCCTTCATTTGAATCTGCTCTTTTGCACACGTTTGATGAAGCCTAGGCCTATGTTGAATATTGAATTTACTAAATTTGATGAAATATTAGACACACGTGCAAGTTTTGTGTAGACATGTGCGTATAATGGGGTTTTGTTTTAAAAATCACATTTATGGAAATATCAGTCTATGATATGCCCTGTTGAGGATTATTTTTCCAATGAAGCGCTACATTTTGATTAATGACAGCGAGGATTGTTTGTAATAATTCCGCTTTATGTTCTAAACTGCAGAAAGTAACGTTACATTTTAAGTGCGAAGAAAATGTTTTCATGTGAATAATGATCCCACCGAATCTTAACTTGACCAAGTAACATTGTTTCGTCAGTTGCTCTCCAGTCCTATGGGTGTCGTTATCGGCACATTCACCAAAACATTAGTGACGACGAGCCCTAACTCGTGTACAGAATGATGTCTTCTTTCCGGACTGTTGGAAACTTTGTAGATAAAGAGTATAATTGGCAGAGAACAACAACACTATTAGTTTGTTTTATTGTAATATATCTATTTTAGTTCGCCTGATTATTCCTCCTGTAAATATGTTCATAATCTGTAAATGTTTATTCGGACTAAACCCAACTGTGACCCTACTTTTTTACTTTTATACTATTTTTTTTAAATATATATATATATATTTTATTCTTAGAATTTGTATTACTATGTTTCTTGTTGTATTTGTATTTGTATATGTGCACTGGAAGCTTCAGTACCAAGAAAAATTCCTTGTGGGTGCAAGTAAACTTGGCAATAAAGCTCTTTCTGATTCTGATTCTGTCTCGATTTGTTACTATGTAGCTCGTGAGCTGTTCAGCTGAATAGGAAGTCAATTACTATAGTTGTTAGAACAGGAAAATAATACCGTGCGATGAGCACGACATGGATGAATGAAAGCAAGCTTTACAGATGTGAAACAACGATATCAGAATCTATGTGTTGTCCCTGTAGATGTCAAAACAATTGGAAACCTTTAAGACCCATTTGGAGGAGTTTGCCAGCAAGCATAAACAAGAAATCCGTAAAAACTCTCAATTCAGGGTTCAGTTCCAAGAGATGTGTGCCACCATAGGGGTTGATCCACTTGCATGTATGTATTTATCGTAAATGTTTCCCTTTATATGTAATCTTATTATTTACTGTAATATTAAAGTGTAGTCTATACAGTGTGCTCATATGAAATTTGAATCATTTACTTTATAAATTCTAAGTATAATTATATAAATTATTGTAAATTAATTGACTTTTTTATGATTTATACTCATTCATATATTAATGATAATTTATAATTATACTATATATAAATGATATACAGTATAGTTGTAATATAAATAATATGTTATTGTAAGTATAATGATAAATAATTAGAATTTCAGTGAAAGAAGTTATATGACCTCATGAACTTTATTCTTTTTTTTTGTGCTGCCGGAAAAGGATTTTGGTCTGAGATGCTTGGAGTTGGAGATTTCTACTATGAGCTTGGTGTACAGATCATTGAAGTTTGTTTAGCTTTAAAACACAGAAATGGTGGTAAGTTTTGTCATTTCATTGTGTTAAAGTGGTAATGCAGTTATTGTATTGCATATTATCAATTAAACAGGCTTATTTTGATGGTAGTATGTTGTGCCTTAGAGATATTGCATATGTGTGGCAAAACAAATGCTCTATTATGATTATTCAACTGTCTGGACTACTTGATTCTGATTGGTCAATCGTGGCATTTAGAAGTCAGTTATTTCTAAATGATGTTGACATGTTCCTAGACACTCTCTAAAACAGCATACAAGACCTGATCACCTTGTCACCTGGTTTGTTTTGCAGTAATGACCATCTAACTGCCCAGTACAACTCTCTAAAACTTTTCACTTTCAATCAAAATAATTGTAAGTATTAATCAATAAATTACTTTATTGGTGCATCTCTGATCACATTGGAGGAACTTCACCACCGTGTCTTGAAAGGAAGAGGGAAGTTTGCTCAAGATGTGAGCCAGTGAGTGTTTTTGATTGAACTGTTCTCTATCTATTCTGAACACATGAACTCTCTCACCACCCATTAATCTCGTCACTCAGGGATGACTTGGTGCGGGCCATCAAGAAGCTCAAGGCCATGGGAAATGGCTTCGGGATGATTCCCGTTGGAGGTTCTTATCTAGTCCAGTCGGTCCCAGCAGAGCTCAACATGGATCACACTGTTGTCCTTCAGCTAGCAGAGGTAATCAATACTAGACACAAAGTCTGAGGCCTTTACACTTCTGTGATGTCAGATCTGATCATTGGCCTTGTTTTACAGAAAAAGGGCTATGTGACAGTGAGCGAGATCAGAGACAGCCTCAAGTGGGAGAGAGAGCGGGCCTGTCACGTTCTTGTAAGTATGCAGGAAAAACAAAACACCAATCTGAATGCTTTTATATCACAAATTAAAGAGGACCTATTTTGCCCTTTTGCAAAATCTTGATTTTGGGGTCTACTTGAATAGGTTTTCATGCTTGAATGTTAAAAAAAACCCCACTAGTTTTACATTGTTGGAGAAGCTCTCTTCCCAGTCTGTCTGTTTAGTTTTGTCTTATAAAGCCTCTCTCTCAAACAGAGCTTACTGATATAGAGAATAACTCCCTTTGGAGTGGACTTTGGTTGCGTTCAGACTGCAGGTAAATGTGGCCCAAATAAATGTTTTGCTTCCATGTGACTCAGATCTGTTTTTCTAATGATAGTGTGAACAGCACAAGCCACATGGAATCTAATCTTTTCAAGATGATTTGCAATGCGACCTCAGTCTGAACAGTCATATCAGAATTCATGCGACTTTTACCGTCACTCTAGATCAACATTTGTTACAATCCTGTCTATGCTCATGGGAGTCACATCAAAGATTTTACATACTTAATGTTATCAAGACAATGATGTCAGAACTCATAAGTATTACAGTCAAGTCACATTTATTTATATAGCGCTTTGTAAAATACAGATAGTTTCAAAGCAGCTTTACAGAGATAACCGGAAAATGCAACAAAGTTTGTTTCCAGAAAAGAAAAGAAAGTGACAGCTCAAATACCAGCAAAACATGAGGGTTGTATCATAAATGTTTAAAAACTGCTCTCTTTTTTCATATCCTCATCTTTGTTTTATATATATATATAGCCTGCACATAAATTCGCTGGCTTCCACGGCAGATCAAACTATAAATAAACACGTAATCATTAAGGCTGAATACGAAATCGCCCCCAAACCCTCATTCACTATTCCCTACGTTAGTCCACTAATACAGTTCACTGAAGGAGTGAATGAAAACGAGTGAGCGAATTCGGACAGCCGTTGAGCATACATCAGCTGTACACTCATTATTGCAGTGCATTGTGATAGAATGAGTGCACTTGATGATATCCATGATGGTTTTGGACACCACTACAAATGGCTGTCTCCTCAAAGAACGCCCTATTTGAGGCTATAGAGGGCGATTTCGGATTCAGCCTTTGTGTTGACTTCCATATGACAGCGTGCTTCGCTACATCTTTTTATCATTCTTTTGCGCATACAGGTCAGTCCAGGACCATGATCGGTTCGCACTGGTCCGATATCCGATACTGGTCACATTTAAAACAACAATGTGACCAGCTAAACAAAACAAAAATCGGATCTGAGCAATAAATCGGAATTGAGCACTAAGGCTCGCAGTGTGAACGTAACCTTTGTGCTTTGCAACTTTACTGAACTTTTTCTTGCTCAAACAGCAACATTACTCACTGAAGAAATTTGAAAATGTAAAAAAAAACGCATAATAGGTCCTCTTTAATATCTTTTGCACTGTTTTCAGGATCACCTGCTGAAAGAAGGCTTAGCGTGGCTGGACTCCCAAGCTGCAGTGGAGCCACAGTACTGGCTGCCAGCTCTGTTCGCGGAACTGTTTTTGCAAGACGTTACGCCTGAGGAGGCCAACCAAATGACACCTTGAGAATAAGACACTATTTTGTAAATATATTGTCATGCAAGGAGGAGGAGATCAGGGTGAAGGTCAAAGAATGTCACAATGTTGTGTGACCCAAGCTTGTTTGAGAGGAAAAACTGATAATAAAATCATCCACTTTTCACAACCCAACAACTCTTAATATATTTTATATGTTTATTATTTTAAAACCTGATTCACCACTGGAAAGTTTGGGGGAAAAAAACGTTTTGGTAAATAAAAGAAAATGGTACTAGTTTTATTTTATGTCTGTTGTGTATCTTCTATCTATTCTATTTATTAATAGATAATAATAATTATAAAAAAACATGTAATTTCCCTATTTTAGAACTATTTTCATTCTAATAGCTAATAACGAAAGTGATGCATATCTAGAAAATCCTGGACCATTCAGTACTTTAAAAAGCGACACCATACTTCCCTAAATACATTATATCAGATCTAGAAATCCGAACTGACTAATCCTCATGACTGTAGACATGATCTTCAAATTCCTGCTGTTGCCAGTCGTCAAAGATCTGAGTGCAGAACGGACACACTTTGTGAGACAGCTCGTGTTGTTCCAATTCCTCCTCGCTGATGCCAGGAAAACACTCTTGACAGTGCTGGCACACCCTAATCTGCACATCAGGAAATGCAAACAATTCAATAATTTTGAACTCTGTGGAAATTCATTCTGGAAATATATGTATTCATAAGAAATAAGTAATTACCTGTATCTCTGTTTCTGCAGGATTTGCTATAATGTACAAATATAATAGGTTATCAGGTTAACACACACATTTTTTAGACAATTTAGAGATTTTAGTCTAACTGAATGTTTCAACTTTTAAGATAACTGTTATTTTACCGACCTGTCAAATCATCGATGCTCTCATAGTAATGAGAGGTGGGTGGGCTTTGAGGGTTGGGTAGTTGATCAGACATTGCGGCAACAGACGCAACCTGGTAGTCAAACAACAACCTACGAAGTTGATTTACTTCTGCCTGCAGTTCCTAGAGATAAAAAAAAAAAGACATCAAATAAGAATTATTTAATAATTATTAAATAATAATTGACTGGCATGTAGTTCAGTGCTCTGAACTCCATAATGTCTTTTGTATTAAGTTCCTAAAATGTACTACTGTTCAAAAGTTTGGGGTCAGTACAACTTTTATTTGGCAAGGACACATGACATTTCAAATAAATGCTGTTCTTTTGAACTTTCTATTCCACAAAGAATCCTGGGGGAAATTTGACTAATTTCCACAAAAATATTAAAGGTATGTTATGTAACTTCTATTTGTTCAAAATGAACACAATTTAAGTAATGAGTGAATACAACATCAGTCCTACTTCCAAAACATGTTTTTGTCTTACCCTGATTCACTATGGTAAGCCTGTTATAGCCCTGTCAGGATGTTTTTTGCGGGAAATTGCGTATATAAATCACTTGAGCGTGTCTTGTGACATGACGCGAAGGCCAAGTATGGTAACTCGGAATTTGTCCTCTGCATTTAACCCATCCAAGTTAGTGCACACACATTAGGAGCAATGTGTAGTGAACACACACACACTCTACAAACCACTAGAGGTCCAAAAGTTACATAATGTACCTTTAAGCAGCACAACTGATTTCAGCACTGATATAAGTTTCTTGAGCACCAAATAAGCACATATTACAATGATTTCTGAAGGATCATGTGACACCAAAGACAATGATCTTTCAGCTTTGAAAATTCAGCTTTGCCATCACAGGAATAACATTTAAAAAAAAAAAAAAAATTTAATATCATTATTTTAAATTCCATTATATTATTTTATGATATTACAGTTTTTTATCAAATAAATGCAGCCTTGGTGAGCATAAGAGACTTTCAAAAACATGAAAAAATATTACCGACCCCAAACTTTTGAACGGTAATGTACCTAACAGTGATGTTTAATCTGTGTCATAACAAAACAGATCACCTCATTCCTTTTATCAAACGTCTCTCTGTCTAATCTTGATGTCTCTGCCATTTCGTAAATTTTTTCTTGTGCCTGCTGAAGTTGTGCCTGTAATTACAGAATTGTCTTCAATCAGGATTGAAATACTTATTGATACTCACAAAAAAACTCAAGTTTAAAGTGAAATGCATAAGTAAAAATAAAACATGACACAGTGTAATACCTGGATTTGATTGGTTTTCTCGCCCTCAGCCTGTTTCAAGGTCATCTCCTCCAGCTTCTTTTTCACTTCCTTCAATTCCTGCTCGGCTCCTTCTGCACGCTTGTTGACTTCTTTGCAGTTCTGCACCTCACTGCGAAGCAGGCCTCTGGCCTCTGTCAGCTGAGTAAGCAGAGCCTGAATCTGGACCTGAGTGTCCGGTCACAAAGAGATTACATCATGATGATACAGTTATTCCTGACTAATGATTTGCAGTCATGATGCTTCAAACTTGGAGCCTCACTTTGTTTTCTTCTTTCTCTTGGGCTCCTTGCTCTAACATGGATGTTTGTAATGCTTTGTTTTCAGCTCTCCGGTCCTCCAGAGTCTTACTCATCTTGAGGGTCTGTATTTCAATGAGCAATTTCTCATTGTCTTTCCTGCTGCTTTGCACATCCACCTAAAATAAAATAAATGCCATATCGAAGTCAACTGGTAAACTCGAAGACCTGCTCAAAAATATTTATTTACTCTGAGTTATGCCACAACTTGTTTCTGCCTTTTTTTGTATTAATATGATTTGGTTTACTTTCCATTTCTCTCTCTATTTTGTATCTTGTATTTTTGTGTCTTGTCATGGATTATGACTACAGAAATAAATAATTGTATTCTTAATTATCATTAACGGTAAGAACACATAATGAGAAAGCATTTGCAAACCTGTAACAACTTGGCCTGGTCCTGTACTTTGTTGTAATTTTGGTCTGTTTCTTTCAGCAAGGTACTCAGCCTGGAGAAAAATGACAGATGAAAATAAAACGTCTTTAGCGTCCTTGTTAGCGCTTTTGCCTCCCCTACTGGAGACCCCGGTTCGAGTCCCGCTAGCGGATCGAGTAGGACCGGATACATTTGCATATAAAAACATATGTTGGTACAGAGATTTCCATAATAAGGAAACTCACCTGAGGTTTTCGGTATCCTGGAGTTCAACCTGTTGCTGTAACTCAGCCTTTTCACTCTTAAGCATGTGGATCTTTTGAACAGCTCTCTTATACTTTTCACTAAGAGCGTTCAGTGACTGTGAATAATTTTGTTTGATAAAAGTTATACATATCTCGTACAATTCTCAATCAGACAGATTCAAATTACAGATGTAAAATTACAGACATGTTTCAACTGGGTGTAAGCTTGATCTTTACCTCTTCAGTGGCGTTAAAACTCTCTACATCTGGCAGTGGTGTTTCCGGCTTATCCTTTGACTTCACATCATCTAGAGAGCTCTGCAGTTTGGTATAAAGGCACATTTATGATCACTTTATTCACCACTGCAGATATACAGTGGTGTTTCATCAGTACAAGAACAATGCAGTAGAACCAGTGTTGATATTTGTTAACAAAATATAACACAAAAACTATTAAAATAGTTTTCGGTAACTGAATTTAAATTAAATAAAATATGAATATTAGATGAAAAACTTTCATGAAAAAGAGAAATGTTGCCTTGACAACTAACTGAAATAAATGTAAGTCTAAAACTAAAAAGAACTAAGAATTAAATAAAATTATAATAAAACTACACAGAAATATATATTTAAAAAACTAATAAAAATGACATAATGACACATAATAAACTTACTAAAACAAAAAAAATAAAGTACAAACTGAAAATACAAATTATAGGATAGTAAAGGTATACTATCCTAAGCTATAGGATAGTATATAAATAATAGTAAAAAAAAAAAAACAACAACAAAAAACATTGATTAGGAGGACAACAAGTAGTACAACATTCCCCACTACACAAAGACAAGTGTCTAAAATGGCGAGGCATTATGACAGTCAGTTGACCTTCATTACAAAAACATCCAGTACAATTGGGAGTAGCACAAAGACTGTAAATAACAAGTTCATACATTTTACAAGTGTTGTAAAAGGAAGAGAATCTGACTAACCCTGAGACGGCAGAGCTCATGCAGTCTTTCGTCCAACTCAGTTTTCAGGATCTTATTTGTTTCTTTTAAGTGCTCGATCTCTTTGACAAAGTCCTCTTTCTCTTTCTCCATCTTTTCTGCCTGCTCCTACTCACAAGGACATTCAATAACAGATTTTGTAGCCAGTGTATTAAACTTTTAGTGGCTAGAAAAAAGGAAAAGCTACTAGAAACTTCAACTCCACATGGTGTCCAAGTTGTACCTGTGTTGTTATAACTAACAGGTCCTTCTCCAAGCTGCAGTCAAGGCTTGTTTCTGCTGGGCTTTGAAAGCAGAACGGGGTGCTGGCTCCTTTGACATAACCGATGCTGTCCACATAGCAGAACTGGTAAAACTCTCCATCATCCTTGGGCAGGTAGCTCTCTGAGAACAAACAAATCTTTATCATATAGAGTTTCAACGTCATCAGAATTTAGTATGTGGTACACACACACACACACACATATAGTGTTGGGTAAGTTACTCTAAAAAAGTAATTAACTACTAGCTACTAAATACATTTTCAACAGTGTAATTAGATTACTGTACAAATAACTCTCTTGAAAAATATTGCATTACTTATTAATAATTACTTTCTAAATCCCATATCAACCTCGACCAGGTGAACAATACAAGGATAGACATGATACTGCTCTTCATAATTCTATCAAATAAATAATATAAAATTGCATAAATTATTCTTGAACTGACTAAAGTGTTTAATAGGAGAAGGTTACTTTAAAAACTTACATTTTATCATTAGAAGTTAAATTTGAATGTTAAATCCACTATTGTTATATATATATAATATATATATATATATATATATATATATATATATATATATATATATATATAAACATTTGTTTTTGGTTTATATATATATATATACAGGGTTTTTCCTGCATAGAGAATTATGAGGCGGCCGCCTTCGTCAAATTTCGTGCCGCCTCCGGCTCTCGACAAAACTCGGACAGACAGTCATGGTCAGATACACTTTTTCCACCGTGACGGTTCTGTTGCGGTTACTGCTTGTGTCCATTCTCAAACCGTATAGTGCTGCGCGGTCCGCGGGTCAAGTAGCCTAATAAAAAAACATTCCATTCCAATTATTTGAGGGTGGATGACAGATATAATGTGTTGAGTTTAATAAAGACACGGAACTCTCATCACGCTGAAACGCAATGAACGTGCGTCACTCTACTTTCGTTTTCAACAACGTAATTCTCTTCAGGGAAAACAAATCAAGGAAAACATATCAGGACTCGACAATAACGCTTGTCCGGAACCATAGAATGTGTCCGGGACACGTGTGTTTTTTCTTTATTTGAAGGGAAAAGCGAGAGAGAATTGTAGCCCATCTGGACAAATGCCCTGATTAAAACAAATTTTAATATAAAAATAAAAAAATAACTAAGGAATCACCGAAAACGTGAGGATGATTCTGTTTTATTTCATTTAATGTAAGTAGGCTACTGACGGTAACAAAGTTGCGCTGTTGAGGCTCGCGCTGTTATTTATAACAGAGTTAAGAAACAATATCCTAGGCTACACACGACCTGAGTGATGTTTTCCAGAATGCCATCAAGACTGAAACCGAGACTGATTTCATAACAGTTCAATAAACAAATAGTTAAAATTAAGTCACTTACATTTTAGACGCAATGACTGTTATTGTTCTGTTTCAGCAGCGAAAATAGTTCCAAACAAAGATCACCGCAGAACCGTCGCGAATCTCACAGCAACACTCAGCCGTGTTTCATTACTGAATGATTCAGCGTTTTGAACGAATGGGTTGAGTCAAAGATTCAATTACCTATTCATAAACTGCCTCGTTCTGAATAAATCAGACTTTTGAACGAATCGTTTGAATTAATGACTGAATGGCTCGCTCATTAAGACGGTCGCCTGCCGCCTCCTACTGGCGGTTTAGTTTCAAAGTATCATTCTTTTCAACATTCCTTTTTTGTATATTCAAAAATATTTAAAATCTCATTTAATACAGTTATAATTTTTAAATGTAAAGTATTTAATTTGATTGGTAACAGCCTAGTGTCTTATTATTTTAATTGAATATATATTGATCAAATTTAAGAATTTGAAATGAGAAATGGAGCAAACATTTATGGAAAAAATGCCCTTTATAAAAGGTACAAAAAATTATTCTGAGTGTCAATGTTTCATTACATCACGGTTTGAAAACAATTTAAGTTAAAGGGAGTAAAGCCTCTGTTTAGGCTATTAAGGAAATGTAATTTTGCCAAAAGGAGAACTTTTATTTTAAATAAATATTCATTTTTAATTAGCCAAATTCAGTGTGATATGTTACCATCAAGGACTAATTCATGCATTTGCATTCATGCTTAACACTGAGAATATGAATAATTGTAATATGATGATCAGATGCAGATATCTAAATCAAAGATTATGGGCGGTTTGCAGGTGGATTATTTATTTTTAACAGTGGATTGGGGTGACTCAAAGTGCACCAGATTAATGAATTTATCTTTAAAATGTACAAAATTTTCTTCAGGGGGGGCATGCCCCCGGACCCCCCTAGAGGTACCAAGCTCCACCCACAAAAATAATGTGGGAAAACACATTAGGCTATATTATGATTTACGAAAAATACAATTTTTATTACCTTATTATTACATTATTAGGATTTTACCACCTCCGCCTCATTTTGAGCCAGGAAAAACCCTGTATATATACATTTGTTTTTGGTGTATATATATATATATATATATATATATATATATATATGTATTAGTATTATATTTTTAATTTATTTAGACAAATAGTATATAATTTTATATTAATTTATTGTTTATGAGTGCATCCCTATAGTAAGGGATGGTCCCTTACTATAATCCCTATAGTCCAAAGTTTAATCTACCGTACCACTCGAGAGCAAGATAAATTAAATATGTTTTTGATATGAAAAAAACTACCCTGCCATGCTCAAGTAACCCTCACTCATTGCTCCACACTTAATTAACTGCCAAGAAAGTGGTGCATGGCAGCAAACCAAATTCTTGAGACACTTGACACATCACAAGGTTCCTTGATTTAGGACCCCTGAGTAGCAGGATGAATAGATGTGGACCACTCAAGTTAGTGGTTCTGCTTTTACTAAAATAGCAGCACAACGTCACATCCATGGCATTGATGCACAGTCATTACACCAGGGACCAGTTGCATGAACATAGCCATTATGTTAAAACAGTTTCTTAAGATCTAGTATGTTGGAGAAAGTATCTCAAAAAAAGTCATGGGGCAGTCAGTTTAGACCAACCTACGTTTTTACGCTTTAAAAAAAGTTATGGATGGAACAAACTGGAAAGTTATGATAAACAAAATAGTAATATACAATTTGCAGTGTTGAGGTCCCTTTGGAGCTAACAGGATGAATTCCTACCTTTGAAAAACACTTGATGCACAATCGGTTCAGGTCCGATATGGTCCAGGCTAGGTTCCACCCATACATAGCTATAATACTGCTGTGTCGAATTCCAGCCAACCTGAACAATTTCACAGATTTCAATTCAACATCTTTGAATGCATTATAAAATGCAAAAAGTGTGATAATAATAATAATAAAAATAGGCAACCAGGAAACAGCCGTCAGTAAACCGTACATGAGTTCATGTTATTAATTACTCACCTTGTAGATACCGATCCAGTCCCTCGGGTTTGGCTGCAGATCTCCGGTGACGGTGTATCGGCACAAAACCGCGGTGTTTGGCGAATATGATGGAGGAACATCGTTGAAAACTACCTGCGAGTATGACGAGGTCTCCATTACTAAGGGAACCGTCTCTTCCTCCGTTCCGTCGTTCATCTCTGGATTTATGGGGGACACGCGGTCACCTTTCAATTCGTCAAAAGATTAGTTTAGTCAAAATTCAAGTCAATTCAATTCAATTCAATTCACATTTTTTTGTATAGTGCTTTTCACAAGTAACTTATCAAAGCAGCTTTACAGAAAATGCATCAACAAAAACAAAAATGAGTCCACATTGCAATTTATTTTAGAGTGATCTATCAGAGGTAACTGTCTAAGTTATGTATTTCAGAAATGTACATACAAATCACACAGTTAGCTAAAAATGTATTCAATTAAACAATGTAATAATTTAAAGCCAGTGTGGTTATATTTTGCCTTTGAGTGACGTCCTTTCACTTTCATTTATAAATGTCACGGGCGTAGCTGACAAAACAAAAGTGATACAACATCGACTGAAAACACAACTTTGCTCGGTAAATAAGTAAAAATATAAAGACAAAAAGCGTTTATGTAAACACGATAGCAGCTACAGCTTGTTATCTTGAAATAAAAACTTTTTATACTTCAAATATCAGCATCAGTCACTTGGTAAACCCAAGCTTGGACGTGTTCACCCATGTAATTTGGTAATATTTTCACAATAAACAACTACCATAAACAAAATGTTACCTGAACCTCGTTGTGCCGCAGTACAGAACGTGTTGAACAGGCAGTGCGATACAAGGCTGTTGCTATAAATGGGAGCAGAGAGTAAACACAATCTGGGAGGTGTAGTTCTACGGACAGGTCGGGCACTAGTGTAATGGGGATTCCTGTGTGTGTCATCCAGTGTATGAATTATGAGGGGGACTTACCAGCCTAATATAGGCTTTAAAGTATGAATTATTTTATTAGATATAAACATTTCAACGGTTTATCAATAAAAATCAGTATTCACAAAGTGACTTCCTGCAGAGAAGACTGATGGGCAGCTCGAGGGCTTTTATAAACAAAAATAGATTTATACATAAAAATTGGTAACACTTTATTTTACAGTGCCATTCTTACATATTATTCTTAAATTATGCATAATTACATGCAACTAACCCTTAGACCAAACCCTATAGTAAGTAGCCAGTTTCAGAGACAGGGTTTAAGATTGAGCCAGGATTAGGTCTTAGTTCAATTAGGACATTTAAGTTGGAAAAAAAACTAAGAAAAGTTTTGTGCCCTAGAAAAAAAACATTACTGGTGTGAATCTTGAGACAAAACAATGACACTGACATATTTTAAAATATGTCAGTGCAAGTTGCTTTCAGTTAAAACAGCTCAAACATGCATTTTAGTCTGTAAGATATTAACAGTTAAAGAATGATGTTAGGTTGCCACAAGACTATTTGCGTGTGACGAACCAACTGTGCCCCCCCCAAAAAAAGAAAGCCGACTAATGTCAATCAGTTGTACTCAAACAGTAAATAATGCGCTAAAATCTAACAATCATTTAAAAGACAAGGAAATAAGAAAAAACCCACGACAAAACAATAAAATATACATGTAGTTTATTTAAAAATTACAATTTTACACCGTAATGAATGAAATGTGTGGCAGTAAGTCCAGAGGCTGCACAGTGAAACCAGATAAGCACTCTTGGTGATCTTGACATTTACAGTGCCACACAGTGGGCACTCACCAAGTTAATGCTCAAGAAAAGGCACCAAGGTTGAGGCACTATACAAGTAACTGTACATATTAATTTCTGAGCGCAAATGTGTTAAAATATACACATGTATGCAACATGTCATTGTGAGAGCAAGAGAAGAAATATTTTGAAAGGTCGTTACTATGATGCAAAGTAGAGTATAAAATGAGTTACACATATTTATATACAGATGACCTCAAATACTATTTTCAGCAAATGTTAAGCTTGAAATAACAGAAGGATAAATCACAACAGATAATGCAAAAGAAATCTTATAAACATAGTAGGGCAAAGACAAATAGCCCATCACTCAGAGTTCTTGAGCTTGTCTCCAAATGGAAGTGTTATATATTAGGAATCTCATTAGCATTTTTTCTTAATCTACCTTATATGACCATGTTTAAGTGTTGGTTTCTGCAAATGAAGTCCACCATCTTGGAAATCCAGTCAATACAGTAATCAGTTAATTCAAACAGTTTTTACCATTTAACTTTTTATAACTAAGTGGTGCCACTGACACATTTTCAGGAGTCTGAAATCAAGTCCTTTGTAGGTCAAAGCAGCTAAAACAACAAATTAACTCTTTAAAATGTAAATACATGTAGCTAGAGTTGGGACACCAATAATGGTCATGTGTAAGCATGGCCATGTTTGCATTGGGGACTTCAGGAAGAAGTTTAGGAAGAAAAACCCAGTGCTTGGTGGGCGAAGAAGTCTAATAAAGGAAAACACTGTAAGAAAAAAAAAAAAAAGAAATGATTTAAATCAAATAAATATGAATAGTAAAAACAGAGGTTTAAGACATTTGGCTATAACAGACACCTTTCACCTGAATAAGGATGGGACTCACCTCAGCTGAACTGGACAGCCAGGATAATAACTATTATAATAACTAAAATAGCAACGCATACTGCAATCGCTATCTTTTTCTGTGAAGAAAAAAAAGCCAATATGATCACTTGCCAATGATTTAATTTTGTCATGCCAATAAATAAATAAATAAATCATAAATCATTGACTCACCTTTCGCACTTTTTTTGAAGTTTTTACAGCAGCGCCCGTCTCCGCAACGGCCTTTTCCACATAGTTATGGGAACTCTTAATGTTCTCCTCAATGCGGTCCACCATCTCACCCTGGGAAAAAACAAGTTCATTTCACTTAAAAAACAGATTTAAAGTAAAAATATGGGCAAAAACCAGGCATTTATTAAACATCACTGTTATTAAATTGATAGGACATGATATTTTTTATTTGCTAGACATCTATGGAATGTACTAAATATAACCAGTGTGTTGATCTCACCTGTGCTTCCACCTCCATTGCAAGGTACTGAAACATATCATGTAGTTCTTTGATGCTTCTCTCCAGTTTGATGATCTCATCATGCCTCGACTCAATCTCGTTCAGAGCCTGCCTGGTAGCTTTAGCATCGTTCAAAATCTGCCAGAAAGATTTGATTTTACACCAGGGTTAAAGGGATGGTTCGGGGTAAAATCCACCGAGGGTCCTTTGCACCATGACCTCGAGCCAAATGGGCTCGAGGTCATGGTGCAAAGGACCCTAGGTTGATTTTACTCCGAGCCATCCCTTTAAGAGCCCTTAACATGGCTTGTGTGGTAAAACAGGATTTTTCACATGATCACACATCATGTGGCCCTGTCCCAAATGGCACACTTCATATGCACTTTCAGTCTTGTGGACTCCATGAGACCGTAGGGTGTCCGATTTATCATTGTAGATGTCAGGAGGGTACTCGCGAGCGCCCCCTTTGCGGTCGATATGCACCCTCGATGCACACTTTTGGCATACGTCACGAAAGTGCTGACTCAGATGAAGACCGCGAGTGCTTAGGGTGCCATTTGGGACAGGGCCTCTAGTGCTACCTAATAAGCGGTTGCTACCTAATAAGTGGTTGCATGAGGCCCCCGTGGCCACCAGGGGGCCCCATGCCAGGGGTTCAGACAGTAATGCTTGGAAATAATAACTTTGATAAAGTTTGCTTGTGTCAGTCGCATGTGTTAATGTATCAAGTGTCTGTGCCAATGTAACAACAAGTCTCATCTATATTACAGTAATGAACATGTGCGGTATTGTTATCGTGGGCACTTCAAAAAACTTCTAGATACCTCATCCGAATTGTTTACATTTTTATAACGCACATTAGCTCCTTTCCATTGACCAGTTATATTTTTCAACATTGCGTATTTATAGTGTAAACATTCTGTCTTATTTTAGCATTGATCTAAAAAAAAAAAAAAAACACAGACAGGCTGAAATAAAACGCAAATTCACTCTTGGACAGTAGGTGGCGTTAATGCAACAGCAGAAATACAGCTGTTACCATGGTTCTCTCTGTACACAAAGTAACATTTTTTTTCTGACACCTGCGAGTAAGATCATTTGATAAAATTGTAGAAAAAGGTGTCAGTGTAGGATGTTTAAGTTAGGGGATGGGGGCCAGTTAGGTCAAAACATAGGTTGGGGGGCCCCTTTAAAAAAATCTGCTTAGGGCCCCCAAAATGCTAGGGCCGGCCCTGATCATGTGACATATAGGACAGAATAGTGAAATGTTTTGTGGTGTGATGATGCTTCAAAGGGGGAGGGAGGGTTCTAGAAAACTGAATATATAAGATGGAAGGCAAGAATTACTGTAATCAAAAGTCTAAAAGGGAAGTTGAATTCTAAATTTAAAAAAAAGCAGGTACTGAAAATGAGAGGCATTTACTTCTATGATGCTTTTAATGATGTTGACAACACAGATTTCCTTAATCTGGAATTTAAAAAAACAATAACATACCAAGATACTTTCAACTGAAATTTCCCTATTTATTATAAATGGTAATATCACTAAAGGTTACTCAACTTCATCAAAAACAAGAAATAACATCAAATTGAATTTCATAAGGAACGTTCCTAAAAGGATCTTACCCAAATTAAACATCCATTCCAAAGAAAGCAAAAGAGAAGACTTGAAATGTGGCATTAAGTAATAAGAAGACTGTAATAAATAATATCACTCTGCTGTGGACTGTTTTCTTCAGGTAATTGTAGAAAATTAAGCCATGAATGCAATGCAGTGCAATGAATAAGCAAAATGCAAGACTCACACATATCATTCACATCAATATGTGCACACTACACAAAACAACACACTCACATTTTGCGTGAAAACGTCTGTTTGTCCACTCTCAAGCATTGATTCCAGCTCCTCATCTGTGACATTGTTACCAGCTGTAAGGGAAACCACATTCACATTAGTTTTATTTATTTAGCAGGAATAATTCATATGAAAGCATCAGTAGCAAACAATTTTTTTGTTTTATGTTGCACTGATATGGCAGAAGTCTTGGTCTTATACTAACACAGAGCATTGTGGATTACACAAAAGAAAACTTTTAAATAAGGGGGGAAAAAAATTACTCAGTGCACATTTAAAATGACTATATTATGAGAGACCTGTGTGAGACCGCTAGTATTATCAATGGAATAAAACATGACAGAAAAGGCACACACTGATTTTGAGTTGTCTTTGTATCCTCTCCACATTTCGGTCTCTGTATTGGGATTGAATTGCATTACAGTGACCCATCAATTCCAGAAATTCACGGGACAGAACACCATGCTTTCAAAAGAAAAAAGGAGGAGCAGATTAATCTGTGCCGAAACAACAGTTTACATATAATAAATAAAATACATAGGCCTATGTAATATAGATTAAAAGTAACTTACCTGAGTTCGCCGCATTCTTACGTTTATTGGAATATATTTGTCATCACCTTCAGCTTTCTTAGGTTCGATGCCTGTGACGTAAATGTATTGTTTAATTTTTCACATCCACTAGGTCCGGCGGAAAAAAGTTCAATAACAACCACTTATGTTTATTTATAAGTCTCACTTTTTAACTTCCTTTGGATCTGGCTGGCCATGACTTTGATGTCTTCTCTGAGGGACTGAAGTTCCTTTTTCATACCTATGGTCGAGTAAAAATTAATTGTATAATTATTTATTCATAAACAAATAAAAAGGTTAAAAATCATAACGTCGTTAAAAAAAAAACAACAACAACAAATTGGTATTATTCCCTAAAAAATCTTTTTTAATTATTATTATTATTAGCCTGAACTTTGTGTTGTATGATGAAACTTAAACTGAAAAAACTCCATGGAGAACCATGATTTGTATTTCATTGAAATTCGTTGAAATATAAAAAATCCCCTAAGCTAAGCAACTCACTGTCCTCAGGAAGTGCAACTCCTAACACTGTTTTCTGTTTGTTCTCCAATTCCGACACCTTTTTCTTAATAGTTTCAAGCCCCTCTCGAATCTCCTGAACCTATACAGAGAAAAAAAAAAGATATTATTGTGACAATTATGTTTCGCTCAGGAAACTTTGTAAGCCCAAACCATACAGACTACAATTTAAAAAACAAAAATGTAATTTACGCTGAATAACTGACGTTACAAAGTCACAAGTATCGATTAACAGAGTTTGGAGGTAGACACAATAAGCTTCTTCTCTACAGTTCCCAAAAAGTTTATGTGCATATTACTATTGAAAGCTGGAGTGATGCTTCCAATTAGAGATAAAATGTGCTACAATGACCAAAAATGAACCTTTTTGAAGAAAGCCTCATTTTCTTTCTCTTCATTCGCTGAGCTCCCAGATCCAGGCTTTATCATAAGAGAGATTTCTTCATCTTCGTCCGAGGCATCACCAGCAGTCTAGTGAGATACATTAAAGATTGTTATTTGTATATGTGTGTGTGTGTGTGTGTGTGTATATATATATATATGTATGTATATGTATGTGTGTGTGTATATCAGACACATTTAAGAGCACATAGTTCAGTGTTATGATAAGAAACAGGGTTCTAACTAACGGATGTGATATTAAACTTTTCTTCCCGAGGGTGTACACCGACAAATCCATCGGTGAACAGTCAAGTCAAGTCAAGTTTATTTGTATAGCGCTTTTCACAATACAGATTGTTTCAAAGCAGCTTCACAGTATTAAATTAAAATAATATAACAAAATTTGTTTCAAGAGGAATTTATTGATTGATAAAATTAAATTAAATATCCCCAAAATATCCCCAACTGAGCAAGCCAAAGGCAACAGTGGCAAGGAACCGAAAAACTCCATCAAGTGACCTAATGGTGTCCTAAAACTCCATCAGGTGACCTAATGGAGAAAAAAAACCTTGGGAGAACCCAGGCTCAGTCGGGGGCCAGTTCTCCTCTGGCATTTATGAGCTAGAGGCCGGATTGTAGTTTGAACTGTAGGATTATATGAATGCCTGGCTGAAGAGATGCGACTTTAATCTAGTTTTAAACTGGGAGAGCGAGTCTGAGCAACGAACAGCATCAGAAAGACTATTCCAGAGTTTTGGAGCCAAATGTGAAAATGCTCTCCCTCCTTTAGTGGTTCTGGATATCCTAGGTATGACCAAAAGCCTTGAATTTAGTGATCTTAAAGAGCGCGATGGATTATAGGGCGATAGAAGATCCGTTAAATAGACTGGAGCTAAGCCGTTTAGGGCTTGGCTTTATAAGTCAGTAGCAATATCTTATAATTAATACGGAGCTTTATAGGTAACCAATGTAGTGATGATAAAATCGGTGATATATGATCATATTTTCTTGTGTTAAATAGTGTTGCATAATAACAGTGTTAAATAATAATTGAGAATGGGTGCCATCTTGAATTTGCTGGGGTGGGGGGGAAATAACTTAATCAACTGCAAACATTCATCGCAGCTAGTGTGTATGTAGGCTAAATAAAGTCACACTCCACCTAAAACATTGCAAGACTAGAGCGCAGTGCAGGAGGAGGTTGTTAGCTTCCAGTTTGTGAAATTTGACTTATATTTTCAACGCTCTGCATAAAGACACATTAAAAGTCAGTCACATAGCAGCAGGCTGCCACCCGTGAGAATGTGTGAGTGGTTAATAAATCGCAGTTGTGGCAGAGGTTACACCATCTGCGGGTTAGCACGTTAGCTCGTTAGCCGGTTTCCTGAGTGCACTGCCCTTTTTTTACTCACATTGCCCAGTTCTTTGGTCCGGTCACGCATTCTCGATGTATCTTAAATCCAACTCTGATGAAAAGTTCTTGTCTTAATAGGCGTCGCTCATCTGTCTGTAAAATCGCAAAGCGTGGAAAAACTCAAATCCAAAAAGAGGGAGTTTCCATTCAAAGTCACGTTTCATGCCAGAGCCAACTTCCACAAATAACTTTCAGTCAGAGAGGATTGTTGATGGGCGCTGGTGTGAGGTGCCCGAATGATAATATTCAAATTACATGGATAAACTTCAGTTATGCTTAGAGTTCAACATTGGCCGATGCAGTTGTATACGAATTTGTCCCTTTCTTCTTCTATTTTAGTTTGCAGACGTATGAAAAAACAATCACGGCTTTTACTGCCCCCTACAGGGGAGGAAATCCACTACCATGTTTAAAATACACTGTAAAAAGTGATCAATTGACTTAATTTTTCAAATGTGAGGAAACCCGTTGTCTTAAAATGATTAAGTAAATAAACTTCATGCGTAATTGCAAAAATTATATTATGTGGAATTGTCAAGTTTACATACCTCATTTAATTTTTTTTTCAGTTACGCATGAAGTTTATGTAGGCCTCCTTCATTTTAAGGCAACGGGTTTCCTCACATTTTTAAAGTCAACTGATCCCTTTTTACAGTGTACGCTACGGTTATCATATCAAATATCTCAAAAAGAAAGTAAAACAATAATGTAGGCCTGTAAGATGCAAAAGAAGTTGATGTAACCTTATAAAGAGTAACTGCATAATATTATTAATCCAGACTTTATTTACCAAGGAATGCCAAGCTTTCTTTTTCATGTAAACAAAGAAACAAACAAAAAGGAAAAACAATAAAGGAAGGAAATAAAAAGAAAATATCAAATAAAATGATTTGCTTGAACAGTCTTGGAAAACAGACTATTAAATTTAGCATTTAAAGACAGAACAAATACGAACAAACTGCATACCTTTCAAGTTATTAAATATAGATTCATGAATAATTAGTTAAACAGATACATTTTCTACTGTACATCTTAATTTGCAGATAATAGAAAATATCTAGTTCTTTCATTTCTGACTGCAAAGACATTTAATATCCTAAAGTACTGCAAAGCTTCCCTTTTTAAAAGAACAGAAAATACGGTACTATACGGTTATCGGGACCACACGATGGCCTACCCCTAACCCCGCCCCTAACCCTACCTGTCACTGGGGTTAAGACCAATCATACGATGGCCTACCCCTAACCCCGCCCCTAACCCTACCTGTCACTGGGGTTAAGACCAATCATACGATGGCCTACCCCTAACCCCGCCCCTAAATCTACCCATCACTGGGGTTAAGACCAATCATACGATGGCCTACCCCTAACCCCGCCCCTAACCCTACCTGTCACTGGGGTTAAGACCAATCATACGATGGCCTACCCCTAATCCCGCCCCTAACCCTACCTGTCACTGGGGTTAAGACCAATCATACGATGGCCTACCCCTAACCCCGCCCCTAACCCTACCTGTCACTGGGGTTAAGACCAATCATACGATGGCCTACCCCTAACCCCGCCCCTAAACCTACCCGTCACTGGGGTTAAGACCAATCAGGAATGACTATACAGACTATACGGGCCTAAAAGACACATGTGTGGTCCGGATAACCGTATAGTTCCGAAAATACAGATGAATGAAGCTCATTCACAGGCCAGTTTGCCATCAAAGGAGGACAGAGTGATGGCAAATGCCTGTAGAGCACACATGGGGAAGCTGTAGTCCATGGAAAACACATCTTCTGCGACCCGGCCAAACTGCATCACGATGTAGTCCTCTGGAGAGAGATATTCATTGACAAGGATTAATATTGAGAATTGTAATATCGTCATATATTATTTGATACAGTCTTAAAAATAAAGGTTCCAAAAGTGTTTTTTCAAAGCAATGTCATAGAGGAACCATTTTTGGATCCCCAAAGAACATTTAAGTGAACAGTTCTTAAAAGAACCCTTTTAATGACCTGAAGAACCTTTTCCCACTATAAATAACCTTATGGAAAGATTCCATGGATGTTAGAAGTTCCTCATGGAACCACTGATGTCGATAAAGAACCTTTATTTTTTTTAAGATTCAAAATGAGAAAAAGAAGGATAACCTCTCAGTCTCACTCACCATTATCTGGATGGACAATCTGAAAGTTTTTCACAGATGCCTGTGTAACTCGGCCATGGAAATTGAGCACATACGACTGAGTTTGCTCATTCCAGCTGGGTGATTTATTTACAAGGGTGACAAGATTCTCTTTGTTACCATTCTCGTATCGGGTGAGCAGAGACTCCAGCTCCTGGGACACACAAAAGAGATTCATGTGTTCAGAATTCCTTATTAATATACACATGATTGACAGTTGTTTTAATCAGTAAATCAAACACCTAATGTATTTAATATTCTTTATCTGAGTGAAGTGTAAGAAACACATAAATCTCCAAGACTACCATTATAAGACTACCTATTATACACTACCATTTAATAGTTTGGAGTCAGTACGATTTAAAATAAAAAATAAAAAACTTTATTCAGTAAGGATGCGTTAAAGTGATCAAAAGACATTTATAATGTTATAAACAATTTCAATTTCAAATAAATGCTGTTTTTTTTAACATTCTATTCATCAAAGGATCCTGATTTTTTTTTATCATGGTTTAAAATATTTAAAATAGAAAATTGTTGTTTTAAATTGCAATAAAATTTCACAAAATTACTATTTTTACAGTATTTTTGATCAAATAAATACAGTCTTGGTGAGCACAGTCTATTTGTATAAATTATATAATTATATAAATTCAGTCTATTTTTGAGTCTTCTTTCAAAAATATAAAAAATCTTACCGTCCCCAAACTTTTGAATGGTGGTGTATTTCCAAAAGAAATATAATATTGCTACAAATGATCAACAAAAAATGTAAACTAGAATCCTCAATAAAATACTCACATTTTTGGGTCGAATAACAACTCTTTCATCATTCTCATGCATACCAGGAATGATTACTGTCATTTTCCTGGGACCTTTGAAACCCAGAACATTTTTCTCCTGTGTGATGGCAAAGATAAAGCTTTTTTTGCAATCACAATAAAGAAAATACATATTTCTTTAAAGTTACTGTAGACATCTAATGGGGAATTAGCACACAATTAGCATCTTACATAATATATTGCTGCTAGCTCTTGTCGCAGTGTATCCGTTTCTTTGATGAATTGTTTCCTTTCTGGATTCTCGCCATTATCGTACACGGTGAATTTAGTCCCCAGGACATTTGACCTGAGGAGACAAATCATATATCTTTGCATAGGCAGAATAACAAACAATAAAAGTATTTGCGATAACTTAACACACTGTAATGGCACTCACCTTAGTTTGCCTATGTAACTGTCAGTATCTCTAGATAAATCTGTAGGATCGATTGATATCAAATAATTTGAAGTTGTACACATTTTTCTTTTCCTGCCAGCCATCAGAAATACCTGCCCATCCAAAGGACAAGAGAATAACGATGTGTTAAGAGATGAAAAAATATAATTTTTACAAATTTTCTTTATTCACAATCACACTCCTGTTTACCCTTTTCCCATCCTCCTTTTCCATGTGGAGGAAATAGGTGGGATAGATCCCTTTTTCCACTCCCCTCCTGTCTCTGGTGATCCTGCACTGAATAGTCACATCTCTTGGAGCAGGATGCATGGAAAACTGTTCCAGATCCTCCAAAGACATAGGAGAGGACTGGATAAGAAAGGAAAAACAAGGATATATAATACACTGCCCGGCCAAAAAAAAGGTCGCTGTTTGGATTTACATGCTTAAAAATCTATGACTGGATCATTATTGCAGTGATTATGTTTCTAGCATGTTAAATGTTTGGCAACAGTTCTTCTAAACCTAACTGATGGAGTGTGTAGCTTTTCTTTTCTTAAACAACCATGTAGGAAGACAGATCATGGCCATATTCCAGGATGACAATGTCAAGATTCATCAGGCTCAAATTGTGAAAGAATAGTTGGGAGAGAGCATGAAGAAAAACTATTTATTTTCTTCTGTGTGGGCCTCTGATGTGATTTCACAAGAGCGCCACGACGCATGCGCGAGAACTGAGAAGATGAGGCAGATGGGTCTCAATGTAGTGTTTAAAATGGTAAAATGCGCACAAAAAGTATTCTCGTCACTTGATAAACTTAAGGTTGAGCGACTGTAGTCACTAGGACTATTTTAACGATGTCTTTACAAATTTTTCTGGGCTGGCAGATGCAATTACCTTGCAGCCTATGAGGGAGTGAGCCAGCTCTCAGATTTCATCAAAAATATCTTCATTTGTGTTCCGAAGATGAACGAAAGTCTTACGGGGTTGGAACAACATGAGGGTGAGAAATTACTGACAGAATTTTCATTTTTGGGTGAACTAACCCTTTTCATTCATTGAAAATCTTTAGGATGTGCTGGATGAGACTTTACAGAGTGCTTGACTCTTGCATTGTCAATAAAAGATCTTGACCAAAAATGTATGCATCTCTTGATGGAAAGAACATCACAACATTTATTTCCATCAAGAGGTGCATACATAAGAAATGAAAAGCTACACACTCTCTCTCTCTCTCTCTCTCTCTCTCTCTCTCTCTCTATATATATATATATATATGTATATGAAGAGTTATTATGCATATTACCTATTAATTGTCATTTGAGTGAAATTACTGAACTTAAATATACAAGCTTGATAAAAATGATAATTCTAGAAGAAAATTCCAGATGGCACTTAGAGGCTTTTGCATCTGAACTCTTCATATATATATGTGTGTGTGTGTGTGTGTGTGTGTGTGTGTGTGTGTGTATATATATAAATGAATGAATTTCAACGAAATCTTACCTTTCCCATGTCCAGCGAGTCACTGTCAGAGGTGGGCTCCTTATAGTTGGAGTTTAACGAAGCAATATTTTTTGCTCCTTTTTTAGACTTTTTCGATGTTTTTTTAGCTTCACTCTTCTTGTCCTCCTCTTCTTTGTCCTGTTTTTCTTCCTCACTATCACTGAGATGACATCTCACTACAATGACAGAAAACTAATGTCATCAAACAGGCCTAATCAAAGGGAAACCATCTCTAACCAAAAAGGTTAATATGACAAGACAAATATAATTTTTTTAAGCTTTTTTTTACTTGGCTTCAGCTGTTGTTTCTTTGGTGTGGGAGGGACGGGGCTCTTTGTCCAATCTTTTCTTTCATCCTCACTCTCTGATTCAGGTTTTTCCTCTTCATTGATGTTGAATTCCACCACTGAATCAGTCTGAATTGCTGAAAAATACCACAAGTTAGAATGTTATCAAAAACAATGTCAGGTTATTTCCTATTTATGGATGAGGCACTGGCCTGTGCTACAGGAAATGGCCTTTAACTTGTGTCATGCTAAACAATGGAGACACATCTCCGGTACACTTACAAGACTGTTCCCCCGTCTGCACTTTCTCCTTAAATTCGTTTGTCTTATCCTTCTTCTTCACTGTTTTTTTCTCTTTCCCTTCATTTTCCTTGGATTCTAAAGCTGATTTTGGTTCAAGTACTAGAATGTGCAATTAGACAAAATGTAAAGACACATCTATGGAAGCTTGTTTTCACCACGGAATATAAAAATGACAAAAGGTTTTACGACTTTTTATCTCACAATTGACTTTTTTCTCAGAATTGTGAGATATAAACTCAGAATAGTCGATTAGTTGACTTTAATGCTCTGCCATAACACTTTAAGCTTGACGTCGACAAGTCGCTGGTTATGGCCTATAGAGGGCGCAACAGAATAAAAAAATCTTGGTAGTCAAACAGTTAAAATGACAAATAAATGCACTCCGAAAGCGCTCCACAAGATATGTTTGATAATAATAACATCTGGATGCTCAAAAATGATCGGGAGAATGTAATGTAAAAACATGCGTTTTCTGTTAAGCTGCTTTGAAACAATATGTATTGTGAAAAGATCTACAAATAAATGTGAATTGATTTGAATATAAAGTCGGAATTACAATAAATGTTACCTCACAATTCTGACTTAACTTTATATCTTGCAAGTCAGAATTGCGAGATATAAACTTACAATTGTGAGAGAAAAAAAGTCAGAATTCCAAGTTTATATCTCGCAATTCAGACTTTTTTAAACTCACAATTGCAAGTTTATATCTCATAATTGTGAGGGGGAAAAAATCTAAATTGCAATAAATATAAAAAGTCTCAATTACCTTTTTTATGTGTTATTCAGTGGTGGAAACAAGCTTCCATACACATCACAATGAGGCAGATGTAAAAAGGATCATTGAAAAAAGTGAAAACACTTACATTTTGTTTGTCCCTTTTTCACAGCCTTCTTCTTAGTTTTCTTTCCATCTGCTTGGCCCTCTGTGTCTAAAGTGCATTTAGGGCTGTGCTGCGGGCTGATCTCTAGATCAATTTTCTTAGTGACAACCTGAAGAGAATGAGCTGCCTCTTCCGATGCCTCTTCTGTCCTGGATGAAATGTCCAGTTCTCCTAAACAAATTTCTTCCACTGTGTTTTCATAAATCTGCACAGGTTGTGTGTCTGATAAGAAAAAAGCAGGGTATTATTTTTTATAAAGCTCTACAAAATGAAAATCATTACTAATAAACAATTATATGTTAACAACAATATAGGCCTAGTGTAAGTGTGTACGAACCATTGAGGGAAGTGTTGCTCTGAGACTGGCTTATCAATAAAGCTTTATCATCAGCCTCAGCTTTCTGTTTACGTGTCTTGGGACGGATGTCATGATTCGCTGTGACCATACGGGTATCTGCCCTTCTTCTTTGTTGTTTCTTTATCAAAAGTGAACGCTATGAGAGTTGACATGATTAAAACTGCTGTTAAACATCCAGTTATTTATCATAGACCATATTCCCAGCAATGCCATTAGTATAGATACATATCCTCAAAACACAATGAAGTAGAAAAAATGTCATAATATATTGTGTCGTTCAGTGTATGAACTCATATGTGGTTCAACGTAATTTTTTTTAAATTTGTATTCGTTTCAATTATTTAACTTTAAATTAAAAACTTTTAAGTAAGAACTAATTCAAGCGTGACATTAAGCATGACAATAATATCAAAGGTAAAATAATACTGGAAAAATAAATGTTATTGATAAAATACAAGTAAATGTCTAATCAAAAGAAGAAAAAAGAAAGACACTCACCTGATTGTCCAGCTTCTGCTGTCGGACCTCTGCGTCCTCCATTTCTTTTGTAGAAAAAGAACAAATATCAACATTTTAGCAGTACTAAATCATTTATACAAATGATCCACTATGTTGTTATTGTCAGAAACTCACCAGCCAGAATACACGCTCAAAGCAGCTATCAAATGAAATAAATGTCTCATTGTCCCTGTCCGTCTCAGCAGCTCCATATGACATCCCCACCTGCTTGCAACAGAAGCTAAAGAAGATTACAGCGGATAAAGTTCTTATGCTCAACGCACCACAGAGACGTCATGTAGAATGGATCTTTCTTCATCACTGACATCAGAGACTGTTTTATGACTCTGAAGTGCTGAAAACACCATTAATATCATATTATTACAAGATATTGGTTGTATAATACTATATCTATTATACATTTCTGCACCCTTGAGTCAAAATAAGTATTTTGTGCTAGACTAAGTGTTTTCTTTTTATGCATGTTTATCCCACAGTACAATTGCAAAATATAGTTCTAATGATATGAGGATTTAAAAAAGCACAATATTGCATGAAATTAGGCCTTTTCCTTCATATACAGTAAGCTTCTTGTAGCTAAGCAAGACACTACAGGGAAAACTGATTTTCAGGAAATAAAATAAAAATGTTAATCAAGATTATTTTTTGCCTAGCATTCATTGTATTGTAGATACAACTATTTGACTCACATAATCTAAAATAGCCCTTTCTCTTGTTCAATTTGATGTTTTGCATTCATGCTAACTTAACACCCACATGCTAAAACAGTTAGCTATGCTATGGCTGCTTGGAGTGGGGATAGTTGTAAAAGTTTATTAAAAATGATGTTACCAATGAGTCCAGTTATCAGTCATATCCTCTGTTAAGGTAAAGTCACATGAGTTTTTTGTTGTGCATCGAAGGATTTAGGTGGTAAACGTGTTTCCATTGCAGTCTATGCGCATGTCTTCTTATCGGAAAAAAAGGTTTCTGGCTAAATTAATCACATATGTTTTTTTGTGCACATTTTTAGAATTTATGCACATCTTTATGTTTCCATCCAGCGTATTTTTTTTGTTGGTTTTTTTGCTATCCCAAAAGTCACATAAAAATAGGTGGATGGCAACACACTTTAGCTATAGTGACTGAACACTTATGTGACAGGATTATAGTACACACACTGCAGTTGTTTTTGTGCTCAATTTTAAAGTCCTAAAAGAAAAACAATATAATGTTTGTTGTCACTTTAAATCGTTCACTTTAAAATCTGATTATTCTGTTCTTTGATAAAGTTCTTGCATAAATTAGATAGTGTTGATCTTAATTCAGCAAATTATCTCTCATTGTTACATCAGCTAGTGTTAGTGATACCCCAATAGTGGGGTAGGTTGTAACAACGAAACTCTTTATATTTGACATTAACTCACATTATCTGTGATTTTGTAGTACACATCGGTCCAAGTGAGTTTTTGTTGTAGTAGACAAATGTAGCTATAGCCTACATTGTATCAAAGTCTGAGAGATCTATAGCACAAACAACCACTGTTTACTGATGCTCAAACAAAAAGTGTTACTTCCATCCCCGGTCTCCCCTATATCGAAATGACATGACACAAATCTCCACTTGAGTAGCATGTACACATTTAAGTTTTATTTTTATCTTATTCTGAAGGGTTTTACTCTGTTACAATATCATTAGCCTGATTTATATATAATTTTATTCCCTATAACATTTTATTCCCAAAAACATAGTGAAAATGTAATTTCTTTATATATATATATATCTGTTGACAGTAGCCTAGCCTTTTTTCTGATTTATTTAGTGATAAAAAAAAGTTATCCAAAATACCATATAAAAAAACTGCCATTCTAATATGGTAACAAAATGAAACGTGTATTTTGAACCTCGCTTTATGTTCAGATGTCAGGAAATAGATGTAAATAGTATGGTGATATGATCTATTGGTGAAAATACATGTACAAAAAAATGCATTCCATTTATCCATCCATTCTCCAAATCGCTTTATCCTCTACGAAGCCGCTAACGAATACATTTTCTTTAAAGGGAAAAGATAAGCAGTATATAGTGCCTGTGTCTCAAACTTAGTGAGCCTACTATTTAAAAAAAAAAAAATTCATAAACAGACTAATAATAAGCAGACTAACGGCACCCGAACACAAGATGGCAGTATCTCACCTCAGCTTGTTTATTTCACAGCTGAAGAAAAAGGAAGCTGATGATCACGTTACTCGCTGAATGTTTTGGACGTGTTTTTAATATCTCGTATCTGTTTTATCTGTGTATGCAATCTAACGTTAAGTGAAATACCATAAAACATTTATCGATCGGGAGGGATGAAGGTAGTGATTTTACTTTATTTGTTGACGTTCGTATCTTAGCTAATTAACTTGCGCTAGCTGTACTACAACCTGGAAATCAACCCCCACTGCAGTAAGTATCACACTTAACAATATAAATATAAAGCTAAAACGTCTCTTCTAACTATTCTCCAGTGTAAGAAGTGTTGTGACAGGTAAGTTAACAGACAAAAAGTTATCGAGTTAAAATCCAATACATTAATAACAGGACTGCTAACGCATTTAACTTGCACTTTAATCACGGGTTAAATCACATTATTGACCACAAAGCTGACGAATAGTCATGATTAATGGGTTTTTAGAGGAAGAGGAGGGGCAGATGATTCATCGCAAGGGTTAAAAGAGCGAGTCAGGACATGTTTGTCCCCTAGATACTCAAAAACAACAATTTATGATGTTTTGGAGAGTAGACAGTAACGTTCCCAGGTCTGAGGAATCTGTTGATTTCTCCCTTTATGGATTTGTGAAGATATTTGCTCTCCTCAAATTATGGAAAACCAAAGACAAAATAATGTTAGTTCATAGACTTTGTAAAACATTCATGATAAGGGATGTTGTTTGTTGTTGTTGTTGTTGATGATGTTGATGACTCAACTGTTTTTCCACAGATGTCAATGGTGCCATGTTACCTCTGGTAGGATGATCAAAAATCAAGAGCAAGATGTAAGATCTCTTTCTTATTCTTTCCAGTTTGGCTGTGTAATGTGCAATGACAGATCTGAATACTGTACTAAAACAAACCCCTAAGCAATAAGATCTTATGAGTCTAAGATATTGAGGCTTAGAAGATGGGCTGCAGGATTCTCTTTTTAAAGGTTTAAAATGTCATACATGTTTGATAATTGTACGTCTTGATCTTTAAAAAATGTTCCTTTATTTTTTCTTTAGGAATTCATTGCAGTGAGAGTTCAGGATCCTCGTGTTCAGAATGAAGGGTCGTGGAACTCATTTGTGGACTTCAAAATTTTCCTTCATGTGAGTATTTCTGCCTCAAGGATTTCTGATAATATCCTCATGGGACCCAGGAATAGACTTTTGTCCACTGTAGTGGACATTATATTTTAGTGAATTTCTCTGACACCATACATGTCACAACCTGGGTGTCCTGTAAAGAGCACATTCAGGACTTTTCAGAGATACCAAATGTTTGGAGGTTTCACCATGAAAACAACTTATCCTTGGTCTTTAAAAATGTCTGTGATCAAATGTAGCACTCTTATGGAAATATGATAATATATTGTAATTATAATTTAAATCGGACTACTTTTCAAATTGTATTTCATAAACCAACATCTCAGGAAAACGTTTTATGGGGTTTCAAATCAAAAAATGACTTTCTGTTACAGGACAGGACGTTGATTTCATACATGTCCACTGTAGAGCAAACCAGGACTTAAATCATGTTTATCAGGCATTTTGGGAGACACAACAAGTGAATATGGAAATAAGTTATACATCAATATTCCTATGAAATATTAGATATTATTATTAAAATGTTGCTAATTATTACTCCAATTATTACACTTCTTTTTTCATTAAATGTTGCATTAATGTGCAAATTAGATACATTGCATTAAATGGGAATATTAATTTATGGCCACTTTACCCACATATTGCATAAAGTAAAATGGTGGATCAATTCATTCCGTTATATCTTTCATAACATAGTTGAGAATCATCTTTATACAAATTTTTTGTTAAAATAAATCCTGAAACCCCAACATTTATTGGTGATTAAACAAATTAAACAATCCCATTGTTTTTGCCTATACATATAATTTCATGTCATTTTATTTTTTTAAACAACTGAGTCCTGGTGTCCACTACAGAGGATATAACATTACATATGAATAACATATAATTTTCAAAAATGTTTTTTTTTTTTATCATTTGTTTTTTATGCTCTAAACAATGTGATGACATGAAAAAAAAATATATATATATATATATGGGTCTCAGGAGGATATTACAAGATTACAATATAATAATGTGACTCTTTCCAAGTTACAAAGTACTTCATTGATCAGTTCTACTTGAAATCAGGGCCAGTTGCATAAACTGCTTAGACTAGTCTTAAAAGTAAGTCATTTATTTAATTTTTTCTTCTGAATTTTTTAAAGTCTTTACATATAGGTAGCTCAGTCAGTCTAATTTGAATTTCCCTTGGTTAACTGCTAGTTGGTCAAACTAGTTCTTAAGACTCAAGTTTATGCAAATGGCCCCAGATTTAGATGTCAAGATGACATTGTTATTGGTAGTTCTGTATTGTTTACAGTTGTGGTGTTGATTGAATCATAGCAGTGTCCTCATTTTATTATTTCTGTCTTGTCTGTGGAGTTGATAGGAGTTTCCATGCCTCTATTGTTTTTTATCTTTACATAATATGTGTATATCAGTATGTAGAGTGCAAGGTGGGCTATGGCTGAAATTCTGTACAAAATGCAATTTAACACACAGCAAAAAAGATGCACACTGCTTAAGTGAAAGGTTTTGTATTTTGAAGATGTGCAACACTTCTGTTAATTATAAGATTATTACAAATAATAATCACTAGTATACATGTTCTTATTCTTGTTTTTGTCATGCCTCATGTTAACTGTACCAGTGATCTGAATTTGGTTACTTGGTTTCATTTACCAGACAAACAGTAAAGCATTCACTGCCAAAACATCCTGTGTGAGGCGGCGATACAGCGAGTTTGTGTGGTTGAAGAGAAAGCTGCAAAAGAACGCTGGTCTGGTGTAAGTTCCTTTGCACAAACACTTCCAAGTGGCAGTATGGCTGAATTTTTTTTTAAAGAAGTCTCTTATGCTCATCAAGCCTGCATTTATTTGATCGAAAATACAGGGGGAAAAAACAGTAACATATTTGAATATACTTTAAAATATAATTTATTTCTGTGATGCAAAGCTGAATTTTCATCAGCCATTACTCGTTTCTTCAGTGTCACATGATCCTTCCCGAAATCATTATAATATGCTGATTTGATACTCGGTTATTATCAATGTTGGAAACAGTTGCGCTGCTTAATGTTTTTTGGAACCTGTGATACTTTTTTCAGGATTCATTGATAAATTAAAAGTTAAATAGAACAGCATTTATTCATAAATATAATTATTTTCTAACAATATAAATATTTACTATCACTTTTTATCAATTTACCACATCCTTGATGAATAAATTCATTTTCAAATTCAAATTCATTTATTCATTTCTTTCAAAAAAAAAAAGACCTAAAAAAAAATAAGTTTTCTATTTTAAATAAATGCTGTTCTTTTTTTTACTTTTATTCATCAAAGAAAAAAGTATCACAGTTTATATAAAAAAATTACGCAGCAACATTGATAATAAATCAGCATATTAGAACGATTTCTGAAGGATTGTGTGACACTGAAGACTGAAGTAATGATGCTGAAAATTCAGCTTTTCATCACATAAATGAATTATATTTTAAAGTATATTCAAATAGAAAAGCCTTATTTTAAATTGTAATAATATTTCACAATATTACAGTTTTTTTCTGTATTATTGAATAAATAAATGCAGGCTTAATGAGCATAAGAGACTTCTTTCAAAAACATTAATAATAGTAATGTTTCCAAACATTTGACCGGACACTGTACGTCTCAGCCAAAATGCTTCATTACATTTTTTTTTTAAATATATACTTATAGGAAATCAGTTGTTTAGATATGCCAATTCAATTTTTTTATAATTTAGTTTAAATGTACTGTGTAAGCAATGTTATACTGCCATGTATTAGGGACTTTTATTCCATCAAAAAACATTTTTATAAAATAAAAAAATCAAGCAGTGCCTTTTAATTTTTACATTTGTCCAGTTACCCATAATGCATTGCTTTATTTTCCACAGGCCTGTTCCTGATCTGCCCAAAAAGTCTTTCTTCTCGTTTATTACCGATGACTTCATTGAAAGAAGGAGAAAGGGTCTTCAGAGCTTCTTGGATAGGTCAGTCTAACTGTCAGCCTATTTTAATGATCTAAGCCCATGTCCGAATCCACTTTGGCTAGTTTAATGATGGGAAAAATGGTCAGTGCGTCCAGCGCATGGTCTAAAAGGGTTGTCTCTATCTCTTAATGAGTAATGGGTGTGTTTTGGGCTTTACGTGTAATAAACCAGAGTCTCATCTCCCATTCCCTTTAAAAGCTAGTTGCGCTCGTGGATTTGTGTGAAAGGGCCCTTAGTGTTTGCTGGTGTTACAAATAAAAAAGATAAAAATATAATTACAGAAATATTATTTTAATGTTAAACATTCAATTCCTGGCATTTCGTCTTCATCTACAGGGTGCTGCACACGACAGTATGCCTGTCAGATAGCCAACTCCATCTTTTCCTGCAGACTCAGCTTCCTGTCAAGCACATTGAGGACTGTGTGCAGGGTCACACCCCTTACACTGTGACAGAGGCCATTCTGAATTATGCTTCCTCCAACCTCGGCTGGGTCCAGGAGGAAGGGGCCGGGGCCCAAGAATTATGGCCCAGCCCTGTTCCATACGAATCTGTAGAGAGGTAAAAACTGGTCGCAATGACAAAACACATGATGTTGTAACATTAAGACCACTTATCTCCTAATGATATACTTCTCTTCGCAGTCCTGCTCCTCACCTCCCTTCATTACAAAGTCCAGGAGCTACATTGAGTGGACCTCCAAATGAACTTACAGACATTTCAGACTCTGAGTCGAGACTGAGTGACGCAGATCAGACTGCACATGACCTGAAGCAGGTTATTGACCATGAACCGCTGCCTCAAGAGGGAGAGAATTGCATTAAACTAGTAGTTGAAATCCACCCGAATCTTGTTGGTTCTGTAGAGGCTGAGGAAGAGGGTGGAAACATTGGATCAAATAAGGTCACCAAAGATCTACAAAGGTATGATTGTGAATATCCTGCCCCAGAGACAGACGGACTCCTTGAAGACGAGCCTCTGCAAGGAGATACAAGCAATGAAGAAGATCTTGATCAAGAAACGTCTGTTGGCGAAGATGTTGTTGACATTACCTCAGTAGATGGAGTCATTGAGGAAAGGACTCTTGGTGATGCTGGACTTGAACAGGACAGCACTGTGAGACAAACCCCTAAAGAGGACATTTATGAAGAAGATCCAAGAGTAAGGATCCATAGTAACGAAGTAACTCTGGATCTCAGTGCTGTTAAAGAAGACAATGCTGAGCATCACAGGGAGAAGGTACTTGAAAGCGCAGCTACAACTGTAGATGTTGCACACCATGATGCTTGTGAGGAGAACATGCCAGATACTAAAGATCATGATAAAGCAGAATTAACAGAGGACAATACGGTCCAAGAGAATGGAGTCAGTGATGAAGACTACAGCGAAGTTGCTGCAGTCCAGGAAGAGGCCATGAATGCGAATGTGGAGCATATAGGTGAGGTGAACAAGCTCAATGCAAAATGTCATCAGCCCGGCAGTGGAATTTTGATACTTGGGGGAATTGAGGAAGCAGTGAGCACGCAAACTGCCCCCGTGACAGAGACCGTGACAGAGACTGTCAGCAACCTTGATGCAAATACTGCTGATGTCAACAAGCTTGTTTTACAAGCCATAGAGATTGATTCAATGCAATGTCAGGAGACGGACAGTCATATAATAAGCACTACCCACCAACCAGATACTAACTAATTCCCATGGGAATTGGTACAGTCATAGACTGGACCCATTGTGTTCGAAGAGTCCTCCCACCAGCTCTCTCTCAGTCAACATCCAAGACATTCTTCTACTGTGATCTCATAGTGAGTGAGTGAATGTAGCTGTAAAGGGGGGAACACATCACGTTTTTTTGCATTGGTCCACTGTTGTTGTTTTTAGTTACGGACTGTTTACAGAAGATACACTGAATGATTAGACAGGCTGTGTTTTTCCCAACAAACAATGTGAACAAACTGCAAACTGGGGTTCAAATTGCACTTGCCACGAATAATTCTGAATCCATGGTAGCGAACGAGAAAGGGAACTGTACACAGAGAAGCATATAAATCACAATGGCACCTTGATTCTAATTTTCTCCATTCTAAATCAAAATAGTTTTGTGTTTGTATGATTGTAGCAACTTTACCGTCAAATGAGAATTACCACATGACATGCTGATCTATTTTAGCATTTTCAAAACCCAATTTTGACTGACTTGTCACTTTCTAAAGCACTTCCCTTTTTTCCCCAACGGTAAAAACTATGTTGCATGTTTGCTCTGGTGGAACTTTGGGGTAATTTAAGGAAAAGTTCACCCAAACATTTTAATTCCGTCATCATTTTCTCACCCTTGTGTTATTCCAAACCTAAAGGACGTTCTTTTGTGAAACACAAGAAGATATTTGGAAAAATGTCTGTTTTTCTGTCCAATGTTGTCATTTATTGTATTGACAAAAACCTTCAAAATATCATCTTTTGTTTTCCTTTTGAATAGAGAAAGTCATACAGGTTTGGAACTCCCATCAGGGTGAGTAAATGATGACAGAATTTACTACTATCTGTCCAGAATTAGTGTGGTTGTGGAGAGTGTGTCGTCTTTGGTATTTTATTTCCTATTTGCTTAATTTATGGTCAGAACACTAATTTCCATACAGAAACTTTATGCGCTAAGAAAAAACCCAGATACATTACAAATTACAGTGCACATTGTTTGCAATGGTAATGTACTTTATTTTCCTCTTCCTAACTTAATGTTGCACAAGGTTGTAAGTACGCTGCTCGTTGACTTGTTTGTCTATATTCTGCTGTGATGTTACAGTGAACAGAAACTCAAAAGGGACTTATTGTTGATTAACAGGAAAGAGAACTTCTTTATTTCCTTAAAAAAAGGTGATCTCTTGTCACACACAGGTGTTATTTGTTTTGCAGATCAGCACAGTAGATGATTAGGAATGCACAATAGCATTATTACAAAAAATTAAAGCTAAATTATAATTTGTATGTTTTTAAAGGTGTTTTTAGTTACATTTTTTAACAGTTTGAAGTTTTGCATTTTATTATTAGTTGTGTAGAGTGTAAGAACATTTTTGGCTTCACGCCACACAGAATGTGGTTTTACATTCATTTGAAGAGCCACCACTCCTATCAGGCTTGACTACATTCACATCACTCAATGTACGTTTGGATTCACCTATGTTTTTACTAACAGCAAACCAATAAAGACAAAGTGGCTAAAATGAAACTGAATTCCCTCTGATCCATGAGAAAACACATTGGAACAGCCATTCACTATACCAACCGATACCATTATATTTATTATTTACTGACCAAGTATGCGTGAATAGAGCCAAAGCATTTTCGACTAAAGCCTGGAGTACACTACATGACTTTTGCCCAGATTTTCAGTCTGGACAAACTGATGCTAGTTTCTGAAAGTCAGAGCCAGTCGCAGATTTGATTTGACCGATTTCATAGAAAAATTGTGTAATGTATGAGTTCAAAGTTTGATTCCATCCATTTGGAGGATATCAAACATGTTAGATCTTTCGAGCCGATTTTAGAACACATTGTTTTCATTTGTCACGCGTCTCATATAGCAACAAGGCACATGTTTCTCCGTTAGTTTGTTCTGTTTGTAATGACATGAAAGTCAGGTAGTGTGAGATCCTCACTCGTTTAGTTTTTCCTCTGTAACTATTTACACAGGTGCCAAATTAATGATATGTAGTGTATTCCAGCCCTAAAAGATGCCTTACAAAATACAAAATTAGTACTTTTATGTGAAATTATGTGAAAGCATGAATTGGATACAGTGGGTCAATGTTTTATTTCAAATACATTTTTTGTTTTTTTGTCAGTAATCCTGGGAATATGATTAATGGATTTGTTTGTGGTGGTGCTATCAATCAAGTGACGGAGTTAATATATTTTCAAAGTAATCAACAAAACAATACCATATTACTTTCTTAAATATTAATTTAAGTTATGCAGTCACAGTTATGGCAACAGTATTACCACAAGATGGAGACATGATATCAAACTAGGGAAAGGGAAAGCCAGCTGTTACGCAATTTATGACACTTACTGTAAATGTTGCTATGTTATATATTTTTAAAGTCATTTATATAAAAATCATATGATCAAATTAAACAAATGAATGAATGTAAGATGCATGCATAAATAAAATAAAATACATTTATAAAAGATGAAAGAAAAAAAAAATAGAGCTTGATTTCTGACCAGTTTTTAGAAAGCACAATCAAACAGTACTCAAAATCAGTATCTGTGTTAAAAAGGACCCCCAAGTTCCCCCTTAGAGGCCCCTGGGGGACCCCAGACCCTGATTTGAAAATCCCTGGTCTAGCTCACCATGAAACAGCAGGATACAAAAGTATTAAAACATCTTGCACATCTATAGTTTCCTGTTCCGCAGACTTAACTTTACACATCAGCATATTCTTAGTAAAGTAGTGTGGTTTTCTGGGAAATTGCACTCAATATTTGAACTAAGCTCTTCTCAGTGTATAAAATGACAGTGCTTTCAATATGTTGATAGGAACTAACACACTGACAAACAGTGCTGAGTTCAAGGCTGAGTCAACTGACCTCATTTGAGACTGTGACATCGGCAGGCAGGGTGGTTTGGCTGACAGCAGGGGACTGCAGACGGAATCATGGTGTAGTCAGCTGAAGATACCCTGTCTGTGGCGATGTCCCATAGCAGAGCCTCCCTCTCTCTCTCCACTTCCTTCAGGACAGATCTGTACTCTTCACTCTCGGGGTTCAGAGGGGTCTCTTCTGCCTCGTCCTGAGAGAGGTCAAATATCAGAGGGGGGTCGTGATACTGCTGTTGTCCACTTCCTCCACCACATGCCACTGATCCACCTGAGGGAGAACATTAGAACCACCATACCAACCAATACCAGTATATCAACAGAACAAAAAAAAAAAAAATGCCATAGTTTATACATGGGAGCAGCCAAAATAAGTTATTAATATACGATTTTTTGTTACATTTAAATAATGTTTTATACATTAAAGTTTTAATTGTTTACTTGTTTATCAATTTAAAAACGAATTTACTATTTAACTGTTATTGTTTACATTTAACTACATTTTAAATATATAAATTAAACTCTTTAAAATGTCTTATCAATTTTAAAAATGTGATTTATTTTTTCACTGTTACATTTAACTACATTTTTAAACATGAATGAAAGTTTAAAATATGTCTGTTTATATTTAGCAATTTTAAAATGTAACTTATTAATTTGTTATTTTAATGTTACATTTAATTGCATTTTTCAAATGATTTAGTTTGAAACTACTTAATAAAAAATATTTTATTATTTTTAAATATTAAATAAAAAGTTTATAATATCTATTTATCAATTTAAAAATGTAACAGTAAGCAATAAATTAATAAATCACAAAACAGCATTTTTATACAAATGAAATACTTAAAAAATGTCTATTTATTTATCAATTTAAAATGTATTAGTTTATTTTCCTTGAGATTGAGATAATGAGATTGAGAAATACTTCATATTTAACTACATTTTTAAGAATAAATTAATTCGTTTAAAATAAGAATGTGTCAAAACAAAAAACAAAATATATATATATATTTTATGAATTAATAAATTGATTCTTTCTTTTTTTTTCTCAATAAATAGAGACCTGTGATGTAAAAAGCCTTGTGATGTTTCAGCCTGACGGTTTGAAGGTCCCCGAACTGTCCTGCAGCGCCGCTGTTTGGGTGCATGAGACTCTGATAATGGGACCAAGAGTTTATTTTTAAAAAGCCAGTGAGAGCAAATTTCACAAGTTTTGTTTTGTTTTGGTCTGTAAAGTAAGTAGTGTGTCATCCAAACTGCCTGTACCCGATGCCCTTCATCAGAGTCGTTGAGCAGAATGTATGTTATATCAATGCCGTCATAGCGTCGATCCGAAGGTGGTTTCACACCAGCCAGGGAGAGGATGGTTGGGAAGATATCCAGACCACTAAGGATTAAAAGCTAATCATCATATGGTGAAAACAAACACAATCATGTTACACAACGTTCATAATCTTCCAGTACCTCAGCAGGGCACTGCTGGTGCTGTTGGGTTTGATCTTTTTAGGCCATGTGACCACTGTGGGAACTCTATGACCTCCTTCCCATGCGGTTCTCTTGGCTGAGCCACCACCTGCTCAAAAGAATGAAAACAGACTATAACATGATAATTCAATTAGTGTGTTTGTTATCTAAAACAACTGAAGACAAGGATGAATTCTGCACTCACAGAAAACTCTTGTAAATTTGTTCATTTGAATATCTGCTATTTATGATAGGTTAAAGGTATGACACCTTACAAAACCATAAAAAGCCATTTGTCATATATGGCAGCTTCTGCATTACCTCTGCTCGTTTGCCATTTTCCAACAAAAGGCCCAACATGCCCAGCAAACTGGCATTTCTGCTCCCATGGGCCATTGTCACCTTATTAGAAACGGATGCATTTCATAAATTTGCAAACAGAGCCTTTAGGAAAGCGACTAATCCCACTGAAAACATTGAGGGAAATATGTGCCAAATAACTCACCAGTGAACCATATCAATGTGTTTTCCAGCTGCTCAGTGCTGACCGCCTGCATGATTGTCCCCACCAATGAGTCCATGTCACTGAGGCTGGCAGTGTAAGGATCTTGCGTCGTAACGTTTAGGAAGGTGTTATGGAACAGTGGGACATGCATGTGAGCGAGAGCCACATACAGCAGGAACGGCTGCTGCTTAGAAATACTACAGACACATTAATACAAAACAAATAATATTATCCAAATTGTACAGTAACAGAAGACAAATCTTGTTACAGAGGCACAATTTTAGTGATACCCTTATGCCTATCAGCTGATATTAGAGTTGCATTTATTTGATCAGAAATACAGTAAAAATAATAATATTGTGAAATAATATTACAGTTTAAAATAGATGTTTTCTATTTATTAATATATTCTAAAATGTAATTTATTCTTATGATGGCGAAGCTGAATTTTTAGCAAAATTACACCAGCCTGTCACATTACATAATCCTTTAAAATCATTATATTTTTGTGAAAATCGTAATGTATTTTTTTCAGATTTCTTTGATGAATAGAAAGCTCACAATTTTGTAGTATTATAAATGACTTTACTCTCACTTTTTATCAATTGAATGCATCCTTGTTGAATAAAATGATTAATTCCTTTAAAAAAATCTTACTGACCCCAAACATGTGAACTGTAGTTTATTGTATCAGTTTCTACTGTATATTTATTTGTGCATGCTAATTTATTTTTTACAGTCTCTCATCATCCATTGCTCACTTAAATGTATTTAAAAACATGAATAATTTAATACCACTGTTAAATTGTCAATATAATTTATTGATTCAAACATATTTAAGTGATGAACTAAGCTAAGTGATATTGACTTTAAAACAGTTACAGGTCTCGATTCTCTTTGCAAGTGCACAGCTGAAATGATAAATAAATGAGACTTGGCTGCGCGCACCCCAACAGATGATAATCTATCCTTGGACTGTGTCAAAGGTCAACAATGCAACTTCCCCTGCCTAGCAAACTTGTTTACAGACCAGACCTTATATTGACTGATCAAAGTCCAGAAACAGTTGCCCCTGTGAGTAGCAAAACAGTTTTTATAATCCGTTTTTAATCAAGAATGTTTTTTTTTGTTTCACCATAAGTGCTGAGCCTAAAACCTGTACAAGACCTTTTTAATGTTTTACCAAGAAGTTCAAGAGGTTTAATAACAATATTAATATTAACAGTACAGAATAGAAAGCAATACTCATTATAAGTAATGCTCCGAAGCGCAATTTGCCAGGAAGTCAAACCACTGTGGAAATGAGCTCAGGTTGGTATCCAAATCAGAAATATATGACTTTCTGTATAGAATTGGAGTCAGAAGCAGTGAACATACCTGGCTGTAAATATCTGCTTGACTGCCACTTTGGCATATCTGTCTTTAAGGCTCCATGTATCCAAAGGTTGTTCAATTATTGTCTCATTTTCAAACAGAGGTAGTGCCACTTGAGTGTAGCATCCTTCATGCTTCCTGACGAGTGAACATTTGACATATTTCAGTAAAGCACGAGACATGTATGGCATCTGATGTGTGTTTTGACTTAATGATGACCTGGAAAGTAACACACACCTAGTAGTATATTGATTAAGGACGCAGGGAGGGCAGCTGGGAAGGTCGAGGCCTGGTTCATCAGTGCAGCCCATGTCATTACTATAAGGAATACCGAAGTAATAGTCAAAACCTGTAGTGTGAACACACAAAAGTAAGCATATCCTCATGAAATAACTCAAAAAAAATAAAAAATAAAATAAAATCTTTATCAAATTCCATGTCAAGAAATATCCAAGTTTCATGTCAAGAAATGTTATATATATATATATATATATATATATATACATACATACACACACACACATTCAGTGCCTTTAATTTTTTTTCACATTTTGTTATATTGCTGCCTTATGTTAAACTACTTTAAATAACTTTTTTTTTCACATCAATCTACACTCCATACACCACTATGACAAAGTAAAAAACTGATTTGTGACAACTTTGTAAATTTATTAAAAAGGAAAAACTGAAAAGTATTTGTATCCTTAACTCAGTGCTTAGTTGAAGCACCTTCACAACCTTTAAGCCTTTAAAGTATTTTTGGGTATGATGCGACAAGCTTTGCACATCTGCATTTGGTGATTTTCTGCTATTCTTCTCCTCAGATTCTCTCAAGCTCTGTCAGGTTGGACGGGGACCACCGGGTTTCTCCAGAGATGTGCGATTGGGTTCAAGCACAGGCTCTGGCTAGGCTACTCAAGGACATTCACCGAGTTGTCCATAAGCCACTCTTGCATTGTCTTAGCTGTGTGCTTAGGGTAATTGTCCTGTTGTAAGGTGAACCTTCTGTCCTGTCTGTCCTGATCGTGCAGGAGATGAGCAGTGTATGGTTCCCTCCATACATGATGCTTGGAACTGAAGTTCATCAGACCAGAGAATGTTGTTTCTCACAGTCTAAAAGAGTCCTTTAAGTGCTTTTCTGCAAATTCCAACTGTGTTTTCATGTGTCTTTCTTTGTTCCAAACTTCTTCCATTACGGATTATGAAGGCTACATGCTTCTGTGAACCTTCAATACAGATGCATTTTTTTTGTAGTCTTCCCCAGATCTGTGTATTGACACAATCCTGTCTCTGAGCTCTACCGGCAGTTCCTCAGTTGACCTCATGGAGTGGTTTTTGCTCTAATATGCATTTTCAGCTGTTAGACCTTTTATTGAGAAAGGTGTTTATTGGTGTTTGCCTTTCCAAATCAGTGAGTCAGTTCAATAATAATTTATGCTCAGGACTCAGGAGCATTCCAATTTCGCTTGTAGAGGTTACTAAAATTCAAATGAATGGGTAATTCATTTGAATTTTAGTAACATCTACAAGCGAAATTGGAATGCTCCTGAGTCCTGAGCATAAATTATTATTGAACTGACGAAAGTATTTAAAGGGAGGTTACATTATAAACATACATTTTAACATTAGATGTAAAATTTTGATGTTAAATCTACTATTGTTTTATACAGAATTGTTGTATTGTCTATACAGTATTTACTATGAGTAACTGTATTAAATTACGGAAAAATTAAGAGTAATCCCTTACTTTACTTTTTCAAGAGAAAAGTAATTAATTTACAGTAATTAATTACTTAGTAATGCATTACACCCAACACTGGGCCCAGAAAAGGGTATGAATACTATGCAATGTAATAATTTAAGTTTTTTATTTTTAATACATTTGCAAAGTTGTCACAAATCAGTTTTTTGCTTTGTCATAATGGTGTATGGAGTGTAGATTGATGTGAACAAAAAGTAATTTAAAGCAGTTTAACATAAGGCAGCAACATAAAAAAATGAGAAAAAATGAAGGGCTACAAATACTTTAGCAAGGCACTGTATGAATGTACATATATTTAAATGTATATATATATATATACACTGTAAAAAAAATTTACATCCCCAAGTCAAAAATTTCAAGTGACCGATAACATCAACATTTTTCAATTAGTCTGATGTATTATTTCTCATTGAGCCAATGTTAACAGACTATTGCAACAAGAATTTCACTTGGGCCAATTGAAAAATTTAGATGTTATCGGTCACTTGAAATTTTTGATTTGGGAGGGTTAGAATTTTTTTACAGTGTATATATATATTGTTTATTAATACATTTTTATTTAACAATAATTCATCTTTAAAAATATCATGCATAATTAAAACAGATTAAAATGGAATGAAAAAGGAACAAAATTGTACCTCTATGAACAGGATTGTAGGAACCATTGTGTCCAAGGTGCCATTTTCCTGTTTTAAAAGCAATAAATTATATTATAAGGCTCTTAATTGTGACCATTTGGTCGCATATGCTCCTGAAATTGAATCTGTGTGACCTAAAAATATATTTGGGAGGATTTGTGCGAGTGCAAATAAAAGTTGTGGTGCAACCTGTTTTCATTTCTCTAGAAAACGTTCGCAAATTACTGCACAGTGTATACCTTATGTGCGCTGATACGCGGTGGCTGGACCATCATTCTATCTAAAGTTACATAACCAATCAAACTTCACCCTTACGTTCTTAACTTCAAAGCAGATTTTAGATCGGTTAATAATAGCTATCAATCACTCCCACTCCTTCACTGCGCTCTGGGAGCTGACTACCGCACGGATTTTAAAAGGCTCATTTTACGTTTACTTGACTGACACGAACCTGAAAAACGCGTTTGGTGTGAACGGTTCCTTAGGAGAGAAGAGGAAACGAACGCTGACAGCTTTCTTTTGTAAGCCGTCACCTAAAGAGGTGGAACACGCCAATGCTGATGGTGAGGATGTTTTTTTATTTTTTTTTATTAATATTAATATTAATACATAGCTTATTTAGTATTATATAGCAATAAATGATTCATATCATAATAAATACTTTGCTTGTTTCGTTAATGGATGAATCAGCGTTTTTAGAACGAATCTCTTGAATGAATGATTGAATAACAAATACAGGTGCTCTAAGCGATGTTGGGTGACGTCACTTCTTGTTGATGTTCGAAGTATTGTCAAACAAAACGGAGGCTAGCTCGACCCTCCCTCCTCCTCATCCCGTCCCCTCCCCCTCCCTTCCGTGCTTCCTGAAACAGTCATGAACCATTTAGAAAAAACAAACTGGATTTACCCACCTGTCCAGCAAAAACGGAACCACCTGAATGTCAGATCGGAAGCCCTTCTGCCTGCGGAGTTCTCGCCACCTTTTGAACGCTTTTCCTATGTAAATTCGGGACTCCGCGTTCCTTCTCCTTTTCCCTATTCTTTGTTATTTGTTCATCAGAACGTCGTCTCTTTGGTCGTGTGTCGGCCATATCAAAATTCTCAAGAATATACTATTTTAACGTTAGTCGTTGTTAGGACATCTCTCCTCTAGCTAACTTCCCTCTTCATGCTTCTCTCTCCTCCACTCCCCACACCCCCCTTCATGTGCACGCGCACTAACCCCCCAACCCCCACCCCCAAATCATTCTTGTCGGTTATTGGCTGGAACACTGTTTGTTATGTTTCGTGGCCAAGGCTGGGCCAGTTTGTTTTTCTTGCCATTTGTGGAGCCTGGGCTGTCTAGAGAGACCGCATTTTTTTACAGTGTGTTCAGGGGACAGGCAGCTAGCGGATAGTGAGTAGATGTTTGCTGGATGTGACAAAAAATGTTTTGGCCTAAAAAACGCGTGACATCGCTTAGAGCACCTTTAAGTCACTTTTTCGTCACCTAGTGGAGTAACAATGTAATCGATACAATTGTTATTTGAAGCTTCATGTTACTTTCAAAAGGTGCTTTTTCTCTATTTTGATCGCTTGTGTAAACGTCAGTGTTTATATCCAAACTATAATCTTTAATTCTGGTTCCAATTCAATTTCTTCTGTGATACTAAAAATATTTGTAACACAGAAATAATATACATAATATACTGGGTCCTTAATTTTTGCTGGTGCTCCTAACTTGGGAGTGCTACCAAGTAAAAAAGTTAATTTCGAGCCCTGATATTAGCACTATAAATAAATGGAAAAGAAATATTACAACATATGAGTTCAGCTCGGAAGGCTTATTAGTTGCCATGGCTACAATGCAAATTTGTTAATCAGGAACTAATCTCAGCACAGTGTAGAGTTCATTGCTCCCAGGACATTAATAATGTTATTCTCGGCATGTTCTCAGAGTTTCTGTACTTACCGATCATTGCTGTATAATAACCTGCCTCATGCAGGAGCTGAGCAAATGTTGTCTCATTGAGTGGCAGTCCCGCGACTGACTGCACTGCAAAATTATGAGTGACCCCATTGCGCAGCCCGTGTCTGCCGGTCAGGAGGGCAGCGCGTGACGGTGAGCATGTGGAGGCAGGAGAGTGGAAGTCTGTGAATCTGCAAATCACAAGCACCCATAATGACAAAACTGAGGCATGCATAGCCAAATTATAATAACAACACTACCTTTTGCCCTTCAGCATTAATGAGTCCAGCCAGGGTGTTGGTGTGAAGTTATCAGGCCTGTTCACCCAGAGGTCCCCCCAACCAATGTCATCAGCTAAGATAATGATGAAATTGGGTCGTTCCTTCTCACCAGTTTTGTCCTCCTTTCTAATATGGCTTTTGATATGATGAACCAGTCCAAAGAACAGGAGCAGTGCACATAATCCAAACTGTGCCATTTTTAAATGCCAAATCTAAAAAAAAAAATTTAAAAAAATAAACAGTCATTTAAATTATCATATATTTGGCAGAGAAAAACTAATACTCTGATTGCTACTTCAAATTCTAATTTAAAAAAAGTAGTTTAAAACACAATGTGATTAATGAATCAGGCCAGTCCGAGAGGGGTTCTTTGGCAGGGTTATAATAGTGAAAAAAATTATATATATATATATATATATATATATATATATATATATATATATATATATATATATATATATATATATATATAAATCATTAGTTGAAATAAAATAAACATTAACTGAAATAAAATACTTAAAAAAAAAATTTATTTCAGCTTGTTGCCAAAGCACAATTTCTTATTTTCATTTAGTTTAATCTGATGTACTAAAATAGCTAAAACTTCAACTGAAATACAAAAATTATAAAAACTATATATTTTAGAAAATTATAATAAAAATTACAAAAAAAGAGAAAGAACTAAAATTTTAATTATAAAAATAAAAACTTAAGTATCAATGATACTAAAATAACAATGGTCAGCAGGGGTACCATTTGATCTCAAAATAATAGAAAAAAATTGTGAAAAATTAAAATATGCATTAAACAAAAATACAATACTATGTTACCTTCAATCAAAGTTATTATTAATATGTCATGTAGAGATATATGATACCATCATTAATAGTTATTTTAATGGCTTTGCCATGTAAAAAAATCAAAGTATGTAAATACATTAATAAGGTACTAGCCTATATGATTGATATCTTAAGTGTCTGATAGAATGTGTAATGTACCATGCTCTATCTTTCTATGCACTAGCCTAAGTGTTTCTCTAACTGGCAGAGACCCTTGAATCACATAAATGTACATCCATTAAATGTTATTAATGATATAGCCTAGTAGTCAAACTAACAGTACACTATAAAAAAGTAACATCTAAATTACCTAGTTTTATTCAAGTCAAAAATATGATATATTGAATCAACTTAAATAAAGTTATACCAACAAAATTAGTTTTTAAGGAGTAAATTAGGCAGAAATGGTTCTTTAATGTAGCAATTACAGGTTGCCACTTTTTCACAGCATAAAGCCCTCTGGATGTCTCTGAGTCTTTTCACAGTCGGGTTTGAGCAGATCTTATTGGCTTAATGTAACAAACTTTACCTAATACAAAAGTCCTTTTAAATCGTTCAGTACAGTTACTCATGCAGTTCCCACTTTACACTATAGTGGGGAAGAAGAGACAGAGGCACACAGCATGTTCCTTTGACATTCCAGCTCAAGGGAAAGGGGGGTTGCTGGTGTGGCGTTTCATTCAACATTGATTGTAAACCAATCCTCAACTTACTCAACAGCTGTAACCTCCCACCATAGAGGAGCTCAGTGTTTGAGAGCACCACATGGACTCACTCTTGGCAGTGGACACAACACAGCACAGCAGAAGATCAGCAACATTCCCCTCTCTCATAGGAACAGGTGAGTACTCTTTCTTGTTTTGGTTGTTAAATGTTATATCAATGGTTGAGTGAATCCTTCTACTAAACTCCTATTGACATTGGTCAGTTAAGTGCCCCACACAGGAATATACGAAGGAAGACACTATAGGACACACGTATGTGTTCTTTATCATCATAGGAACGACCACGTGACAAGGAACTGAGAAAACATGCAGGAGAATCTAACGGAGAAGCTGGTGGAAGATGGTTGGGGGGAAAAAATATGCTAACTCACAAAGTGATTTAGGAAAAACAAACAAAAGTGCTCAAACATGAAATAATAATTTTTAAATTAATTACACTTAATATATGTTTAATAAATGTTTATTTGGGACAATATCATACCACACAGGAGTTACAGCGGTAACGTTGTTGAGGAAGTTTAGCGGTCTAGTATTAACTTAGCTGTAACAACACTGGAAAGAAAGACTAAGACATGCAACAAACCTAAGCTTTAAACTGCATAGAAAGCTATATTATGACTTACTATAATATTATGAGACTCATTAAGGCTCACCTTACCTAGTGCTGAGCGATGACTTCATTGAAAGTTTTTCAAACGTTGTTCTGCTGCCTAGCGCATCAGTTTGTTGACACTCTCGAGTCCCGCCGCCCCTGTCGTGAGGTAACATCCCTCTGGAAACGCTACGCGCCTACCAGCGTTCCCACTGGGTGCCACTCAGTGTTGCCAGATGTAGGCTACGATCATTTTGACCTCTGTACGATGTACGATAAATAATGGGGAAAAAACACATAATGAACGATCATTTCAGAATTGTGTGACATCAAATTATGGTCGTTGTAATCATGTGGATTTTACGTCAACAGGTGTTGTGAGGAGAACGTGAACGTGGTATTACCATAGGGTTTTACTTGTCTTCCATCTAATCTCACGTCATGTCTTCTCGGCCAATCATCATGGAGAATGACTCTCTCATGAGCACAAGTTGATGTTCTTTTTGTATATTGTATACAATGTTGTATATCATTATGTAATCTCTGTATGTTTTGCAAGAAGAAGAAAAAAGTAAATAAAAAAAGTTAACGTAGGCCTACCTGCCGCAGCGCTTTAGGTCAGTTTTCTTTTCAAGCTGAGGTCGATAGTTTGGCAATAAAGTAATTTTCAGGTCGTGTCAAAAAGTTGTTGGTCTATAAATTGCTGTATTCTGTACGTTTGACTCGTGTACGATAATTTTCTTCAAAATACGATAATTTTGAGCTTCTGGCATGATACTTGGACATTTCCAATCTGGCAACACTGGCAGCATCCTAGTGACTAGTGAGGGTGTGTGTGTTCTTAGTCATTAGTTCTTAATTCTTAGTGTGTCCTAGTCCAGTCCTTCGGAGGCTTGGAGGCTAGAGTCCTTCTCAGCACTAAATGCTAGAATGAGACGGTCTATTAAGTGTACATGGCCATGTCACAAATGTTTCCACCACCACGGACTCACGACACAAAAATACTTTGCATCAAAAATCTTTATATCAACTGGCTTTCTATTATTGCAATGGTCAGTGGTCTCCTAGTGGCCTACATTATTGGCAGTTTAGTGTTAGAAGCCTAATAATTAATTTACACCCAAACAAAAGATAACGTTTATGCCTTCATCTCCAAAAACATAATATTTTGTCTTACATTTCATAATGCACATTTTGTAATGAATAGTACTGACTAGTTGTCCATCAGTTCTTTTTTGTGAATTGGAATGTGTGCAAAGGATTGTGGGTGATTGAAGGAAGTGAAGGATACTCTTGATGCATCCTTCAAAATGAGCTGAATGAAGGACGTGAAACAAAGGCTGCCTTCCAAGGATCCTTCAAACTGAGATGGCCTTTCAGCGGTGCTTGATGATGTGATAGCCGATCATTGCTGCCTTATAGGACGCAGCCTTCTGTTTGAGAACTAAGCACCCACTGTTCGCCGCTTTTCACAAAGTTTTGTTCTTTTTTTAAGACATGGTCGGTAAATTGAAGGTCTAGCCACGCCCTAAACCTACCCATGATCTAGCCTAAATTAGGTAAAGCTCCACCCATTAGGCCTACGTCTAGAGAGGGTGTGCAGGATGTCATTTGGTAGCCTGGCTCCACCCTCCTACGTACTTCCACTCAATTTTCATTTTCCTTAAGTAAGTCGTCTGGGTTTGCGCTATATTCGCCGGTTTTCTCTGGCCAATTTTTAACCGGTCCAATCAGCGAACATAGGGAGTGGCAGAGAATGATGACGTTAGCGATTGGTTATGGCAGATCCAGAGTGGCTCTGGGCAGATCCAATAGTTTTAAACTTCCACAGAGAACCCGCCTACAAGGAAGTTAACGCTTGTCAATGGGGAGTGGCCAGACTCTCTGTACAAATGAAATGTATGAGAGTCTGGTAGGACCAGGCTAGTCATTTGGCACCACTTGATAAAAATGTTTCACCTACCACAGGAGGTCAACATACATTTATAATATGATCTGTTTTTTATTTTCAATTCATTTTTGTATGTGATGCATTTTTAAACCCCGTTACCTAAATGTGGATCTACAGTGTCAAACTGATTTGTGCGATTGTGCCATTTTCTACCAATTTAGATGCAACATGGTTACAAGTAACAGATATGTCTTTAGCATATAGCACATAGTAGCTTATTATTTGTATACTATAGAATTTTTTACATTTACATTTACATTTAGTCATTTAGCAGACGCTTTTGTCCAAAGCCACTTACAAATTGGGACTAAATACGTATTTTAGTATTTGAATTTTTACATTAGCAGTTGTCTGAAATTTAAATTAAATATAAAATTTGTTCATAGAATTATCAATCATGTACATTTAAGTTAAGTTTTTCCATATATTGCTTGGTTGCATTGTGGACATGTCTCTTTATGAATGATGATAGATGTGTTTAAATACATTTTACTGGTGGATGTGAGTGGCTGTAAAAGTTGATAGACTTATAAACTTAATATAGTTTACATTTGTCTTTGTCACATTCACAGGTCATAGGTCAAAATGGCACAGTGGATTTTCCGACTGAAAGGTTGCCTTGGCTCTAAAGTGTACTCAGAGGTCCCAGATGGTGGTTGGGGTTGGATTGTGGCTGTGGCCTTTTTCCTGGTGGAGATGTTCACTTATGGGGTTATCAAAAGTTTTGGGATTTTCCTCAAGGACCTAATGAGTGATTTTGGGGAGAGCAACAGTCGAGTATCATGGATCATTTCAATATGTGTCTTTGTTATGACTTTCACAGGTAAAAACTTTCTAAGAATTTTAGAACTCCGCTTAGCTGCATGTTGACTCTTTATACAGTATGTGTTCATTTCTGTGACTTTGGCATCCATGTCTATGCCCCTGCAGCTCCTTTATCATCAGTGCTGAGTAATCGATTCGGCTTCCAGCCAGTTGTGATGTTTGGTGGATTTCTCATATCTCTGGGCACAATCTCAACTGCATTCACCAGCTCCATCAATCAGATGTACCTCAGTATTGGGATTGTGACTGGTAGGTAAAGCCTTGCACTATACATACACTATCGTTCAAAAGTTTAGGGTCAGCGTGATTTAAAAATAAATAAATTAATAGGCCTATTTTTATTCACCAAGGATGCATTAGACTGAACAAAAGTAAGAGTAAAAAGTACTGTATACTTTATAACGTTGCAAAATATATCTATTTCAAATAAATGCTGTTCTTTTGAACTTTCTATTCATTAAAGAACCATGGGAAAAATGTAAATGCAAAAATATTAAGCAGCACAGACCGTTTTCAACATTGATAATAAGGAATATTTTATGAGCACCTAATCAACATATTAGAATGATTTCTGAAGAATCATGTGACACTGAAGACGTCCTGCATCAGAAACAGATAGCATGTTCCATAGTTTAGCAATGTTTCTGAGGTTTCTAAGGCTGTTTTTGTAATATATTAAATATGATTTTCGAAAGACAAGTTGCTGTCTTATATAACACCCAGGTCTTTTACTGCGGAGGATGAAGTAACAGTACAACATCCTTCTAAATGCAAATTGTATTCTAAGAGATGTGTAGAGGTTTTTGGTCCAATAAGTAATACCTTAGTCTTATCTGAATTTAATAAAAGAAAATTACTGGTCATCCAATATTTAACACACTCTGTCAACTTGGATGACACGGCATAACAGTGGAAACTAGGAATGATCTAAAGTAAACCATCTTAATGCATGTCCCTGGTATTCAGGGACAGACATTAAGGTGGTTTAGATCATTCCTATCAGATGGTTTAGATCATTCCTATCAGACCGTTACCATTTTGATAAATGGGAAAAAATCGTCATAAGATAAGATAGCATAAGATAACGTCAGTAAATTATGGAGTGCCACAAGGGTCTGTGTTAGGCCCTCCGCTATTTTCAATATAAATGCTGCCACTTGGTAATATTATAAGAAAACATGGAATTACAGTAGTTTCCACTGTTATGCCGTGTTATCCAAGTTATTCAACAATAAAAATACAAAAATTAAACACAAATGTGATGTTATCTAAAGTCATTTTTCCTTATTAGTATGGTTGAATTGGATCATTGAAGGTCAGCAGACATTGGTTAATAAAGTGAGATTAAATAATTTAACATATTTAATTATTGCAGGCTTGCAAATTATTCTGAGTTTGCATTTCACTATTTTTATTCATTTTGAGGAATACTGAATCTGTTTTTGTGCAATATGCGTAAATGCATGCTCACATTTAGTCTAGAACTACAATAACCATCATGTTTACTCCCGATTTCTCTCAACATGAGAGGTGTCTGTAAATAAATGGAAAAACAAAGTAACTTGCGTTACTTATTTGAAAAAGTAACTCAGATATTTAGTTGTAAATTTAAAAGTAATGTGTTGCATTACTAGTTAAAAAAAGTAATCTTATTAGGTAACTTGCGTTACTTGTAACACGTTACCCCCAACACTGTTCATATCTGTTAGATGTTTATATTTAATATATTAGTACATAATATATAAGTACAACTAAACTTCTCCAGAACTGTCTGTAAATAAAGACATTTTACAATAAAAACGAATAATGTATATGTTTGATTGAAAAGATTGATTTACCAGCTATAAGCAAAATAAAGCATCTAATGATTTTCAGATGTCTTTTCCTCTCTGTAGGACTGGGGTACTGTTTGACATTTCTGCCAACCGTCACAATCTTGTCCCAGTACTTCAGCAGGCGTCGGTCTGTGGTTACAGCCATGGCCTCCACTGGAGAGTCATTTGCTATATTTGCTTTTGCTCCAGGTGAGGGCAGGCATGCTCAACTGCAAGATAATACCATCAAATATTATGTGTCATTATGTTAAAACAAGAGTTGTATAATTGTAACACAAAGAGTCGGTCATATTGTTTCCTTGTTTCTGCAGCGTTCACAGCTCTTAAGAACTGGATTGGCTGGAGGTACACAATGGTGGTGATTGGAACATTGCAGGGCATTGTTATTGTCTGTGGGGCTCTGCTCCGTCCCATAGTCATCAAACCAAAGTCTTCTCCAACAGAAACTGAGCAGAAGATCACATACTCTCTCCCTGAAGAACAAATGCAAGGTTCTGTGAGCTCTGGAGATTCAGGTGTACAGTCAGTTGATGAGCTGGAACGGGACCTCAAATCTGGGAAGGGACAGGGAGAAGCTGAACCACTTCAGATCCTCCCAAAACAACAGGACTTTACGAGTAAAGATAAGCTCTTGGATTTGACTGTGCTAAAAGAAGGTAGTTTTTTGTGTTATTCAGCCTTTGGTCTCTTTGCAACACTGGGCTTTTTTGCCCCACAGCTGTATGTGGTGGAGCTCAGCGCCAGTTTGGGTACCGATAGAGACAAGGCTGCCTATATGCTGTCAACAATGGCCATCGCTGAGATCTTTGGACGTCTCTCTATCGGATGGGTCCTGAACTGGGGGCACATCAGGAAGATATATGTACTTCTCGTATGCGTGTCACTGATGTGCTTAGTCCTGGTGTTGTTCACTGTGGTAAATGGCTTCTGGGGACTAACAGTGTGCAGTGTGCTTTATGGCTTCCTACTCGGGAACATTGCATCCACGCACATCCCAATGTTGGCCGAGGATGATGTCGTAGGGATCCAGAGGATGCCCTTAGCTGTAGGTGTCTACGTCTGTATTCAGAGCTTTGCAGGACTTGCTGGTCCACCATTAGGAGGTAAGAACAACTGGATTTCTTATTATCAATGTTGAAAACAGTTGTGCAGTTTTTTTTTTTTTTACTTTTGATCAATTTAATGCATCCTTGTTGAATAAAAGTATTAATTTCTCCCCAAAAAAATCTTACTGACCCCAAAGTCTTCAACAATAGTGTATATAAAATGCAAACCTAATCAAGCAACTTACTGCCTTTGCCCCCAAATATTCTAGGTGTCCTTGTGGATATTACAGAAAGGTACAGTGCTGCATTCTACTCCTGCGCTGCGGGAATGGGACTAGGTGCCATCTTCCTTGGGTTCGTACGTCCAGCTAAGACAGGTCATCTGTGTTCAAGGAGGGATTGTGGACAGAATAAACCCACAGTGGAGCAAGTGTCCAAAGACAAAGACAGGCCAGAGGAATTCCTAGAATTGGATATCCAAGATATTAAGTCTTGAGAAAAAGACATCCTTTGTGAATTTAACTGAACTGATCTATCAGACCTGTTGATAACATAGAAAACATTTTACAACTGAATGTATCTGCAGAACAACTACATTATGATTCAAAATAATTGCTTAAGGGCTTAGTTCACCCAAAAATTTAAATTCCGTCATCATTGACAAACAAGAACCAGAGTTTTAGTGTCAAGCAAATTGATATTTTATTTAACGAATATTTTATTTACTCTACGCATGTGCATTGATCAATGTTTGTATGGGAATAAAAGCCTAAATCAAATCTTTTAATCATATAAAATGTTTCTTCAAAAAACTTGGATCAAACAGTTCGATTCATATGAATTTATTTACTATCCCTTTATGAACTAGTGTCAAAGTTTTGGTGGAACAGACTCTCGGGTTGTATTAAAAATATCTTCATTTGAGATTCGAAGATGAACAAAAGTCTTTGAGAACATAAGATGTGAAATGATGATGACTGAATGATGACAGAATTATAATTTCCGGGTGAACTGTACCTTTAAGATGTGCAATTGTTGTTTATACCTGAGATCATAAATGTAATTATTATAGTCCATTATATTAGCAGTAGCTGTCATGATAAGCTATTATTAGACTTAAACACTAGGACTTTTGTTGATCAGAGTCCCAGATACAAAAGAAACGAACATTATCTGTAACAGGAAACCAAATTGTTGTGGTTTTAGCTATTAAAGGCAATGGGTGACTACTAGGCACTGATGGGTAAAGCAATGACCAAAGATAATGTTGAATTCAGCAACTTCTATAGCCTAATACAAAATCTAAATGTTATAGAAATGGCATGGGGTATTTGATGCTTTATTTTAAAAAGGAACTATCTATATAGTTTTTCCCTAATATTCTTTTATGAATATTTGCAAGAGAGTGATGGATTGACTTTCAGTACTTCATATTCAGCTCATTTCAGGTCAGCTTTTAACTAGTATACTACAGGACCAGTTCCTGTAACTAAATGTTAAATCCATATGAACAACTTTATAAATGCGAATAGTGTCTGTTTGCTTGTTTCCGCCACAGAATAAAACATTTTAATTGCGAGAAAAAAAGTATTATTTTCTCAGAACTGTGAGATATAAACTCGCAATTGCGAGTTATAAAGTCCAATTCTAAAGAAAAAAAAGGCAGACTTTTTTTCTCACAATTAAAATGTTTTATTGTTTATTTTCTTCTTCTTTATATCATGCAATTCTAACTTTATATCTCCCAATTGCGTGTTATAACGTCAGAATTGCGAGATGTTTTTTTATTTTAATTTTTTATTCTGTGGTGGAAACAGGCTTCCATAGTTTATGGTGTTGTTTAGTCTTTCAATGCTGATGATAGTGTTTTCAACTGTGGATAACACTTATATATCTATTAAATAGAGATACTGTGAATTCAATGCTTTACAGAGCTCAGGTTGATGCAACTGTGAAATGAAGTTGAAGGATGTCCAATGTAATGCAAAGCCAAATTCAAATGTGAAAGTGTTTTCATCACTTACCTCTTTAGGTAAAACTGTATTTGTTGTTATCGAACAACTGTCACATGACTTGAATTTTATAACTGGAAAGGAATTATATGCTGTATGTTCAGTGGAATGTGAATGTGCACTGTTCTCTTCTCTTTCTGCACAAAAGACAATCTTTAAATCAGATAAAAAATAAATAAACACATACTTTTTTTAGACTGCTGTCTGAAAATTGTTTTCTGATTTGACCGAGATCTTAAAAGCAAAAACAAAGGAAAGAGAGAAATAAAACTTTATTTAGTTTGATCCATACATACAGACCAAAAGCACTACTTTACATATACATTTACCTGTATTTTCCAAGCAGAAGCTTTCTCACCAAATCTCTTTTCAAGAATGTGCATATATAGCATGTCTCAACTTGCATTGACATTGCTTGTCGGCAGGTAGCAAAAGATCAAACTTGCTGGTTCATGGCTTTTCACTGTCCAATATTTCTAAGCACTTATACAACCAGTCTTTATACTCTTGAAAGGCTTGTGTGGGTTTTGAATGTTGTCCATTGCTGTCAGCTCCATCTTCAATCCAGTGCAGTATGGCCTGTAGAGTACATACCGGTATTATATATATTTACATACTACATACTATGTTACTGTATATTGATGTTACTGTATATTGATTGATTGATATCATGTTATATTGATTAGATCAGTGGGGCTGAACACTAGAGTGCATGCAAATGAGTCAAAATAGATTTGGGCTTACCTTGTATCTGTCTGCTATTTTGAATCCAATGGCAGACTGTAGTTTTCGTAAACAGATGGGGCACAGGACAAGTGTCCGGCGGTCAGACTCCACTAAGTGATTGGAGCCCTGCATGACACAGTTTAGCCACTGGCAGTGCTCCACTCCGAATATATGTCCAATCTCATGAGTCAGGGTCTAAAAGAGATGCACAAATAACAGGTCTGGTTAAAAGAGCTCAAATATAAAGTTTAGTGCACTTACAGACAGCCACACACATTTTCAACCACACAATGACCTAGATCTGTGTTTCTCAACTGGTGGGTTGCGACCTAAAAGTGGGTCGCAAGACCGTTTTGAGTGGGTCGCGGATTGTGTAGTCAAAGAAACAACAATAACAAAAAAAGTATGAAATGTTTTTCAAATGCGAGACTTTTAGTTTGTAAGACGTGAATGAACTCCTGTTGACTCCACTGTCAGATGCAGTTTAAGTAAAGAATGCCTGAGAAAAACGTTGTGCAGATAGTATCTGCTGTCAGATGAGATGTTGTCAGGCTATATGTCAGATGTTATACTGTGCTCATGGTGCGCGCTCTTCAATTGCACGCAAATGCCAATATATTCCTAGCAAGCAATAGCCGTCATTACACCATCTAGGTTAATTATAGAACCGAAATAGTCCGGCTATGAGTAACCCACTTCTAGCCAAAATAACCTTGAATTTGGCTACATGTCGTTTTTGCCAAATTAACTTGCGAGATGTATGATATTACATTATGTAAGCAAAGTCAACAGTGATTACAAGGTGTTTGATTTAATTTCTTTGACATGTTATCTAATTGATGACAAGTCTATTCTTGGGCTATGGTTAGACATCTATTACATTTTCACAGAAATTTTGCCTTGTTTTAGCCTAGACGTCAGGGCTGTGTTTGGACGGCTATTAGACCTCTTTTAAATGCAAAATTGCTTGCTGGGATCACTTCACTATAGAGTAAAGGAAATTACAAGCATGCAACGTCCTAGTTACGTTGTCAATTAATAAGTCGAATGAAATGACCAAAACTGTACCAATAAATTACATAATTGGTACATTGTACATTATACCTGCATGCAAATCCTTCCCAGCTAAAACACATTCTATTCATCATCAGGATCAGTGTCCATATGTTTCATTAACAGTTTATGTTAGTATTGTGTATTTATTACCATGATAACTTTAGCCAAACCTTAACCCAAAATACCACTTTATTTTCCACAACCACAACCATTTTTGAGAAATAAATTTGCTTGGTTAAAATTCTGAAAAATTTGGGTCACAGTCTGATGACCACTGGAAAATGTGGGTCCCATGCCCAAACCAGTTGAAAACCACTGACCCAGATAGTGTCTTTTCATCTATAAAAATCGTTGTTAAAATATCTGTTCAGTGGTTTTGCGTTTAAATATATTAAATGATGTTTTATTAACAAGGTTCGGGAGGAGCACGTTCAGATAATTAACACAAGTGGAGAGCACTCAGCAATCAATGGTAAGAGGTGTATATATACTCAGCAGTCTCACCTCATTCCATTGACAGTTTTTGCAGCATCCCTCCACCACCCCTTCTCCACCCTTCTAGTCCTAAACACTTACATACGGGGGGAGTACTCTGGGTTCGGGCCGAACTCCGAACTCGGAGCCCTCCCTCCGGACAGCACGCCAAATACGAATTAAACTTTACCCCTTCAAATTATATGTAAGTGTGAACTCGTGAATAAGTACATTCCAAAGCATAAAAAGCATTGATGCACTTTTTTCTGTGTAAGGGTTGGGGATTTTAGAAGCACAGTCATCTCACTTCACCTTGCAGGAGCGGAGGAGGAGAATGCTGGTGATTGGAGGAGTGTAGTAACTATCAAACACAGAATAGTCTCCTTGCTTTAGCTCTATTTTCTTCTTAAGCCGCCCTGCATAGCTTCTCTCATAAAAATGCTCATCGTATCGGGCGAAGCTGAAGACTCCCATTCCTACAGTAACAAAAACATTCAAACTTAATAGAACTGCTAAAATGACAAAAGGTGTATTAAATCAAAACGGCTACAATGACAACATTCCTTTCAAGTTACAACAACATTTGAAGCACAAGTTGTTAATAAGACCACTGCAACTGAATCAAAAATCACCTTCAGTTAGAGAAGCCTGGCCAAAAACAAAATTCCATGACTCTTTAGGGTACAAGTCGATCATGGTGATCCCCACAATGCAAAAAGCATCTCTGGGCTTCTTCTTTTTCAAGAAGTTCAACAGCTCTCCTGTAAATAAAAGAAAGCAGTTTAAAAGTCAACGTGAACTTCCGTTTGTAACCCATGTGCAATTATCATAATGTATATTTCAGTAACAACAGATTTTATCTGTCAGGAATTGACTGGATTGTGAAAATGAGGTGTTACATACCAGAATGAAGCCCAGACCAAATTTAAGTCTGCCAAATGTAATTGCCTCACTGACTATATTCTGGTTGTGTTCTGTTGCAGCAATACTAACCAGCATGAAGCTGAAGGTTATGTGTGTTGTTGTTAACCCGAAATGAACAGGCTGTTGAAGCAACTGTTACTGGTGGTAAAAGCTTGACCACTAGTCCGTAAAAGAACGCCTGACAGTAGTCCTTCATCCATTCAACATACTGCTCTGCCACAACCGCTCCTTCCCCAAAAGAGCCTGTGCATTTATCAACATGATCAAATTACAAATGTAAACATGATAATAAATGACACATTTAAGCTGTTTTACATATAAAGTACACTAACCAATAGTTTGAATATAGATGGTTTTATGTCCACGGTCTGGAGAACGGCGGTATGGGTTGATGTAAAAACTCTGAAAGTCTTGAAGATCTTCTGGATGTGCAGGAATCCAGTCCGAGTCTGAGTGAATGGTGATGGGGCTGAAAAGTGAATTGCCAGGCAGGAGCCCATCTTCTAGAAACGTCTTCTCTGCTCTGCTGAATTTTTGAAATGATTTTATTAAATCTTTCCGTGTGGACAGGAGAGCAGTATGCAGTCTCTCAACAGGATGCTTAATAACCTGCATCTGTCCATAGAAATACACACACAAACACAGTCACACTACAGACATCCACGTGCAAGGTGAAATATTAATTAAGCATTAAGCAAACTTGCTAAAACACCTCCAAAAGATTATAAATGTAATATATATATATACACAACCTGAATTCCGGAGAAATTGGGACGTTTTTTAAATTTGAATAAAATGAAGACTAAAATAATTTCAAATCACATGAGCCAATATTTTATTCACAATAGAACAATAGATAGCATAGCAAATGTTTAAACTGAGAAATTTTACACTATTATCCACTAAATGAGCTCATTTAAAATTTGATGCCTGCTACGGGTCTCAAAAAAGTTGGCACGGGGGCAACAAATGGCTGAAAAAGCAAGACATTTTGAAAATATTCAGCTGGGAGAACATCTAGCAACTAATTAAGTTTATTGATATCAGGTCTGTAACATGATTAGCTATAAAATGGATGTCTTAGAGAGGTAGAGTCTCTCAGAAGTAAAGATGGGCAGAGGCTCTCCAATCTGTGAAAGACTACGTAAAAAGATTGTGCAATACTTTAAAAACAATGTTCCTCAACATCAAATTGATCATCTTCAAAAGATTCAGAGAAACTGGAGAAATCTCTGTGCGTAAGGGACGAGGCCGAAGACCTTTATTGGATGCCCGTGGTCTTCGGGCCCTCAGATGACACTGCATCACTCATCGGCATGATTGTGTCAATGACATTATTAAATGGGCCCAGGAATACTTCCAGAAACCACTGTCCGCTGTAAACACAATCCGCCGTGCCATCTGCAGATGCCAACTAAAGCTCTATCATGCAAAAAGGAAGCCATAATGTGAACATGGTCCAGAAGCCCCGTCGTGTTCTGTGGGCCAAGGCTCATTTAAAATGGACTATTTCAAAGTGGAATAGTGTTCTATGGTCTATGGACGAGTCAAAATTTGACATTCTTGTTGGAAATCACAGACGCCGTGTCCTCCTGAGACCTTCCAGCGTGTTATCAGCGTTCAGTTCAAAAGCCAGCATCTCTGATGGTATGGGGATGCATATGGGGATGCTCTATGAATGCTGAAAGGTGTATATAAAGGTTTGAGAGCAACATATGCTCCCCTACAGATGACGTCTATTTCAGGGACGGCCTTGTGTATTTCAGCAGGACAATGCAAAACCACACAATACAGGTATTACAACAGCATGGCTTCATCGTAGAAGAGTCTGGGTGCCTGCAGTCCAGATCTTTCACCTATAGAGAACATTTGGCGCATCATTAAACGAAAAACACGTCAAAGATGACCACAAACTCTTCAGCAGCTGGAAACCTATATAAGGCAAGAATGGGACCAAATTCCAACACCAAAACTCCAGCAACTCATAACCCTGATGCTCAGTCGTCTTCAAACGGTTTTGAAAAGTAGAGGAGATGCTACACCATGGTAAACATGCCCCCGTCTCAAATATTTTGAGACCTGTAGCAGGAATCAAATTTGAAATGAGCTCACTTTGTGCATAAAATTGTAAGATTTCTCAGTTTAAACATTTATGTTATCTAAGTTCGACTAAAATATTGGCTCATGTGATTTTTAAAGTCTTTCAGTTTTCATTTTATTCAAATTTTAAAAACCTCCCAACTTAATATAATATATATAATATAAACTAAGTTCAAAAGTTAGTACGATTTTTTCAGTATTTTTTAAAGTCACCAAGACTGCATTTATTTGATCACAAATAGAGTAAAAACAGTAATATTGTGAAAAACTTATTTTAAATGATTGAATTTTCAGCAGTCATTATTTCAGGCTTAAGTGCTACATGATCCCTAATATAAGAAATCCTTCTAATATGCTGATTTGGTGCTCAAGAAACATTTCTTATTATTATCAGTTGTGCTGCTTATGAAAATCGTGATAATACTTTTTTTTTCATAATTCTTTGAATACAATGTTTTGTAACATTATATCCCCTGGTTTCACAGACAATGCTTAAACTGGTCCCCAGATTAAAATGCATGTTTGAGCTGTTTTAACTGAAAGCAACTTGCACTGATTAAATATGTCTCAAGATGCATATCAGTATTTTTTTTTTCTAAGGCAGTTTTATAAAGCTACTTAAATATCCTGGCTTAATCTAAGCCCTGTCTGTGAAACCAGGCCTAAGTAGCCTATACTTGCAGAATAAAATGATTAATTTATTTTAAAAATCATTTAAATGGTAAAAAATTATGGTATGTAAAAAAAAAAATGCAGTAATATTTTTTGTTGTTGTTGAAAATAAAACCAAGGAAATGCATTAAGAAAGTAAATAAATTAAATGTATTTTTTTATTTAATCATGTTGAATAACTTAAATGTGGCTCACCTACTCTCTCTCTCTCTCTATAACCTACAATAAAATAAAATAAAAATGCATGTTCCAAGTAAGTTATACAGGTGTAGTAATGTGTCTAGCCGTATACTGTACTGTCATTTACTGTATTGTGTCCAACGTTTACTGTCTGTCACACTTGCACTGTGTAAGCTACACTGGAATGTAGCCTACTGTATGTATCATATTGCGATAATGTCACGCCATTAATTATTAAAGTTAAGTTGTTTTTACCACGGCGTGTCAGAGGAATGCGACTTCGCAGTCACACACACGACTGAATGACAACACAGTTCGACTTGACATTCGTTGAGATTGTTACATAAAATAAATTGATTAGCTATAACAGATCAAACGCACGTGTCAACACATTAATAAAGCTGAAGCTACCTTTAAAATGTGTTCCAGAATGAACGTCGAAGACTGGATGTTTCAGGTAAAACTGAACATTAATTAAATAAACAGCAATAGAAACGGAAACCATAAACGGCAAACCTAGTTGAGCTGCAGCCTACGCAAGCTTGTTCAGATCAGAACAAAATTCGAGTTTTACATTGGCTGCCATTGTGTTTTTCAAATGTAAAGTCCCAATCACTGTTTCGTTTTTTTAAACCAGCTTTATTATTTTTTCTGATATTTTTGGGAAACGTTACAATATATAACACTTTGTTAAAATGTATTTAATTACAAACTATTAAAAGCATATTCTATTTTACAGTACCAAAGATTATAATAGCCTACTATTGGACCTGTGTAAGTAATTAATCCCATTTATAATTAGTGATATTTCAAACATAATTCAATAGCAAAATAAAAGCACATAAATGTGTTAAAAATTGAAAGACATCTTTAGAAAAGTAGCAGTTGTTAAATGATAGAATGAAAATGCATGATTTCTAAAACAAAATCAACACAGGAACTGGAAGTTTATTCAGAAATCATAGGATGTTTTATTAGTGGGATGCTGGGTCGATATAACCTCTTTTTTCACTGAAAAGTGAAATGACAAATCACCAGAAAAAAAGAAAACAACCACTCTGATAAAATAATCAGATTTAATAAACAGAATTACACAAAAGTGATCAACAAAAACAATAAGAAAACACTATACAAAAGCAAGTGATTATGGCCACGACAAAGATACACAACATTGTATAAGCAAATTCTTTTACAGATTTTATACATAAAGACCTTAAATCAGGCAATCAGTTAATATCAATTTACTACCAACAGTCAGATTACAGTGCTTGTTTTCTTTAAGATTACATTAAGACTTAGTCTCTCCATCAACACATTTCAATTTGTCTTATCAAACCAGCTTTGGTTGATCTACAGACATTTAAGGCAAGGCCTTTGATTGGCCTGTAAAACAAAACAAAAACAAATGTCTGTAGAAACCACTACACAGAAAGGCACCTGGACTGCTTTAACAGTCATTTAATAAAACCCTGAGCTAAAGCTGTCCACTTTAACCTACACAGGACCAAAAACACAAGGCAACTTTCTGTTTTTAAAGTGAATTCATACAAATAAAAATAGAGGAAAGAAATCTACAGTAGTCAACATCTGAAGTGAATCAAAACCTTTCATCAAAGTTATACATGCATTTTGAACAATACCCGTTCTTGTCTTAGGACAACTTCGATGAGCTTTTTTGATCCACTTCAAAGGTTGACTACTGTATATCGATTTTCAGGGCTTTTAGAAAAATACAGTAAAAGTATGGTATTACGTTAGTGTGTAAAATATAAAGCTCAAGAGAAAAAAAACTGTCAGAGCAAAAAAATTTGTAAGTACAGATCCTCTGTACAGGCTTGAACGGCAAAGACATCTTCCCTTTACATATAAATGACAAATAAGTACTTCATACAAAAGTACCTTAATTGTACTACATTATTGTCATGATCCGAGTGCAACAAAAAGGCATTTTGAGTGTGGGAAGACAAAGGCCATGTTCTTCTATCAAAAAAAAAAAAGACAATATGACCAGGCTAAAGCCCATTTAAAGAAAAAAAACACACACACAAAAACAAAACAAAACTGTTCACTGGTGCAGAAGAGCTCTTTGATTTAAACATTGAAAAGCCCTGAGTTCTTACGATTTCTTTTGGAAAAAAAGCTTTATCCAAAACTAGGTGTTAAGCCTAAGGGCTAGAGGAGTGTTGACGGTTCCATTATACGAAGATATGCGCTCATAAACATACAGTAAACGATCACAATTACAGCATTTTGGTGAATAACTGAGGACCATTCCTTGGCATATTTGATATGGCTACAAGCAGCAAAAAAAAGGTTGCTTTTATATCAAATTCTTTGCATATATATATATATATATGACGTAATATTATGCAAAAAAGAAAATGTTTGCAAAATTATCCTATCCATTTTTCTTCAACCACAATATGTATTGAACCACTTGTACTTTGTATTAAATAAAGTAAAACCCTAATTAAAATGGAATGTTCTTAAAGGCCAATCGGTGCCTTTCATTGTAACATGAGCTGTTTAAGGTTGTCGTGCAAGATGGTGTCTTTGACATCACGGAAGACGAGGCGAATGTTCTCTGTGTTGATGGCGGTGGTGAAGTGATGGTAAAGGGGCTTCTGCTGCTGTTCTCGACGCTTGTTACGGAAGCACTCGACCAGGAACTTCTGCACGTCCTGCAGATCGTGGGGCTCCCCTGTGAACTCGGGGAAGTAGTCCTTGATGTTCACGTTCTGAACTTTATCTTCCAGCAAGTCTGTCTTATTGAGGAAGAGAATGATGGAGACGTTGGCGAAGACGCGGTTGTTGACGATAGTCTCGAAGATATTGAGCGACTCCGTGAGCCTGTTGGTCTGACGGTCTTCCATGAGCACCTGATCGTACTCGCTGGATGAGACTAGGAAGAGGATGGAGGTCACCGAGTCAAAGCACTCGAACCATCGCTTGCGCTCCGACCGCTGCCCTCCCACATCCACCATCTTGAAAGGTACATTCTTGATCTCAAAGTTGTACTCATGAATACCCTTGGTGGGTTTTCGTGCCAGCAGTATATCCTTTTGGTTGGGCAAGTAGTCCTGCAGATTAAATGGAAACAAACATCAGACAGGCATAATACTAATCCAAATAATAAAAACAGTTTTAAAAATGTAGTACCTATAATAGGGGTGAGTGATTTAACGGTAGTCAATATACAGGTAGAAATTCTATACATACACACTAACAAAGGTATAGATTCACGGATCATGGTTGTGGCAGTGCTGCGTTGTCACGAAAGTTTATCTGCATGCGTTTTAAGCCTTGCCAGTTTAAAGGTACAGTAAGTGATTTCTGAGAAATGCTGTTGAAAATTTAAATCAACACTCAAAAAATGTTTGTGAATATTTGCTAGTGTTTACGCTCATGATGGGCGAGGAGAGAGAGTGAGCAAGCAGGACCTAAGCAAAAAGACTGCAGAAATTAGAGATAACCATAGAAGAAAAGACTAAAGGAATATAACTGGGGGGGGGGGGGGGGACCATCAGGCAAGATTTAGGACCCATGTTAATATTGGAAAAGCTTTTCAGTGCTGGAGAGACGTTAGAGAGCGGGAAGGCCTGAAAACTTAAGCCGAGGTTGCTTTGTTTCTGCTCGATATATATGAGTTACATTGGTTTTACTATGCATCACAGAACCAAGATATGCTGTTGTTGGTTAGAAGTTAGTGGAATATATCTAAGAAATCACTTTTTTTTTTTATGCGGCTCTGGATATTTTTTTGGCCTGCCCCCTAATAGTCGGCTAAACGTTATTTGACTAGAAGAGGCTTAGTCGACCAAGATTTTATTAGTTGGTTAGTCGCAGAAAGAAAGAAAACTCCACAGGAAGTGGTGAAGTCACGCGGTCCGTGAGGGACAGATCGTTAACGGCGGGTCCTTGTGGTAATTACAGTGTGTCGGGTTGGAAATCCAAACGTTCGGCTTTCATCCATCGACCTAAAGTATGTTTTGAGCAAAAACAGTAATATTCTCATAAATGGTGATGTGTAGCTTGATGCTAATTGTAGCTCTAATGCGGCTGTTGTCCAGCTGCGATTTTTTTATGTATTTGGTCAAAAGAATTATTGTAAGGTCTCGTAAGCATTATAGATAATTTATGTTTCTAGTGTAGTACCCCACTTTGTTTATCTTAATTTGCAGTGGACAAGGTTAAATCAAATGGAAAAACCTAAAAGATACATAATGCATTCTCAGTCAGCGCCACCTATCGTGCAGGCGTGAATTAGCCAAAGGCGATCAATCGTGTCGCATTTGTGGTAAAAGTCTGCGATTTGCTTTGCTTTAATGCATCACACTTAGTGTGAAAGGGCCTTTACATGAACATAAACATTTGGGAGAAAACCAGATGCGTGTATATATACAGAGAATGTCATACTGGGTCTGCTCAGTTCTTCTTTGTCCTGCCCCTTTTTTCTGTTGTTCATTTTGTTACTTCTTATTCTCACATCAATTATTCATGTAAAATCCATTTCTCTTCTTTGGGCTTCGCTTTTTGCACATTTCACTTCAATACTCGGCCCAGTATCGCTGCTTGCAGCTTTTCATTTGTATCTTTGTTCTATTATATTTATTTGCCCTACTGTTTGAAATTAGATTATTTGTTCTTATTTTATTACTGACCTTTCACATGTGAACAGTAAGCTTGAGAACTTTTAGTTATTGCTGTAATATCAAAATTCTAAATGTCATTGAAATTCTTAATTTTTTTACACCAACTATGAATTTTGATATCATAACCTTATTTCAACCAAAAATAGGTATATTGATATATATAGAGAAATAAAATAACTTATATTGTGATATAAGATTTTGGTCATGTCGCCCACCCCTAACCTGTACCAAATGTTACAATGCAATGAATCAGTACCAGTAAAAACAATATATCAGCCAACCTGATGTCTGTGGATCCAAAAATCTATCGATAACCTTCCCTATTCATGAGTGTCATTAAATTTGTATCATGTACATACTGGTATAATACCAACTACCCTTTGCTCTGGATGACATTAACATTTAAGAAACACTATTTCTTTTTACCGATTGTCCAAGTTTATCCACATTGTCCAGGAAATATTTCACAGATTCACCCTAAAGAGAAAAAAAAAAAACACAATCATAATTAGGTCTTTGTTATGTGAACTGTGGCGCAGAAGGTGAAGCTTTGACTTTGTGTTGTGCCCCAATATGCCCTATTTATTTTACCATTTCCTTTCCTGACACTCTATATTATACTATCAAAAAGCACCATTAAAAAAATAAATAAATAAGTGTGTGTGTGTGTGTGTGTGTGTGTGTGTGTGTGTGTGTGTGTGTGTGTGTGTGTGTGTGTGTGTGTGTGTGTGTGTGTGTGTGTGTGTGTGTGTGTGTGTGTGTGTGTGTGTGTGTGTGTGTGTATGTATGTATGTATGTATATATATATATATATATATATATATATATATATATATATATATATATATATAGTACACACAGTCATACATTTTCCACCACATTTGCTGGTCCAAGACAGACACCTATTATGTTATACTAATTTGCTAGATTACTCTGGCCCTCGTAAGCAAAAACTGGTAAGAGTTTTCAGGAGCACAGCATTGTGTCCTCTACTGGTTTGCTTTGTGAAGTATGCAAATCAGCCTTAGGTAGAGAAAGTTACTTAGTCACTGGCTTAAATGTACAAACAAATTAATGTTTATCACTGTATAAATACGGATAAACATGCTAATCACAACCTGTACAACAATGGAGATTTTTAGTTGGAAAATGAGCTAAATCCTAATCTAAGTCACAAGGGTTCTGGCCCCTGAACATGAATGATGCTATCTTCATAACTGACATGCAAACTGAACTCATGCGCAGCCGCAGACAGAACGCCCTCATTGTCATGACTAACAAGTCACCTTTATTTGTGTTTAACTCATACCGAGAATTACTCTCAGGTTTCAATCACTGTCAATATCAGCAAACACAAACTTAAGTTCCTTTTTGCATCATCAGTCCAATAAATTCAAGAATGGCCCCTAATTTACATTTCAAATGTATGAAAAATATGCATGTATGAAGGAAGTAGGCATTATACTATGATTAATGCTTTGTGTATGGAGTGTACTGCTGGTGGCACACAAGCTTGATAGGAGTAATTATGCAAGTACACTGTGCTTATCTGCCTTGATTCATAATACCAAGCTATTTAACAACAGATCAACATTCCTTCAAGATCACAACCCCCACAATTACACAAATCCTATGAAAAAGATTGAGTGGATGGATTCTAGATCCAAAACTTTACTTCTTTCTTGGTGACTAAGAACAAATGAAAAAAGGATGCACAATCATTTTGAAGGTTTAATAATGAATATATAATTATGAGTGATCATTTCATTTACCAGCTGAAACTCTCTTCGTCTGTCATAGGCATTCTGAATACCACTGTCTTGCCACAGGGCACGGATGGTGGGCAGGTAGTTCAGGAAGACTTTGGTCTCCACCATCCCTTTGGCCATCAAGGACGAGCGAGTGTCGAAGGCCATAATTGTCTCCCCGTGAACCTGATTCTCAGGGTCTCCCCAAGGGATGTGCAGCTTCTCACGGGCATCCACCAGCACCCGGACACCTAAACAGGACACCCATTAGAGATATTGACATTTTGCAGTGATCAGGATACTATAAAAATAAACTTGAGGCTGCTGATATAATGACTTTAAAAAGAAAATGAAACAGTTACTATGTAGCCTATCCTCAGACCATAATGTCTCCTTTTGTCAACACAATTAAATTTATGAAAAATCATAGTCTGTCTCCATCCTGAAAAACTTTTTTTGTTGTTGTTGTCATATTTCCCTTTTTTATGAGGTCAACAAGGTCATTTGAGTTCTGTTTTATAATTTAAAAAAGAAATATACAAAACAAACATACTTATTAAAACAACTGTTCTTATACGCATGTCAACCTCATCACTCAAACTGTTAATAAATTGTTAGGGCTTTTAGGTCATTTCTCATATTTTTAAGTAGCTAATTTTAGCAGCTCTACATTTAATAAATGGTATATGTTTTGACTGTACGTATTAAATAATCGATATATCCATTAATTCATGTAGGTGGATATAACCTATCTATAATAAATATTAAATGTTTGTATTTAATGATGTTGAATCATACTGAGGCAATGAAAAAACTAGCATTTTGTTTGAAAATGGAAGCAGGGCCTAAACATGACTGAATATATAATTCCGGGTTCTGTCACCTGTTTTCCATGTATGTCTCAAGAATCAGTGGTATATTGAGGTACACTTATCAGAATGTGTCATAAAACAATCACACATACAGATGACTAAGTTAACCCAGACCAAAAGTAGGCGCTGTACTCTGCACTTTCTCTATGAGGCGCCAAGTTTTCTGAAAGGTTTTATGTGAAACTTGAACATAGTCTACATACACAAATGTTTTTTTAAAAACAGTCGTTTCATTTTCCTTAGTCAAATTTGTCATCTGACTATGTAAAACGGGTTGAACAATAGCAACATTTAAAAGCACTGGCCTTCGCGTCGTCTATGGGCTGGGTGAGCAATCGAAAGTTTGCGTAAGTTAAGTGAAAGGAATCGACAAACAGTTTCACCTGCCGCTGAAATTACTTTGACCGTTCATTTTCAATAATGAACATGTCTCTCTCGATTTCAAGTTATTGTCGTGGTACCTTTGATAACATTGCTGTAGATTGTAGCCCGGAACTCTTCTTTGGCCCGCTGATCGAAGTCCTGCCCATGAATTATGCGCATTTGTTTGAGGAAAGTTGACTTGCCACTTTCGCCTGCTCCTAACAGCAAGATCTTCACCAGTTTCTTCACATAAGTCTTCTCTCGAGACAGGCTTTTGTCGATCTCCTTAGACTTCCTAATTTGATCAATTTCGCCGTGGGAGAGAAGACAATTGGGAATACAAACTATAGCAGTCCGGGAGGGCAGGAAATCCGCCATCTTTGTAGTAACGACTTCATGGATACATCACTCGCACTGCCGAGCGCGGCGCGTTCACGTGTTCCGCAAAAAAGAATGGGCGGATACCCGGGTGTGGTTTAATGTTTTGGACATTTTTTTTTTTTTTTAAATACATTGTCAGCTATTTTTTTATCATTTAGATTTACTGAGTATTTATATAATAGGCCATTCCTATTTTTATTCCACGACATGTCCTAATATATTGGATAAAATATAGAAAATAGTTTAGTGTTCTTTAAACACATTTGATAATAAAGTGAACATATCAATTTCATTACTTTGGTTTGAGTGGATCTTGCCATTTTGCCATGTCCCTAACATCACTTCTGACATGAAAACTACCAAATTTATAGTATTACAGGTTTTGTCTTTATTTTTTCATTTTCTGCAATCAAAACAATTCTAACAATTTTATTATTTTTTACATATATCACTTCATCCTGTAAATATTGTGCAATGTCAATTTAACTGGCAGTTCTTTAATGACATCTTTCAGTATTATAGCAATGGTTTTGATAAAAAATATATATATTTTGTGATTGGTTGGTCTTACTCCTGTTTGGTAAAATTCCAGTGATCAATATTTCAAAATATGTTTATATCTAATGTAAACCAACTCCCAATCCCTCACAGAGCAGTGTCTAACTTTAGGTTTTTATTTCCATCCTGTTAGGATCCTTTTCATCTGGAATTGCCATCGTGTAAATAATGAATTTATAATTGGTGTAATAAAGTTTTAGTGTCTGAACTTGGTATCAAGCCAAGAGCATATTTATGAAAGTCTGCTACATACTTTTATAGCAATACCTCCTCGAATTACAACAACACAAGCAATATTGCTTTTTAATTACAAATTTCAAAAGGTAATAATAGGCTAATGAATGTCCCAGTTGGTCAAACAATTAAAGGAATATAGTTCACCCAAAAATGGAAATTCTGTCATAATTTACTCACCCTCAAGTTGTTCCAAACCTGTATGAGTTTCTCTCTTCTGAATAATTAGTAAACAGACCCCAATAACTTCCATATTCTTTTTTCTAGAAGTCAATGCGGTCCATCAAAAGTCTGGTTACCAACATTTTTCAAAATATCTTCTTTTGTTTACAGCAGAAGAAAGAAACTCATACAGGTTTGGAAAATGATGACAGAATTTACATTTTTGGGTGAACTGTCCCTTTAATGTAAAACATGTTGCCTTCACACTTTTTCTTCTCAGTAAAACTTTTTTATATATAGAAGATATGCACAATAACATGATTTATGGACTATAATCTTAAATCCAGCTCAGAACCTTTTGTTTTCTTTCCATTTTGATCGTGTACAGTTTGTATGCACATCATCATCCTCAGGTGCTTTCGTGTGAAAACAACGACACCAGCGCCATCTACCGGAGATGACGTGTTAATGTTATCACTGCTTTCTGCGTACAGGTTTACCTACACGAGCAGAGCTGTTACCTGATTGGCGCACACAGTCATCGTCTTTGTGTGCATCAGTGATGATTATAGATTAGACATAGCCAAAACGATAGTACGATTACCTCCCGAGTATTTCTCATTTCATTCCCTCGTCTACGAGCGTCGAGAGACTGGCGTGAAGAAGCGAATATGACCATAAGGAATGTGCGGGACCATGGGCAGCGTTATAGACCGCGCATGGCATGCCTGAAGAAGGTGGGTTGGAGCTCCATCCATGGCTCATCACCATCTGTGTTATTTTCACTCTCGCCAATGAGATAAGAATAATTTTACATTTGATTTATATAATCTAACAAATAGTCTTTCAAGCCTTAAGGTCTAATGATATTTTTGCTGGTTTTGGTCCTGTAAAGTGTAATTGAGCGCACCAATATAATTAGGCTACTTGAATTAATATGATCGTGTAGGATTAATTAAAGCTGCCCATTTCACTTTCACTGGTGATTTCCATCTATTCCATCCATTCAGAATTTTAAAGCATCTTTTTTTATATGCTAATAAAAAATATTGTTGCCTTGAATCAGAAATTAGCCCTATTATTTTGAAAAGTATTCAAAAACTGTCCATGTTTTGGTCACAGAGGAACTTTTAAATTAATTAGATTGATTAAAATGGCAAAGTAAATTGCGTTTGTCATGTTTGTTTTGATTGATTTAATTGTTGTTGCATTTATTGTACGTTGTTTTCAAGTCAGGATTTTTTTTATATGATTTGACACTCCATGTACATTGTTTTCTTTTATTGTGCGCTTCTTATATATATATATATATATATATATATATTTAAATGTTTTCTTGTTACAAAATAGATATTATTATTACTTCTGACCCACGATTCAATCAAACACTTCTAATTAAAATGAATTAATTGTAAATGAAATTATACTTATTCATTTACAAATCAACATTAAGGTTAAATTGCTGTTAATTAATGAAATCAAAGTGGATTTAAAAAAAACTTTTTGACCACTTTGAAATTAATTAATGATGAACAAAAGAGTTAATGAAAAAAAAAAAAACTCATAAAAGCAATTTGTAAATTAAACACATTGTTACAATTCAAATGGATTCTAAAGATGTTATGACCTAATAATAAAAACACTTTTTACATTGATAGGTGTTAATTGTTTATTAGCAGCTTACTCTCAGAAAAGGTCACAGTGTGCTAATAGTATTAGTATAGCTTTGTCATGAGCCTCTGGTGTAATGCAGTCCCTCTTCTATCGCTACGGTACTTCAAACCTTCAAACCCGACAGTATGATCCACTAGACCATATATTATTGGTGCACTACTTTGCTCTTGACCAATGCACTGATAATGACCCAATAACTCGGCCAAGAGCTGTCTGTGATCCAGACCAGGGTGTAGCATGAGTTCACAAACAGTCTTCAAAAGCCAGAGACCCTGACAAAGCATGAAAAACTTCAAACTGCTGAGTCAAAAATCAATCACTGAGTATATTTCAAAGGGGTCAGCCACAGCCCCTTCAGACCATAAACCAGCAGGGAAGACTTCACGGTGGAATAATTTAGTGAGATGTGCACAGAGGCTGCCACAAGGTAAAAAGGCCTAGAAGGACATTTGTCATCATAGATTTTGTATTCTCAAGACGTTCTCATGTTGTACGTCCCATGTTTTCCATGTTAGGTGGAGACTGTGGTGTTGGAGATGCAGGACCCCAAAACTGGAGTGAAATCTCAGACCCAGAGGCTTGTTATCACAACCATCCCACATGCCATAACAGGTGAGATCATAAAAAATGGCTGCCGTTTACATCAGTTGGTTGGTACTATTACTCAAGAAGGAATCTTTAGAAAAACTAGAAGAATAATGTGAGATGTGAGACGCAGCATCTATAGTGAAGGATAGTGGGCTCACCTACTTATTTGTATTGATTTCTGCAGTTGTATTACTCCTCGGGAGTGCTAGTCATCTGTGCGGTCCATGCATTTAGAGTCTGTTTATGTGGGTCTGAGACTGAAGAATCTATTGCCATGACAACCTTTGAGCAGCTGGCTGCAATGACTCTCTCCTCTAGACTGCATGGTTTCAGGAAGGAGAGCTCTTGTAATCTCCACTCTTGGTCTTAAATGCTGCCAGCCAACTACATACAGTAACATAAACGACTTTGCTTAAAGGGTTAGTTCACCCAATAATGTCATTAATTCTGTCATTAATTACTCACCCTCATGTCGTTCCAAACCCGTAAGACATCCGTTTAGATTCGGAACTCAAATGAAGATCTTTTTAATGAAGTCTGAGAGCTTTGAAGGGACACATATGCATCTACCACTTTCCCCAGAAAGGTAGGAAAGATGTCATTAAAGTCATATTAAGCGATTTAACCTCAATTTCATGAAAAAAAAAAAAACATAATTACCACATTATTTACGCGTGTTCACGCAACAACATCAATACAACACGTATGTCATGACCTTGTGATTGAAAATTAATATTTTGTAAATAAAGTGGTAAATTATATTTTTTTGTGCAAACAAAGCACTTGCTTTTTTTTTATACAATTGAGGTTAAACCACTGGAGTCACATGGATTACTTTATGATGTCTTTACTACCTTTCTGGGGCTTGAAAATGGTAGTTGCGTAACTGTTAATGAAGGGACAGAAAGCTCTCAGATTTCATTAAAAATATCTTCATTTTAAAGATGAACGAAAGTCGTATGGGTTTGGAACGACATGAGGGTGTGTAATTAATTACAGAAATTTCATTTTTGAGTAAACTAACCCATTAAACTTAATTGGAGCCTGTGATTCTTCACAGCATTTATATATATAATTGATTTATTGGAAAGACACCCAAGGTTTTTATTTAAAAATTAATTGAAATGGTATGGTATGCTCCTCAGGCTAGCAGGCACTAATGAAGCCACTCAGATTCACCCCTGCAGAGATCTTCTCATTAGTCTCCTGTTACGAGGACCTCAGCGGGACACACACTGGTGGACCAAGCCTATTTTGAGAGTGCACCTTAGTTTTGTGTCAAATACTCACTGTTGTTTTGCCTGTAATGCTTTTGATGGATCTCTTACTTGAAATTATACTTATAAATTGTATATAAATTATATACTTAATCTCAGCCTCTATTTTTGCTTCCAATTAAGCATTTCTTTCACTTATACTCGTCTCTGACACTTTTAGTTTCTCATTATGTTTCATACGTATATGCTTATATTAGTATTGACTGACTGTCATGAGACTTCTCTTCAGTGTTATTTTAATAATATTTTAAACTATTAACTCTGTCTTTTGCCTAAACAAACTCCTAATTACTGCTTATAAATAGTTAGTAGTGTAGTTATTACGTTTTGGGTAGGATTAAGGGATGTAGAATACGGTCATGCAGAATAAGGCATTAATATGCGCTTTATAAAAACTAATAAACAGACAATATCCTAGAAGTGTTCATACCAATAAGCAACTAGTTAGTAGTGAGAATTGGACCCTAAACTAATGTGTTACCTTAATTTTGTTATGGTTTTAGTTTTAGTTGATTATAGTAACCCTGCTTCTCTCTCTATAGTCTCTCGTGGTGTGTGTGTGTACTGATAAATCCTGGTGGGCAGATTCAATCTGAAGGCCAATTTTCCCACCCACTCATAGTCTTTTATTGTTCTTTCAGGGGAAGATATTGTTGCATGGATTTCTAATCACTTAAAAATAGATGCTTCTGGTAAGTCAAGTACATTGTTTTTTTGTGTAATATAATGATAAGAATATCTCCCAGTCAAGGTCTTTATATTACTGATCTGCTTGAAGAAATATGTTCTAGTGCTATAAAATATGATGGGGTGAGATGTGGTACTGTTCATTTGGGTCTTGCTTAGATAAATGAAGTAACTTTCTCACACTTAATGTTTAGAGGCCCAAGCTATGGGGACCATGATGGTGGCGTTTGGGTACATCTATCCACTACAAGATCACAAGAGACTTGTCATTAAACCAGACGCATCCCTGTATCGCTTTCAGGTAACTTGAAATATTAAATTGACCAAAAGTGACAGTAAAGACATTTATAATGTAACAAAAGAAAATCTATTTCTAATAAATGCTGTTCTTTTGAACATTCTATTCATCAAATAATTCATCAGCTTTGCCATCACATGACTAAAATTTTAATATATATTACAATAATAAGCCGTTGTAATTGTATTAATATTTCACAGTGTTTCTGTTTTTACTGTATTTTGATCAAATAAATGCAGCCTTTGTGAGCATAAGAGAAAACATAAAACAATCTTAATGAAGCCTTTCCACACATTTTGATAGCACTTTTTACAGTGCCTTATGACTTGACACAGTGTAATGCTTCTTTGTACTAATCTCTTACATTTTTTCCATACATTTCTTCTTCCAGACACCATATTTTTGGCCTGCACAGCAATGGCCTGTGGAAGACACAGACTATGGTGTGTAACCATCTTTCATTTTCCATGCATGCTGATAGGTTGTCATAGCAATAATACACAGTGAGGTTATTCATTATGCTTTCAAACAGCTGTCTGAGACAAAGAATTTGATAAATTGTTTTCTTGAGTCACATCACATATTTCAATTGGCTTTTATTGGCAAGGTCAGATGTTTTATGTGCATTTCCAGCAATCTATTTGGCAAAGAGAAATATACGCAAGAAAGGGATGTTGGAGCTGTATGAACAGGTAATACCACGTCGTATTCTTCATTAATTTCTCTGAAATCTTTTGCTAAAATAAGACCTATTATGTTGTAATGCATACAAATATTTTTCATTTACTATAATAAACTGCATGACAAATTACTATACTTAGGAAGTAAAACACACAATAAATACATATGACATAAAATGTGTCTGTTTCTCAACCCAGGAAGAGTACAACAATCTTTACAAATGGATGAATCACAAGTGGGATTTTATTGTAATGCAGGCCAAAGAGCAGTACAGGTGGGTCACACGTGCTTTACTTAAACTATTGGAGAATATTTAGGATTTATCATGGATCAAGCCGAGAATGGGTCTCATGTACGTGAATTATTTGAACTTATACTACAGGGCTGTTGAATGCTTGAATCTGACTGGTTGACGAACGTTCTAAGGTGTGCAATTATTTTCATGGAAACACAGCGAAAGTAGTTCCAGGCAGTTCTTGACTGCATTACAGTTCCAAATCACTTCACCAAATGATTTCAGTAATTTCAAAGGTCTTTACAGCCTTCATAACCAAAACCCACAACGACACTGTCAGGTTCTGGGTAGATGAAGTAGGAGGCGAACATGAAGATGATAAATCAAAGGTTTTAATTCTCAATATAGCAAATACAAGAAGCAGGGAGCGTGTGCTCAGAGCATAGACTAAACCAAACAAACATTGACCGACAAGTGAAGAGTGAAAACCAGGAACTTAAATACACACACAGATGAACACAAGACAGGTGATGCAGATAATGATGATGATGAACAGGTGGGTAATGAAGGGAGTGAGTTGAGGTGTGGAAACGAGGATTCTGGGAACAGTAGTGCAGACAGGACGATGACAGACCGTGAATGTCCACGGGTGGCCACGGCGGTGAGGACCCGTCGGGTGGCCGTGGTCCCTCGAGTGGCCAGGACGGAGGCATATGCCCCCCCCCCCCCAAAAAAATACTTGGGGAAAGTCCCGGGTACAGGAGAAGGATGGCTAAAAACAGTCTCTGATTGGGCTGATGGGGACAGTGATGAGGGCTCGGTGCTGGGCGGGACCAGCGGTGAAGGCTTTGTGCTGGGCGGGACCAGCGGTGAAGGCTCTGTGCTGGGCGGGACCAGCGGTGAAGGCTCCGTGCTGGGCGGGACCAGCGGTGAAGGCTCCGTGCTGGGCGGGACCAGCGGTGAAGGCTCCGTGCTGGGCGGGACCAGCGGTGAAGGCTCCGTGCTGGGCGGGACCAGCGGTGAAGGCTCCGTGCTGGGCGGGACAAGCGGTGAAGGCTCCGTGCTGGGCGGGACCAGCGGAGAAGGCTCTGTGCTGGACGGGACCAGCGGTGAAGAAGGCTCTGAGCTGGAGCGAACCAACGGAGAAGGCGCTGAATCGCCCACGGTGAAGGGCGATCCACAGCGTAATAAAACAAAGTCAATATACTGGGCCAGAGTACAATTGGGGTCTACATCTGGCAAATATAAACCCACTTCTAGGTCCAGACCCAACCAAAAACAGTCCTTCAGTTCCCTGTCGTTGAGTGGAGCCAGGTGGCAAAATTCCACAAACTCACCCACATAGACCTCTATGGGGCGTTCCTCCTGGAAGATGGAGCAGAGTTTCGTAACTGGGTCCATCCTTTAGAGCCTATGTTTTTTGGTCGGTCAATCTGTCAGGTTCTGGGTAGATGAAGTAGGAGGCGAACACGAAGATGATAAATCAAAGGTTTTAATTCTCAATATAGCAAATACAAGAAGCAGGGCGTGTGCTCAGAGCATAGACTAAACCAAACATAAACATTGACCGACAAGTGAAGAGTGAAAACCAGGAACTTAAATACACACAGATGAACACAAGACAGGTGATGCAGATAATGATGATGATGAACAGGTGGGTAATGAAGGGAGTGAGTTGAGGTGTGGAAACAAGGAGGATTCTGGGAACAGTAGTGCAGACAGGACGATGACAGACCGTGAATGTGACAGACACTGACCGAGCAAATAAATATAGTAAAAACAATAGGATAAAGACGACAAATTATTGGTTATTTGTTTATGTTTTTTGCTAGAAAATTACGTTTTATTATGTACGGACAGCACATACTCTCTTTCTCCCAAGATCTTCTCACAAAACATTTCCGCAAGATTCACAATAGGTGCATACGCACATCAATTTTTTCATAAATTTGGAGTATTCTAAATGAGCAACCGCATGCCTGATTTTTGTTATTTGCATAAAACTGAGAAAAAAGATCTTTTCATCTTTTCATTCTTTTCTTGATGTTTTCAAGACCCAATAATTTCTTTATTTGTTTTTCAATATATATTTAATTTATATAGTCCAACTATTTGTGCCAGCATATAACAAGACCTATTGCCTTTTTGTATAGGGCAGGTAAGGAGAGGAAGAAGCCTGACCGGGTGGTTTTTGACTGTCAGGAACGGGCCTACTGGGTTGTACATCGGCCACCGGTGAGTTACCGCTGGACTGGAATTTTAAGGAATTTGAATTATCTTGCTATTTTCCTAATTCTGCTGTCAGGCTCCTGTTAAATAAAGCTTCAGAACATTTGAAAGACATTATAGATAAATATAAGTGTGTTATTTTCACAGCCCGGAACGGTTAGTGCCATGGACCATGGACTCGACAGGATGGTCGACCCCAATTTGGAGGAGGTAAAGGTATGTGTGATAATTAATTATAACTTCTAAGGAGCCAAAATAGGTCATTTTTTAAAAAGAAATGGCAAAATTATGACAAGAAGGCTTTCAAAATATTGTGTGTCTGATGAAGAATCTTGTAATGAAACAATGGACTGTATAACCAACATTAACAGATATTACTGCTGAGATTATCAAGGCTTATCAAGGATATTTCTAGAATGTCATCTTATATCCAATAGGATTTAAATGATCATAATCTCACTGCTTAGCACTCCAAATGTCTCATTGTGTTCAATAAAATAGGCTTGTCTTACACCCTTTCTCACATTCTTTTCTACAGATTTGATTCCTAAACTTACATGTAGAAGCACATGTAATCAGACGACTTCAAAATGAAAGCACATTCTCAATGGATCATAAATTGGGCGCTGTGTAATTGAAATATGAATACCTGCTTTTAAAATGACATTGCAAGTCCACAAAGCAACCATATTCACTCTCTCTTCACTCAAACCAAACATGTTCAAATGTCAATATTTTGCTTTTAAAACTATCCTCTAGCATGAGTCACCGTTCCCTTTCTTAGAACTTAAACTGCTTCTAAAATTGTTTTTCAGAAAAAAACACCTGACTTCTACAGAAGAATTGTAAGTACCAAAGAACTAGCTCAAATATTTAGTTGTAAAAGACAATGATCAAATATAAAATTTGTTAGTTTTTGACCAACGATTCATTGTTTTCTTGCAGATTATGTTCACGCAGCAGTGTATCATGAGACCAAGGGTGAAGTCATCTGTGTCGATTGGAGCGTATGTTACTGTGATATAACAATTCCTGTTATGACTTGCATTAGATCAATAATTCTACACTAAATCATTTAAATATATAAAATATTTTAATATATAATTATATAAATATGTTTTATTAAATATCTTTAAAGTCCCCTTGTAGTCAATAATTGTATCGCTCAAAACTTTGATCACCAAAATTACATATTTAAACATTTTTTTCCTTGGAAAAAAAAATCTTCATGCCTTTAAATAGCTTGAATGTAACTCTACACCCTTGTCTCATTTACTATACGCGGTTCTATGAATATGCAAATTAGCCCCGCCTCCACTCACTCACACCAGCTCAGAGATCCACTCATTGACGTGATTGGTTACCAGGTAGTTTGTGACGTCAGAAACACCAGTGATTTCAAACCGCGTTTTTGAGACTCTTTGGTTCACTGCAGTTTTAAGGAGAAAATACTCAGCAATGGTGTTGACTTATGAATTTGCACATGGTTTGTCTTAAAGCATATTAAAAACACCACATAGACATATAAACAACATTAAAAGCTTGATTTTCACCACAGGGAGGACTTTAATATATTTGAATAATTTTTACAATTTATTTTCAATTTTATTGTAATCTTTTGCAGACTTGTTAAGTACGCGACAACATACAAAGAGCATGACCCATTTCTCCACTCCTGCCTCCCAAGTAACCCCTGGATAACGGATGATGTTACATACTGGAACCTCAACATGCCAAAGTGAGCTCCAATATCTTAAAGTGTTTCAATGTCAGAAACAAACATTTTTATTTTAAATAATGGCAAATTTTTTCCTCATTTAAAAACTGTGCTCTGTGTGTTTGGTTCATACAGTGTTGAGATCCCTACTAAAATGAGAGTGGAGCGCTGGACTTTCAGCTTCGGAGAATTGCTTTCTGACCCTCGGGGAAGGGATGATTTTCGCCTCTTCCTTAAAAAGGAGTTCAGTGGTATGTATTATTTATCATGTACATTTAACAATGTTGGCTTTTTTCTTTTTTTGGTGACTTGTTGAGTGAGTTCTGCCCTTTTTAAGAATGGAATTAAATGGTTGATATTCAAATTCAAAACTGCAATAACTGTCATTTATTAGGGGAGGTTGTGACTATAATCTGATTGGTGAATAGGTGAGAATCTTGCCTTCTGGGAGGGATGTGAGGATCTGAAATGGGGTGCTGCGGAGACAATGAAAGAAAAAGCTCAGCAAATTTACAAGTAAGCATCACATTTTGGCCTTTTGGCAAAATAATATACAGATATTATATTATATTATATGTTTTCCATTTTCTCTACATGTTTTAAACATTAATTAAACTAATTACATTAGCATTTAATCCAATCATTTTTACTCTTATTTGATTAGGACCTTTTTGGCTCGTGGAGCTCCGCGTTGGATAAACATTGATGGCAAAACAATGGACATAACAGTGAAAGGTTTGGCACATCCTCACCGTTATGTACTGGATGCTGCCCAGACTCACATTTATATGCTCATGAAAAAGGTATCTGATCTTTTGTAAAACTTTGCACCTCAAACACTTGTGGCCTTTACGAATGAAATTAATGTTAGCTTTGATCTGGCGTTTAAGGACTCGTATGGGCGATATCTCAAGTCCCCGGTGTTCAAGGAAACTCAGAAGAAGGCCATTGCTCCCGAAGCACACAGATTCAGGTTAGATGTGCCTTTCTGTTAGTTCCTCTTTATATGTGTGTATATATATATATATATATATATATATATATATATATATAAACTGCTTTATAATACATAAGTGATATTAAGAATGATCTTTATTCCTTTCTAATGTCTTGTAGTGAGACACAGTTGGAGCAGAATTCCAAGAGAAGGCGTCCCAGCCTGAGTCCCATCATGCTGAGACAGCAGGAGGAAGAACAGAAAGCCAAACTTGCAGCAAGTGGACCGGTGGACATCACACAGGTCATGAGCAAACTGGAAAAGAAACAGAAAAAGTGAAAGGAGACCGAGCAAAAATAGAATAGATTTGAACAAATATTTATGATAAACAAAAAGGATAACCACCATTCTGGTCAAAGCAATAAACTATTTTGCAAGCCAATATGTTTATATAGGGAGCAATAGAGATTTTGTTGCTATGCTAATGCTCTGTCTGCAATATCACACAGATATTTCTAGTTTTTGAAAGCTTGCTTGATATGTTTTAAAATGTCATCAATTTGTGCAATACATTTTGCTGTTTTATTAGGCCATTGTGTGTTACTCTTTCCCAGACTTGTTTACTCATTCACAATCATTTGAAACTTTTATGTCATATTTATGTTTTGTCAAACTTTATACATGTATAATACATGTTTATACATGTGCAGAAATTATCAGATGTTGCCCTGCTCATTACTCAAGTTTGTTTTTGTCTCATGTTTGTTCCATGTTTGTAGCAGTTTCCTTGTAAATCATTACTTTATTGAAATATATAGTAAAACCATTTCTGCCATCTGTGGTCACATCATGTGTCTTTGTCATTCATGATTGTTTTTGAGTGAAATGTACAGTATATATGTATCTCATCATGTATCTCATCAGTGTGTGTATAGTTACCACTTGTCAAAATAACTGGCCTGATAGGAAATGAACATGCAATCTATTCTGTCTATCTATAATTTACTCACTTTCATGTGTTTTGAAACCGGCATGACTTGTTGTATTTCGAGAGCACATGAGAAGATATGGATAAGATATAAGAACAACAGGATGAACAAGCTGCTTATTTCCATTCAATGAAAGTGAATGGTGACCTTGCGTGCCAAGCAAGATTTTCAAGGCAACAGTATCAGTGCAGGACTAGTCTTCTTTTGAAGCTTGACAACCTCTGGCCCCCATTCACTTTCATAAATATTCTGCTAAACCAGTCCTGTTGTGTATGACAGAGGAAATAAAGTCAAATGGGTTTAGTACAACATGAAGGTGAGTAAATGAAAATAATAAAACATTCTGTTGAATATGTCACAAAAAAATACTAAAAAGAAAAAGTAGTTAAGCTGAGTGAAATTCAATAAGATTTGCAAAGCATAGATATATATATAAAAAATATTTGAAATTGAAAAATAAATGACTGTATCACATAAAAAATAATACAAAGGCCTAGTTTACCAGACAGGGATTAGATTAAGCCAGGATTAGGGCCTTAGTTCAATTAGGACATTTAATTTGTTTTAATAAATGTACCCTAGAAAAAAACATTACTGTTGTGCTTCTTGAGACAAAACATATTTTAAGATATATCAGTGTAAGTTGCTTTCAGTTAAAACAGCTCAAACATGCATTTTAGTCTGGGACTAGGCTTAAGCCTTATCTGTGAAACTGCGCATAAATGTCTTATATATAGGCTTATGGAAATATTTCGAGGAAAAACTATGACGTATTTTGTATTGTGATCACTAGATGTCATGCTTGTGTTGCTCTCATACTAATGCAGTTGTTTTATTTGCAGTAGATTGTATTTTTTAAATGGATATTGCATTTGACCAACTGCTCATTTGTATAGCCTACTGTATGTGTATATATGGGCAAAATTATTGGGACACACTGCGATGATGCCACTTTCACAATAAGTCAGTTCATGAAATTTCATCCTTGCCACATAGTCCACAGTCAACTGTAAGTGGTATTATTGGAAAGTGGAAGGGTTTAGGAACAACAGCAACTCAGTCACAAAGCGGAAGACCACATAAAGTCCCAAAACGGGGGGTCACCCGAGTGCTGATCGCATAAAAGTTGCCAACGCTCTGCTGACTCCATAGCTGAAGACTTCCAGCACTTGCATTAATATCAGCACAAAAACTGTGCTGTGGGAGCTTCATGGAATGGGTTTCCTGTTGCATGCAAGCCTCACATCACCAAGTATGTAGTCAGATGGAGTGGTGTAAAACACGTTGCCACTGGACTCTTGAGCAGTGGAAAGTCTGATGGGCGAGTCAGGGTTTGGCAAATGCCAGGAGAACATTACCTGCCTGGCTCCATTGTGCCAACCAGAAAGTTTGGTGGAGGAGGGATAATGGTATGGGGCTGTTTTTCAGGGGTTGGGCTAGGCCTCTTACTTCCAGTGAAGGGAATCTTAATGCTTCAGCATACCAAGACAATTTGGACAATGCTATATGCTTCTAACTTTGTGGGAGCAGTTTGAGGAAGGCCCTTGCCTGGGACCTAGTGCACAAAGCAAGGACAAAGCCTTCTTGTACAACATCAGTGCCTGAATAGTAATGAATAGGCAAAAATCCCTACAGAAACACTCCAAAATCTTCTGGAAAGCCTTCCATTGGAAGCTGTTATAGATGCAAGGGAGGACCAAGTCCATATTAATGACTATATATTTAGAATACGATGTCATTATAGTTCCTGTTGGTTTAATGGTCAGGTGTCCCAATATTTTTGTCAATGTATGTAATATTATCCAAACAGAATGAGTGTTGTTATCTGATTCTATTTATTTTGTTTCATTTTTAAATCACAAAAAAACTGCCATTTTAACAGGGGTGTGTAGACTTTTTAAATCCACTAAATATGGATGTATAGGGAATTTTCTTGGATGTATAAGGCCAAGAGCAGAATCTGTCAGAAATGGACTATATTTCATTGTCTATATTTGATAGAGTCCAGGTTGTTTGACACAAATGGTCGTTAATTCTAATACATGCATTGCATGAACTGTGCCCTACAGCTCTGCCGGTTCACAGCACCTGTGCCTCATCTGGCCGTGTATACAGGCATTTGTGAAGCTCAATCTACTGCCTCCCCTGGGCTCATGACACTGCCCAACAGTGCTGCCTGCCCATCTCCCATCAGCGTGGCCATCGACAGTACTCCAGCCTCAGAGAGGAGGTTTGATGACAACGGAGGGCCTTCCTCCTCTCATTTCCCATCTATTGCAGAGGCGTCTGTATCAGAGGAAGAGAACCAGCCACCTGCCCCTAAGTCTCGTATGGCTCTATCACTGAGCAGACTCCTCCGCAGAGGATGCAACGCACCTTCTGTCTTTGCCAGCCTATCCCCGAAATGTGCTGTAGCTTCAGGGGGAGGCAGAGTACAACCGCTTGGAGTGGAGCCGCTAGCACAACCCCAGCCCAGAAGAATTGCAAAGTTAGTATCCGCTTTTTGATTTTATTTTGGTCCAATTGATTTTACAATACTGTTTTTCGATTTACAGTAAATTAAAAATACTGTATTTTGGCGCCAATGGGATAATTCCCACAATGCAACTTTGAAATACAGTAACATACTGTATAACGGTCCTACAGTAAAATACAGTTTATTTTACAGTTAAATACTGTGTAATTTACAGAAATTGCTAACAGTGTACGAAAAATAACCAATCTACTTTCACAGCTTTTTTCAAATCAAAGTCGACATCCCACCTGAATGCCGCATCTACCCCATTGATTCAGAAGATGAGGAGGATGACAGTCCTGATGCATCAAGACGAGGCGTGAAAGAAATCATTTGCCCATGGGAAACTGTCACCAAACAAGATGGAGCTAGATAGAAGAGTCATAGACGAGTTAGTACACTCTTAAAAATAAAGGTTCCAAAAGAGGGTTTTCGCAGCAGTGCCATTAAAGGACCATTTTTGATTCCCTGAAGAACCTGTCAGTGATCAATTCTTAAAATAACCTTTTTTTTTTCTTTCTTTTTTTAAGAACATCTAAAGTACCTTTTTCCAATATAAAGAACCTTTTGTGGAAAGAAAAGTTTCCATGAATGTTACAGGTTCTTCATGGAACCATCGATGCCAATGAAGAACGTTTATTTCTAAGAGTGTAGAGAGGAAACAAATACACTGAACCAATTCTTGTGTCATAAATATTTTGTCTTACAACCCCGAGAAGGCTGTGGTTAGTAATGTATGAAGTAACCTCATCTCTAACTGAATTGTCTGTTATTTTTGATAGCTTTTAGGTAGTGCCTACATGTTACTGTAGCCAATGAAATATTTGGTTAGTTAATGATGGTTTTATATACATAAATTCGTATTCTGATGTCACTGTTCTTTGACGACTGAAGGGGCCTTATTTTAAGAGATTTGCTTTGTTTGTTTGTTAACTGTCGTCAGTTTGGTTAGTGGTGAGAACAAAAGATTTTGTACTTGGCTTGTTCACTGTTTTATATAGATGCAAAACATGCATAAATGTTAATCGCTTTAAGAAATGTTATTTTCATAGAAGTAAACAGTAAGGCAGTAAAACAGAATGTGGATACACAGTTGCTGTCTGAATGTTTAAACCTTTAAAATGTTTACAGTTCAGAATGTGAATTTGTTCATGACTCATGTTTAAATTGTGAAAGTGCCTCAATAAAACATCTCAAAGTTAGTTATATTGATGTGCAGTTGCTACATGTACGGCATATATTTGGCATCCAGTATAACTATTATTTTATTTTTATTGTATATTTTGTTTATTTTATGATAAAATGTCCCTGCTGAGGAAACTGTAGAAGAAGAAAAAAAGATTGGTCATGGGAACTTTTATTTTAACACAAAGTAGCCTAGCCCTTTTTATAGTATTGCAAATGCAAACACAGGAATGTTATAATTGCTTGACTGTATATTAACGAATGACTATGTTATTTATTTTTGTTTTTATATTTTTGTTCATTAAACTATTTGATTAACTGTTTGTTTGTTTATTCTCATCATTTATTATTGTTTGTTTATTATTTATATAATGTAAAGTTGTTTTGTTTAACAATTTATGATATTTTTATTTAATAAATTTCCCGATATTTGGAAGACAATTAATTTTTTTTTTTTTTTTTATTCATGTCCTGATCTAAAGATCGTGACGTTATTATTTTGAGTGGACTTTTATCTACAGGAAGTGCTGTGATTGCGTTGACTGGCTTCACAGTCCTATGCGGTTGTTGAGCTGCAGAGAGTAGCCGGATGCCTCAGTACAATTTTTTGAGTATATGAATACCTTTGTAAAGCCGAACGGTTGTTGCGTTTCACTTTGCGATTCGGTAAGTTGTTAAAATCAAACGGGTTCGCATGTGTCTCTCCCTTTAAACGGTTAAAGTTTTAAAATAGTAATAACAAGCAGTGGAATGTGACAATTCACCCGCTTCTCATGTAACGTTATTGTTGCTCAGCGTACATTTCACTTGATCCACTAGTGTCTGTTACTACATACACGCAGCTGTCGCGACGAGGATCTGGCCTGCTATATCTGGCCTGTTTGGGCTTGTTTAAAATGTTAAATATAATGTTTTTTCAAATGTATGAGATTATCAGCAGTCGTCTCATTTCCTGCCATGTCGCATCAGAACATGAATGTGTAACAACAGGCGATAATAATGAAAGTGTTGTAAAGAAATGTATTTCGCGGTTTGTTTATAATTTAAGTCAAATCTAATGCTGTAGTTGTTTAATTATACTATTTGTGCTCATATATATATATATTATAGTAGTTGGTGAGCTAGTGCTGGGACACACCTTCTAATCATCAACACATGCGGATCTTCCACTTGATGGATACAGACAATCTGTCAAGGGGCTTATATATTAATAAAATCTCTATGGCCAAATTTATGTCAGATCTTCTATCTGTATGCTCATGATGAAATGGTATATCTGATGAGATGCACAACTGATTATTACATAAGCATCTGCATTGACTGTTATGACAACACGTTAATATATCCTCAAAGCATAGTTTTCCTATTTGGCTTTGGGGTATTATTGTACAGTGATTATGTGCTTGTGTATATATACAGTTTTTCATTATAAATGAGGGTCCTCTCTTTCATCAGGCCTTCAAGATGCTCTCAAACTGTGAGTGGAAATGAGGGTGAAATCTGTTATTGTGGATCTCATAATTAAGGTATTGTGCTCTTTAAAGTCACCATGATTCACCAAATCAAAATTGTTATTTTGTCATGAAATTACTTATATTGGCACATCATTCTTTAAAAAAAAAAATATATATTCATAATATTCAATGAAAATAACTTCCCTTCCCTCTTGCAACAACATATGATGATGTGTTTTTGGCAACTTGTCGCTCACATGAGATCACAGCAATAGCAAACAACAACAATCCAATCAATTACCAATGGACAAAATTAAGTTCTGCTCCACATTTATTCTTGTTTGAGAAGCCATACCACTCTGATATACCTAAAAGACTATCATAACTTCCTTTTCATTCTGACTTTAAAATTGATGTTTGAATAGCTAATGCTTTGGTTAAGAAATCATCTGTAGTTGAGTTACCAGGTTGGCTAATTCAGAATGGCCGATCTCTTAAAGGGATAGTTCACCCAAAAATGAAATTCCTGTCATTAATTACTCACCCTCATGTTGTTCCAAACCCGTAAGACCTTCGTTCATCTTCAGAACACAAATGAAGATCTTTTTTATGAAACCCGAGAGCTTTCTGACTTTTTTGGGTGAACTAACACTTTTAAGGGCATGTCTATCTATGTTATGTATTTCTGTCTGGTTAATGGGGCATGGGGTTACCGGCATCACTTATGAATTGCTCGGGTGATGTTTGTGTTTTTAGAATTACTTCTGTGGCTGATGGTTAAAGGCAGGCGTGGACGTGCACAATGAGGAATGTCAGATAATGTCTTTCCCCTGTCAGTGTACTAAACCTGAACACTGCATGTCTGAACACTGTTTCTCAAGTAAAGTAGGAATGTTCCTGCAAGATAATCCCACTATTTGATATATAAGAGATTGTGTGCAGCCAGTCTGTCATTTTTACAAAATACAGTCCTGCAGGGTGATTGAGACGGGCACATGAATCTCAGGGGTCTTGTGTCATCTTGGAGGGTTTATTTTGCGATAATTAATAACCTGCTGACTGTACATTATTCTGCTTATTGTACAGATATTTGTCTAGTAAATAAATGCAAAGACATTTAGTATTTATTTATTTTATTATGAAATTATTATAGAATTATTTCATCTTACTTGTAGAATTGTTTAAAGATTCTACTAATAAAAAATAGTCCATTATGGATTAAACCAATGATTCTCCAACTTTTTGATTCAAAGGCCCCCACACCCCATATTTTTTGGGAGTGTTGTTTTAATTTAATTAACCACGATTCATTTTGGGATTCCAGAAGTTTCGAAAACTGTATGTTCTTGTTATTAAAAAAAAAGTTATTAAAGGGAAAAAATATATTGATTTTATGCGCTTTTATTGATTTTACTGTATGTGTCTAGCATTTAAAATTAGATTAGCTTTATATTATATTATTTGAAATACTTTAAGTCATCCTGCGGCCCCCTTGGTAATTTATTGAGGGCCCCTGGTTGAGAACCACTGTATTAAACAAGCCTCTAAAACATGTTTTTATGTATTTATGCATACTATAAAATTAATACTTAACTACTATATTTCAACTGCTTAGTTGCACAGTGCTGCAAATGAGCTGTTCTGACTCGGTATGAGATAAAAGGCTTGGCATGATATGAAAGTAGAACTGGTAGGCCTATGTTGCCATGAACAAAAATGAGTAAAATATATACAACATAGCATTATAGAAGTATTTGACCTCTCAGTAATGCTATTGACCAATCAGAATCAAGTATTCCAGAGAGCATGAGTGTGATAAGCCAGCCAGGTTTTAGTGTTAACATGTGTTATTAATTTTATTTGTATTATTTTAATTCATAGCTGGCAGGAGACAATATAATCTAATAGTACTTCTCAAAGAAAAGGGCAACTTGCATGTTTTGAAACTTGATTGTAAACATTAGGCTTACAGCAATAGGAAAAACATTTAAATAGTCTCAAAAGGCTTGTTAAATATTAGGTAACAATTCAAAAGAAAAATGATTCTTTCTACTCCACCTCTCTTCTCATGGGACGTCAGGGTGGGATTGCCATGTCGATAGACTCTGGATGCTTATGAGCTCATAATGAAGAATGCATCAGCTTACAAGATGGGCGATGCTTACAGAAAGCAAAAACTCAATCATGCAGTTTGACATTGATTTTGGCTGCTCTAAAAGAACAGCATTCAGCAATCACTTCTCTAATATTTGGATCTCTAGCCCTTAAAGGGATAGTTCACCCTTAAATGAAAATTACCCTATGATTTACTCACCCTCAAGCGTGTATTTGTAATTCTTCTTTCAGACGAATACAATCGGAGTTATATTGAAAAATGTCCTGGCTCTTCCAAGCTTTATAATGGCAGTGAATGGCCGTTTCTGTTTTGAAGTCCTTTTAAAGTGCATTTATCCATAATAAGTGTTTCACACGCCTCTAATGGGTTAATAAAGGCCTCCTGAAGTGAAGCGATATGTTCGTGTAAGAAAAATATCCATATTTAAAACTTTATTGACTAAAATAACTAGCTTCCGGTCATACGGTCGGTACGCATCGGTTTATGGCGAAAGAGTGACCCTTGACCTGATGCATTGACGAACGTAGGAGTGCAGAGGATAGAGCAAAACAAAACACCAGTCACGAATTAAAAGTCTAAAACGACAATTTTTAAAGAGAAATATCGGAGGAGCTTGAGTTTGTTGCCCAGCTCTGTTAGTTTGAACCGCAAAAGGCGTCTAAACTTATGATACTCCTACATCCTATGTCATACATGTGTCACGGGTTACTCTTGTGGCGCAAGTCGACTTGCGTAGGCCGTCTGCCGGAAGCTAGTCGTTTTAGTTGATAAAGTTTTAAAATAGATATTTTTCTCACACTAACACATCGCTTCACTTCAGAATGCCTTTATTAACCCCCCAGAGCCGTGTGAAACACTTTTATCATGGATGGATGCACTTTGATGGAATTCAAAACAGAAAGATGAATGTCATATACACCTAGGATGACTTGAGGGAGAGTAAGTCATGGGTAAATTAATTTTTTTGGTGAACTATCCCTTTAAATCAGTTGTCACCAGACAGTTTAAGAGATAGTTCACCCAAAAATGAAAATTCTTTCTTATGTGGAACATAAAATAAGATATTCTAAAGAATGTTGGTAACCAAATATTTTTGGTTTGTATTGACTTGAATTATATGGGGAAAAATACAATGGAAGTCAATAGAAAACAAAACTTATGAATGATTTTTAATTTGATGGACTATCCCTTTAATGTCAGTAGGGCCTGGTTTCACAGACAGGGTTTAGATTAAGCCAGGATTAGGCCTTAGTTCAATTAGGACATTAAAGTAGCTTTTATAAACATGCCCTTGGAAAAAACATACCTTTGTGCATCTTAAGACAAAACAATGGCATATTTTAACATATGTTAGTGCAAGTTGCTTTCAGTTAAAACGGCTCAAACATGCTTTTTTGTCTGGGACTAGTTTAATCCCGGTCTGTGAAACCGGGCGTAGATTTACTACATTACCTCACCAATTGAGAGTTGCATAATGTGCATTTGTGAATGCCATCACTACAGTTTCAGTGCTCAGAATGGCCATTGCAATCACTGTGCTCCTAGTCAGATGATGCTTTAAGTTGTTTTTAATGTCTTATTGGAAAACTGCATCTAATTCCTTTACAGGGATTGTCCAGACATCTTTTCAGGGCGTGTGCCAGCCCTTTTCTGCCTAATGCATTCTACCAAACTGTTGGGATAGTTGGAAAATGCATCCCGCAATTTAGCAACAGTAGAGACTGCATTTTACAACACTGACCGATTGTGCCGATTCTGACGTTAAGTTTGGGTTTTAGGGAGAAATGATAGTAGCCTACACTGTGTAGGCAAGAAAGTGCGCTAGACGGAACGCGGCTAGTTTTTAATAGTTTTACCTCAAATGTCTTCTTTTTTTATAATCCTTGGAAGCTGAAATCGAAAATAAAATTGGATAAATATCACAGGCCTAAAGTGTAACTAGACATTTGAATATCTCTTCCATCGTCACTAATTAAGCAGGGACTTTCGTTTCGTGCGCGCTGTAAAGCTGCGCGTGAGAGATCTCTCTCTCTCTCTCTTCTGGTTTAACATTATCGCATAGAAACGGCTGGCGAGATAACGTCTCTATAACGTTTCTCAAATACCGACAGCAGAACTGGTAATGTCGGAGCTTATCGTATCGATACTGCGGTCTTTCGTAATTTAGCCCCGGAGCCCGTATTATATTGGGTTTCGGTACCCAACCCATATAAAGTACAATGATGGCTATAGAAAAAAGTCTGAATGATAAAATCAGCAACATAGAGTTGTGGACAAAGTTAAACGATTCAAATTGATCAACAATGTGTGTGTGTGCACTTTACACCCTCAGGATAGTTCGCCCAAAATGTGTCATTTACTCACCCTTTTGTCATTCCAAACCTGTAGCCTACTTAATTTCTTCTGTGAAAAAAAAGAAAAGAAAATGTGCTAGTTGTTCATTTCAAGTCTTCTGAAATCTTACAATAACTTTGTGCAAGGAAAAGACATTTAATTGCATTTTTCCATAATTCTTCATCTGCTATTTCTTAGATTTGATGTTAAATATTTGGATTTTAATAATATTATCTGTTGTTCCATAAATTGGGTTTTATTCACAATTTCAGCATACATAACCATTCAAAAGTCATTTTTTTATGTTATTGGAAGACAATCCGTAAAACAATAATATTGTGAGAAATTATTACAATTTAAAATAACTTGTTTTTTACTTTATTTTAAAATGTAACTTATTCCTGTGACAGCAAAGCAGAATTTTTTGCATCTCTTCAGTCTTCAGTGTCGCATGATCCTTCAGAAATCATTCTAAGTTGATTTGGTGATAAAGAAACATTTTGTATAATTATCAATTTTAAAACGGTCATGCTGCTTTATATATTTATGGAAAACAACTATGATACATTCTAGGATTTAATATAAAGTTTAAAAGAACAGAATTTATAAAAAAAAAAAAAAAATTATAAATGTCTTTACTGTCACATGATTAATTTAATTCATCCTTGCTGAATAAAAGTAATTGCTTTGAAAACAAATCTTCCCAGTCTTTTGAACAGTGTTGTGAGGGAAAATTATAATTGTTATCTAAGGACAGTTATCTGAAATATTTAACAAATGAACATGGCATGCATAGTGCAGCAGATGTATAGAACTGTGAATTATTGGCATTTGGATTCTATGGAAATCTGTTTCTGTTTCTTTTAAACCTCACAGATTAGATGTCAATACAATCGCTCTTTGTTCTGTCGGGGGGAAAAAAAGGATACCAGACAAAGCATTTTCTAAAACTCTTCTAAATGACTCCCTGCTGGAGGCTTTGAGTTCCCCACCTGATGATATTTACATGCTTGTGTAAATCGCTGCCTCCAGTCATGGATGGCATTGAGAATGTGTGAATTGCACAATGATTCACGTCTGAACTTATGCTACTTGTGCTTAATAGAACATGTAGCCTAATACACCCACAGTGGTTTCACTTGGTTTAAGTAGCGAGTAAAAGAGTGTTTTATATAGGTTAATGGGACATGGCACTATATGGGAATATTTTTGTTCCCTGTTAGCACAGACCGTGCTGCATGTAACTTATTTTTTCAGAAATAATACCTTCTGTTCTCGCTCTGCAAAGCCTTTGACGCCCTTTATATGTATGTTATGTCTGTCTGTGGTGTTTTCCAGTTTCTAATTCAGCCGTGTCTCTGTAATGAACGTCTCACAGGTCTGACTGCTTCACCCGTCACCCTGGCAGCGCAGGAAGCCAAGCGTGGGGAGGAGCTAATCCCTGGCAGCATGGTGTCTGCTGTGGGGAACAGCGCCGTGCCCAGTCCTCAGAGCGAGGCGGTGGCCAGTGAGCTGCAGGAACTCACTCTGCAGTCTGTACCGAGCCCACTGCCCCTGAAAGAACGCAAGAATGGTGAGTTAACCACTAGACCCTAGTGCTAGTTCATTAGCAAAACTCCTTTAGAATGTCAAACCAAGCTCTTTGGCGGAACACGATTCTACCATAGACAGCGGTTCCACGTGATTGAAAGAAGTAAAACTCAATAGAATCAACCATGTACAAATAACTATAATCAATGGTGTTCATTTAACTTGAATGAATGGTTTTAGCTTAATGTAAATGGTTTCCATTTAATTTCAGTTATTCAAATAATGCTTCTTGTTTAGTCCTGTGATTTACATAAAATAAACTAACTAAATATAACTATAAATAGCACTGCCACAATGGTTGCTTTATTATTAAAGCAGTTTGAATTCTTGCTAGCAGGTTGTGAACACAAGCACATGCTCTACACTTCACCACAGTGGTAACCCCCTAAAACACTGACACTTTTAAATGCCAACATAATAGAACATTAACAAGTCTCTCCGTTTTCTCATATTACTAAAAGCAATCACATTTGAACCAGAAACCTGTTGTTAAATTAAAATGAATTGCTTAAATGAAGTGAAGTTTTGAGTGCATGCAAACTACCCAGTGAATATTCAGTATCATGTTTTATATATTATCACCAACGATTTATAAATAAAACTTTTAGAAATCAAATCAGCTTATTAGAATGATTTATTGTGAAGGTTCATGTGACACTGGAGCCTGGAGTAGTGATGCTGAAAATTCAGCGTTGCCGTCACAGGAATAAATTACACTTTATAATATATCAAAAATAGAAAAAAAAAAATTAAATGTAGTAATATTCAAAATATTATTGTTTTTACTGTATTTTTTTTAATCAAATAAATGCAGCCTTCGTGAGAATGAGGGACTTCTTACAAAAACATTTAAATATCTTACCGACCCCAACATTTTTAATGGCTATATACACATAATATGTAATGATTACCATATTCGTTATGGCTGGTTTAAAATGTTCTAATTAATCAGAGACTTCATTTGAATGATTCCGTTATCCCGCTGGTTCTTCAGTGCCACTGCAAAATAAATCATATTTTACCTGAGTGGTTGAATGTGAGTTTGCAGTGTGTGTTTTCTGTTATGCAATGAAATATCTGCGTACCACAAAATAGTGGCAAGAAACATGTTTCTATTGAGTTGCAGCCTGCATGCAAAAACAGACAACGTGACCAGTGTAGTCTGCTTCAGGAACAAATCTTATGAGCCAGTTCTTTTACTGAATCGTTCCAAAAATGAGCTACTGGTTTAAATCAGTTTAAAACCCTGCTCTGTATAATATACAACATTTGCAAAGAGAGAGAATGTCTAATAACTGAAACATACCGATGAAAAAAAAAAATGGAATCGAGCTTGTGAATCGTATTGAATGAGGAAATCTCCATTGATACTCAGCCCTAATATTCATATACTTCAGTGTACTTCAAAAGATATTACTATCCACCTTATTTTGAAATCTAATAGATTTTGTAGTGGTAGAATGCATTATATTAGGGAGCTTTATGAAGAAGATTAATGGTAGAATTCAATGATGTAGGGTTGTGATGTCTCTCACAACAACAGGATGTACAGCAGCATAATACGTTCATATGGATGTACATATAGGAGGATTTCCTAATTAGATTTAGCACACAGTAATGAAGTAATTAGATCATTTGCAATGTTACAGTTTTGTATGTGCAGAAACCTACAAGTCTCGACAGTGTTAAAGCAGGAGACAAAAGAGGCAGAGAATGTCTTAGGAAGTTGCCTTTATATCAGCTGCTCTTTTTCGTCTTAGAGACGGTTTGAGACAGTGGGTGGGTTAGAAATGGAAGGACAGTGGGTGTATTATTTTTTTGGAAACTAATCGTATTATTTACATTGAAACTATGTTGGGTGTCCAAAACATGGTGCTTTTTGTTAGTGTGTGTGGGCTGTTCATTCTCTTTCCCTCTGTATTCCGTATCATTTGCAGAGTCAAAATTAATCATTTGTTATGTGATCTTATGTAATGCAGTGTTTTATTTAAAGAAAATGATGAATTTTTAGAGAAGGGTGTTAAGGAAGTATACATTATTGAAAATGAAATGGCCTGTTAAATCTATGTGACATGCAGAAAGACACTTCAAAGTGTGTGCGTTCAGCTCTCTGATATACAGCAGACACTCTTTGACTTCAGGAAGCTTAAAGGAAAGGACGATTTAGAGAAGTGAAAATTAAACAGAGCCAGCAGGAAGACGGACAGACTTAGCATGCTGTGATTTCATTCTAAATGGGAGATGTTATATTTGAATCCTGAAAAATCTGTGGGATGTTATTATGTAAGGTTTGCTGTGGTAGGTCGGTGAGTGGTGGGATGTTGTTGATTTATTCAATGTTTTTGTGACTCTGCCATTCCAGAACTGCAGGAATGGCAATAAAGTTAAAAGTCCCATGTAGAAGCGCATGGCCTGCAGTCACCACTCCCTTCTTTCAGTCTTCAGCCCCCCCCGAGCTGCACTTCATTGAGGGTTAGATTTTAGTAGCAGACATGTTAATGCAGGACCTTTCTCTTCTGCACAAAACAGAAGTGATCCCTGTTAAGGCTTTTGGAAAACTATGCTGGCTTTTGCATACATTTGTTATTAGCAAGTTTATATGCACTGAAAGTTTTAGCCACAGAATAATTTCTGACAAAAATGCCATAAAATTATTTTTGTTTTGTCAAATAATTAGCTTTTTTAAATTGGTTTAATGTTTGCGACTTTGAGAAAAAACAGAGCACACGTAAAACTGACTCAGGTTTAATTAGATATAATGTAAACGACTTTTATGTTGATGGTAAAAAAGGTCACATTTACTGTTGATGAGGCACATGTACCCTCTCTGAGATTGAATTTTCTATGAGAAATCAAGACAGTAAATTCACTGCGTATGGAGGCATATTGTGGTCAGAATAAAAATTTTTTTTTTTTTTTTTTTATATATAATAGTTATTGTATGGCATTCAGAACTGAATTGAAAATGCCTTTTCCAATTCCTCAATTTGAATTGAGGTAGCATTAAATTCAAACTGCAGAAAAGCAACATTTTAAACAGATTTTTTCAAATTTACATTTCAAAATGTCAGTTTTGGCCCAGTTTGTCGAGAATTTTCAGTCAAGAATTTATATTTAATTGCATCACTTTTGGCAAGCCACATTTTAGCTGGAAAATTTATAAAAAACAATATTATTTAATTCAGAATTGAATTGAATTGAATTGAAAGTGCCCTTAAAATTACAATTCAGTTCCTGAATTTGAATTGGATTGGAATTGAGGTAGCAAATAGGATGCAGAATTAAAATGAACTTAAATTAATTTTCATCAAAAACAAATTTTTAACTGAAAAGCAGTTTCAAACAGATTTATTTTTAATTATTTGATTTGATTTAAAGAGCATTTTTAGCCCAGTTTGTACAGAAGTTCCTGTTTCAGACAAGAATTTTTGGTAATGATAACCAATCCACATATAGATGGAAAATGAATGTAGAGCTGTAGAACTGCAAGTTTAGGGTTTAGATGTAGGTTTGTTTGTTTTTTTACATTGATAGAAATTGGAAAATCTTGGAAATTCAAGCAACAGTTGACAAAATCAACAATATGCCACCAGAGTTATCGCTAAGAACTGTTTAAAGTGAATACGTTTAGGAGGGGGAACAAAGGCCTGAGGTAGGGTGTGTGTTGGGTAGCCGTCCTGAGCACTTGATTGCATAACTTTGTGTACAGAGCTGAAATCCTTCCTCGGAAAGCAGGCGGTCAGGAGAATGACGAGGGCCAAAGGTGATCTGGAATGTGTTTTGGCTTCAGTTTCTGGCTTGTAGTTTGCACACGTTTTCTTCTGTAGTAAACGAGTGACCTCAAATCAGTACACAAAGTTTTTGATCTCTCCTCCCCACTCTCCTGGAATGAATATAAAAAAAAAAGCCTTCAAGGAGCAGGAAAACTAGGAGTTACTCAACACAGCTGAAAGCAGAGCCTGAAAGCAGCACTTAGCCAGTAATAAGGAAGAAACCGACTCGCAGAGACACAAACACTTGTGCTAACACACCCACATCTGTAGGGCGTGCACACACACGCCAGCTAGAGCGGAGGAAGGTGAGGGGCGCACAGACACACCCTGTGTTCTTGGATCTACTGCGGGAATTATCTCTCAGCAGAACAGCCTGGAGTTCAGTCAGCCAACTTCATTCAACTTGCTCTGTTGTTCGGTCTTGAAATGGATTAATAAAGTGTGGACGTGATTGTATCCGTATCCTTCTGCAGTGGAAGGATATGGCCATACATTCAGGTACAGTACTTGCACGTTTGGGTTTTTGGGAATTAAGTCATGTTGAGGTGAGGTGTGGTATCTGTGGTTGAGGTTTAACAACTTTGTTTAATAGTTAAGCCTGCTGTTTGTGAAGTCCTGCACAGGATTTATTGCTGTTTGAACTGAGGTCTCACTAAACCACAACATTTACTAACTCTTGAGCCAAAGCAATCCAGATTTTTAGCTGTTGAAGATGTTAAGCATTTATTTATTTTTTGGTATGGAAAGTAAGTTTTACTGATAAACAGTTGTGGAATGAGACTGATTATTTATTCCACATGAGTATTCATTCTAGTAACCATTATATGTTTAATTTGAACTACATCTATTAACTTTTTATTTATTTGCCTTTATCTGGACAATTGAGCATCAGTGTTATTTTAGTATTATTTATATACTCTCATAGTATTTATTTTGAATTGGCATTTATTTGTCAAATTTCAGTTATTTTAGTTTTAGTAATTTTATGAAGATTTTATTTCTTTTTTAATATTTCTATTTGTTTATTTTTAATTAAGTTTCACAAATTTTACTACAACTTTAACTTATTTTATTTCAGCTGGAAAGGCAAAATTTCTAATTTCTAGTTTTGTTTTTTTAAGTTTTGTTTTTGTCTAATATTTATATTTTTAAGCTTTATTATAATTAACAAAAACATTTTTAATAGTTTTAGTTGAACCATAACACTTTGGAGCATAGACAGAAAAGAAGGGGTGTTAGAAGGGGAAAGGGGACATGACCCAGGTCGGATTTGAACGTCCTGAGGATGACAACAACTTCATTTTTTAAGATGCTCTTTTGTGCATGAAACTTGCAAAGAAACCGAGAAAGCAGAATATATATAACCCAAAAATCCTTCATTTGCCTGTGACACACCCCCAAACACTTCAGAGCATCAAAGCACACTTACTTGTACTTCTTACTCTACTACTCTTTTCTGCTTTCATACTTTCAAGTGGAATTCTCCAGAATGATACACTATAGAAACAGATATGTGAAGAGCCCACCCTGGAATTGCTCGAGCTGGCTGCTGGAAAGGGCGGGATGTGTCAGTGATGAATAGGAGTTTTCCTTCTCTCTGTTGTTAAAACCAGCTGTTTTCTCCCTGAGGTCTGGCAGTGGAGCTCAGGGCTTTGAGGAAAAGTACAGACTCCTTTTGGGACAGAATGTCTGGGTCAGCAAGACAAGGAAGCATACAGAGTTACCATGTCATGTTTAATACTCTTAGACAAGGAGGGTTGACAGCATTCTGGCAAAAGTCTGTGTAAAGAGTGATTGATTATCTGCGAAAATCCCGTCCTCCAGATGGAGATTCCTTGACGTGAGTTATTAGATAAAAGAAAGTTATGTGGACTTCGGTGCCAGTCACCATGAGTTACTAATGTTGATTTTTAACTGCAACTGATGGATTGATCGAAGCTCTCTGGTCATTTTCAGTCCCATTGCCACAGTTAATATTTGCAATTGGTATTTAAAGTGATATTTCTATGTGTGGTTGCATAAAATGCATGATTTGCATGCTTTCCAGAGCACAGTTACTCTGCAGTGGGTTTTGCACTGACTGTCTTTGGGTTGTGCTGTTATGTAACATCTTAGGGATGCTTGCCAAGTTTAACTCCAGCATGCTTACACAGGCCCTAAACATAACAGGATGGAGGTAGGAACAGGGAAACGAGAGCCATTGCTACACACAATCCACAGCTGGGCTTAATCCTCAAGCAGTCATCTAGGCATCTTCTGTCTTGCATACTAACAGGTCAGGTGAATCATAACACTGGAAAACACACCTTCCTTATTGTGGTGTTTATGATGAAATGACAACTTGGCTGACAACAGGATGAATGGATATTCCAGGAACAGGGAAGCTTCCTAGAATTATCTGGCTTTGTTGTTAAGAAAGAAGTGTGTACTTGTACTTGCAGGCACAGACAGAACCTCTGGTGGTTATTAAAGTGGCCTTTTTAAGATTACCTCATTTTAGAGCTTTGATATATTTGATTTGTTCGAGTACAGTATGCCAGAACCAATAATGCACTCATGTCCTCGAGCTATGAAAAGTGCTTTGTCAGACAGACATCCTCAGTGATGCATCCAATGCACAAAATATCTGCATACATATAACCCTTCAACCAGATTCCTGGTATATCACGATTTCACACAAATACATATAAAATGTTAATATAAATAAACTTTAATATGTCATATATAGCCTATATGCATGCACACACAGTAGGTCAGTAAGATTTGTTTAATAAAATATTTTAAAATGGGCAAAATCAGTATTGGAATGATTTCTGAAGGATCGTGTGACACTAAAGACTTACAACTTTTAAATTGTAATAATATTTCACAATATTGTTTTACTATACTTTTGGTCAAGAAAAAAACTTTGCTTGTGCTCTGAAATCCTGAGCGATATTGATCTTACAAACGTGTATAATTTAGTTTTGTTTATGTTTAAGCTACTGGACATAAACAGGAATACGAGGGAACCACTCCTATCAACTGCTTTGTTTTTGTCTGTTCTTGTATTTCCAGCTTTTCGGCTGAATTGATAGCATCCACTGACTCATTCACATATCAATGGTTGTAGATATGATTATATACAGAGAGCACCTTTTGTCACAAAACAAATTATATCCTGGTGAAATCTTTCCGCAGGATTTCCATCTCGGATAACGTTTGCAGAATTTGGGGAATATATGCTTTTGCTTGTCCTTAATTCTCTGTAAAAACACAGTGTAAAGGAAAGTGTGGTGTCAGATTTCAATTGTGTTGAAAAAGTGACACCTTTACAAAGGACACAGAAGATAATGATCAGTGCGACAAAACTTAACGACTCTCCCTTACCAGGCTAACAAGTCATGACAGGCCAGGGTTAAATACTCAGACGTTATTTTTCAGGTTTAAAAGAATGTGCATTGTTTCATGGCAATTATCTGTGTATATCGGTAATGACACCACAGATCAAAAAACAACATTGTATCCTAACCCAAGTCACAGTGTGACAATTTCCAGCAACAAGCAATTTCTCCACACTGAATGTGAAACTCCTATGCAATGTGCCACAATTGTCCAATCAGAATTAGAGACCACAAAATATTGCTTTATGACAATTACAATAGTTTTTTTTCTATCTTTCCAAAAACATATGCATAACCAATTTTTATATAATTTTCTATTAATTTTCTATTATTTAATTCATTTAAAATGTATTAATGTATTATTTATTTAACTTAATGGTCACACTTTAGTTTAGGGTCCAGTTCTCTTTATTAACTAACTACTAACTATGACTTTTGCGTCAATAAACTCCTAATGACTGCTTATTAATAGTTAGTAATGCAGTTGTTTAGTTTAGGTATTGGGTGAGATTAAGGGATGTAGAAAATGGTCATGCAATTAATATGTGCTCTATAAATACTAATAAACAGCCAATATTCTAGCAATGTGCATGCTAATAAGCAACTTGTTAATAGTGAGAATTGAACCTTAAACTAAAGTGTTACCAACTTAGTTAATTTATTTTTAATAATAATAATTTAGTAGTTATTTAAGCAATTTATGTTGTTTTGTTTCATCTTTGTTTTCAGTGTCTAAGCTGCACTTTTCTCTCAGTCTGTCTAATTAAAGGATATTTGATGTAGAGTTATGAGAAGCTGTATTTGAAACCAACAGGATTTCACAGTGGGTGGAACTACCATGCACAACTTTTGCAGAACTACGCTCAACGTTGCTTTGTGTCACTTCTGGTTAAGACACGGTGCATGGTTTAACTATGTAAAGCCTGACATGTGAAATAATAGTCTGAAAAAAGCAGTTTATTGAACTTTTAGACAGAATCTAAACAAAGTTTGTAATGTAAATCAATCAGAGGTGTAAAGAGTACCTGGAAACTATACTTGAGTACTTTTAAAGATACCTTACAGCAAAAATGACTCCATTACAAGTCACCAATACAAATCACTGATTCACCAACTACCTGCTAATGCACTCGCATAAAGTATTGTTGAAGTTTGAGTGAGTAAAGGCGAAACGCACAAGATATAGTACCTTCAATGCTCTTAGATGCCGATATTGCTTCTTTATAGCAGATATAAACAGCTACAGAAAGGAAGGATTAGGTGCCATGCAAAATGTAACAACAAATTGCATTACTCATCACAAATGCATTGGAATATAGAGTACATATACTTATTCAAAAAATATAGTCAAGTAGAGAGTAAAAATCTTTGATCCTTAGTAAAACTACAAACGACTTTGTAGTTACATTTTTACATTTACTCAAATACTTTACACCACTGAAATCAACAGTATGGCAGACTAATGATATTTAAATGGTTAGATTATTATCAAAGTTCTGTAGTTTTTATTGTGGCAGCAAAACATAATGCAATGCAGTACAATGATGATTAGAAGATGTACAAAAAACATTTCTCAAAAGCTTGATATATCATATTTGATGCTCAAATTTTAACATGATTTTTCTAAAAGTGATGTATGTATAATCAAGTAAACCCTAGTTGTTTCAGTCCAGAAAGTGTTCATCCTGAAATATTACTATCAATATAAATGTTATCTTACGTTAACCTTTATAGTTAAGATTTTTTTTATAGTTATGTCAGTTACGATTTCACTGAAAGTAGCTCGACCTGAAGGGGGACATTTTTAGAATTACACTTTTACTTAAAGAATAAACTACTAATCAGAAGAAAAAAAAAGGCAGAAGCTTTGTAGGCTTTGTAGGGTTAAGTCAACTCTTGAGTTGTAAAGCCTAGAAGGGAACAGAATATGTATGAGAAGGTCAAAACATATAAAAATAAGAGTCATGATTTGCAGAGATGCCGGAAAGTAGGGCAGGAGGTAGAGAGGTTTGGGTGACATGAGTTCAGAAAGATGTTATGTAACACATTCAGAAAAACGGGAGAGCTTGGACGTGAACCTCTCTTCTTCACTCTCTCCTCCCATAACCTCATTTGTCCCTTTTGCGCTTTAGCAGCATATATTACTGGAATCAGGAACTGGCCTGATTTTCTGTGTACTTTTTTCGTTCCTTCAGATTTTCACTTTTACATGAAAACTTGTTTTTGGGGCCCAATTTGGATTAAATTGAGGAGATTTGTTGTATAATCCTGTTTTGTGTGTCTGGCTCTCATGTGCTTATCATTTTGATGACTTTATGGCAGTAGGTTGCCTTACGTCATTGTATAAATGAAGGCTGCATGAAAACTGGTCCTCTAGGAACTTCTGGCTAGTACTGGAAAATGAAGTAATGATGACGGTGTTTCCAGTAAGTGATTGAAAGCAGAAAGGAAAAGTATTTTAATGTGGTGTAAACATCTAACAGTGAAAAGAAACTGATTCTCTGAAAATAGAACAGTGTAGATGTAATAGAAAATCAACCTCTCCATTTTGGGATTGAGGAAATGTTTTCATTACTTTAAATATATACTTCAAAATAATTAGTGGTTATGGAAGAAGCTCAGGTTAATTTAATCTCAATATAAATCTTGTAAATGCCAAAGCGGATGTGACCGCTGCAAAATCTGTATCAGTTCTGTATCATAAGTTAACTTTTGCCAGTAATGATTAACTAGCATTGGTTCTAACAGCCATAATGAATTGTTTGCATTGCTTGTAATAAAAATACATCACATTACTCATTTGGGTGTTTTAGATCTGTCTGAGAGCCAGATGAACTTTGGTTTTATTATCTGTGGTGCTTTACTTGATAAAGGTGGTGTTTTGTTCTTCGCAGTGACTTATGGGCTTAGTATAGACTGCACTAGACTTCCTCTGTGGTCAGTCGGCACTTCGCAGGGCTGGGCCCTTCTGGTCAATGACAGCATGAGTGTCAACTGTGATGATCACAGCGATGAGCTTGTGGGCTAAAAGCAGATCACGCTAATGTTTTTGTCTCTGGGGAGTCTGTGCATAGTGACCTTCATTTCTGTGTAATATAATAATATGACTGTTTATCATTAGAGCACACATTTTCATATTTAATCTGAACGAAAATTATAGTGACCAAAAACATATTTTAAGTGAATCACACAAAAAAAATGTTTGGGAGAAATTATATATTTATTTTCTAGGGTTGTTTTGGACCCCATTAAATTTAATTGTATGGAAAAATTATTTATATAAAATATATTTTTTAATACGATTTATTTATTTATTTTTTATTTTTTATTTTCCAGAAGAAAGTCACACAGGTTTGGAATGAGTGTAAGTAAATGATGACAATTTTAATTTTGGGGTCAAGTATCCAAGCAACACTAAAGAACTCTTTTTTATCGTAAAATAATAATTTCAAAATCGTTTCAGTTGTTCATCTAGTGGTAACAGGGTGAAAGGCACTTCTGGATTCGCTTTGCAGCCCTATAACTGCTATAACCGCACTATGCAAATTTGTCAGATCGGGTAGCGTTTCTGTAGTTCGAATGAGACATAAGAAACTACAAATTTGACTTACTTTACGGCAAGTGTTACAATAGTCATCATTTTGTTTTTCTTCGTTTCTGATGTCGCAATACATCAATACAATAAAAAGCCGGTGCTGGTTAAACAGCAAGCGCGCGTGCGACAGTAGGCTGCGGTAGGCGAAATTATTTACGACAGCGATAATGGACAATTCTGCTTCCAACCTGTAGGGGAACGGAAGAGGAGAAGTTCTTTCCCCGTCATTGATGCAATTTTCCAAGTACACCTGGCTGCAGCCTGCAGATCGGGGCGGGGCTGCACCTGGGGCGGGGCTGCACGTGCAGCCCCGCCCATAACGCTTCTCATTGGTTAGGGGCAAAGTGATGACGTCGATCGAGGCGGGGCCGCACCTGGGGCTTCTCGTTGGTTAGTGGCACAGTAATGACGTCGACGCCACGGTAAACAGGAAATGCGGTTGAAAACTCATGCGCCATATCGCGCTGACAGCGCATGCGTCGTATTTGCGTTAAGTGGTGACATCACGCGTCTTAAAAACGCTTGCGCAAATTTGAAATAATACTTTAATAAAATGATAAAGTATTAAAACAACTCTAAAGTAATAATGAAAGCAGCAAAAAGTAGTTGAGCATATATCCATAGTTTTAACTATGTCTGATCTAAGGTAAACATAAGGAATTACAGAGTATAGGCTATATATTGTGCAATATCTGTGTAGTATTTTAAAAGTTTTTTACATTCTGTTACACTTCACTGTGTAAATTACAAAATTACTGTAAACATTAATGGCACCTTATATATTTCTTATTTTAATCATTCCTCTGTAATAGTTCTTGTTTATTTTTGTGCATTAGGTTATTATAAAACATTTATGCCAATAAAGTAGTTTTAAGTTAAACTAACTACATGCAGTACATTGTCAATCTCTGTCTGTATCCCATATTATGCATGCCAACTCAAAAAAACAAACTCATACCAGTGATAACTTTTATTTCAAAACAAAAATAATTGTGTAAAAGAGATATGCACACATACAGATAATCACGTACATCAACCGTACACACACACACACACACACACACACACACACACACACACGTGTACGTACGTACACACACGCACGCGTGTACGTACACACACGCATACGTATACACACAGACAGACGCGTACGTACACACACACACACGCGCACACACACACGCGTACATACACACACACACACTCACACACACACACGTGTACGTACGTACACACACGCACGCGTGTACGTACACACACGCATACGTATACACACAGACAGACGCGTACGTACACACTCACACACACACACACACACACGTACGTACACGTACGTACACTCTCACACACACACACACACACACACACACACACACGTACGTACACTCACACACACACACACACACACACACGTACGTACACTCACACACACACACACACACACACGTACGTACACACACACACACACACACACACACACACACACAAACGTACGTACACTCACACACGTACGTACACACACATCCGTACGTACACTCTCACACACACACACACACACACACACACACACACGTACGTGTGTGTGTGTGTGTGTGCGTGTGTGTGTGTGTGTGTGTGTACGTACGCGTCTGTCTGTGTGTATACGTATGCGTGTGTGTACGTACGCATGTGTGTGTACGGTTGATGTACGTGATTATCTGTATGTGTGCATATACACTCACAAACGTACGTACACTCACTCACACACACACACACACACACACACACACACACACACACACACACACACACACACACACACACACGCGTACGTACACTCACTCACACACACACACACACACACACACACACACGTACGTACGTAACACTCACACACACGTACGTACACTCACACACACACACGTACGTACACTCACTCACACACGTACGTACACACACACACACACACGTACGTACACTCACACACGTACGTACACTCACACGCGTACGTACACTCACACACAATCTACTCAGCCTGAAAAAAAAACTGTCAACCGAGCAATAGCCCTCAACCTCCTTCTCAGAATAAAGTCCCCGCAGGACTCTGCTTCGGCCATCACCCACAAACCCAGGTGGGCAGTCCTTGTATACTTCAGTGCAGTGCAAGCACAGAGTCAGCGAGTAGGGCACCCGGAACTCTTGCCTAAATTGTCTGGAAAATGCACTCCAGTTCACAACACCTAATTTAGATCAAATACAGAACAAACAATATTGAATAATTTTAAAGAGAGGCATTAACATAGTACAGAGTCATACAAGGAATTTATTTTTTATACATTTTAAACATATTATAGGAAAATGTTAGACAAGATATGCTTGAGTGTTATTGGCTTTGTCTGTAAAGTACCTAAGAGACTTACTTTGTTTATGAACAACAAACTAGTTAAAAAAGTTTGTCAACACAAACTTTAATTTGGCTTGAGAAAGCCTATCCTAAAAGTTTGAAATAGTTTTAAAAGCTTGAAGGTTATTTTTATATATTTATTTTTTTATATATACCTTATATTTATATATATTTATATATATATTAATAACAATAATATCAAAATACATTTAATCAATGTATTCATAGAAAAAGAATATCCTACAATATATCTTTGTATATTAATATTAACTCTTAAATCCTAGCCTATATTTCTTCTCCTGGTTTAGTTTTGCCACTATATTTCTTTTTAAGGGCCTCTGTTGTTTTAACCTATGGTTTTAACACTATATCCTAATCCCACCAAAACCACAGACACCACGCACACCACGCAAACGCGCGCACACACACACACACACACACACACACACACACACACACACACACACACACACACACACACACACACACACACACACACACACACAGACCTACGCTGTCCTAGTTATTTGTGTGATATGATGAGTAAAGTTAGCACTACACGATCTCATTTTTACACCAATTAACATCACACTAAACGCCACTTCAGAATTAAAAATGGTAAAATAAAATGTAAATAAAATTAGAACAAAAAAAGAGTAGCTTGCCTGTAATGTACTCACCATGCAGCGATGAACATGAAAACATGCTAGAATCACGTCATGACTTCACGCCACTAACCAATGAGAAGAGATGTTGGTGGGAAGAGACGTGCAGCCCCGCCCCAGGTGCGGCCCCGCCTTGATTGACGTCATCAGTTGCCACTAACCAATGAGAAGCATTGTGGGCGGGGCTGCACCCGCCCCAGGTGCACCCCCGCCCAAATCTGCAGGCTGCAGCCAGGTGCTTCTCCAATTTTCTGGCAATACATATTTTCCCTTTTATACGGTAGAGGGCACTATTTCGCATCTTCTGAAAGAGTACAGAATCTCCAGATCAAAACACTAGCGAAGAAGCAAAAATAAGCAATACATATGCGTAAGCAATGCTTCTAATGTGATCATCAAATATTAAACGCATATATATCAAAACTGCCTAAGGTTACATAATGAAATGTCAAACCTATGAAGAGGTTTAGGACTGTGCAAGCTTTGGCCAATCTATGATTGGCGCGATCTACTCAATCTATGTTTTGAACATCGTTCTGAACCCAATCCGGGCATAGACCTTGACAAAATTTATTTTTCTCAGCTTTTTCTTCAATGTTTTTTTTTTGTATTAAACTTACCCACATTCAAATGTTGATTTAAAAAAAGAATGCTTGAACCTAGAATAAAATGTTGTTGTTGTTGTTTGAAAGCAGGGGCTTTGTTCTTTCTCTTGATGTTTTGTATGTTCAGATATTCATACAACAAAATATTATTGGGACCATAAAAGTTTTGTGAAAATAAAAAATGCTGGGCTGGCTGGCAGCTTTTTTTTAAAAGAATGCTGGCGGGGAAAGAGTTAGGTGATTAACATATACTTTATCCAAATTTACAATTGCCATCCTTTAGTGTTTTGTTTCTTTGAACATTGTTTTTGTGTGTGTTTGTTAGAAAATGTGCGTGAGTCATGTTTGCAAGAACTCTAGCGGAGGGTAACCCTATCCAGTGCTTGCACAGGTGATACTGAGCTGAATATAGAGCCTTTTGGCCAGCTGGCCTTACTATTTAAAACCCGGGTGGGGGGATGAGGGGCTTCGCCAACAGTCCAATATGTGTGGTGTAAGTGAGCCGGACAATTCCTGACTTTATCTGCCAGAAAGTAGGGAAAGGTCAAAGGAAGCCCACATTCTTCCTGTGACCTCCTTCCTTCCACTCTCTCTGCTCATGTCACTGGGACTCCCGAGAGCCCCGCATGACACCTTTTCTGAGAGCGTTGTGAGAGGTTTCCATATTAAATACCTTGTGAAATGTGAACTGTGTTTGCTGTTAGCATGTAATATGTGAGAGGGTTGATCTGTTCCTTTTCTACATTTAATTTTTCACTTGATATGCATGTGAGAAACACCAATTAGAAGCTCATAGTTTGTGAACATTTTATAAAAGAACATTTGTTGTCTTTCAAACAAAAGTATATACATAGAATTTGATCTTTTTACGTTTTCATGAAAAATGAATGACCACAAATTAATTTTTCATTTAAAAATATTATAATCCTGAAAATAATGTATCATGCTTTCCACAGAAATATTAAAGGGCTACTTCACCCAAAAATGAAAATGTAAGACTTTCGTTCATCTTCAGAACTCACATGAATGAATTTTTATTGAAAAATGATTTCTGTCTCGTCTATAGACTGCTATGCAACTACCACTTTGACGCTTCAAAAAGTTCATAAAGAGAATCGAGCACTTTAGTCCAAATTTTCAGAAGAGACTCGATCACTCTATATGATGAACAGATAGAATTTAGGCTTTTATTCAACAACATATTCAATAACATTTAACAGAAGGTTAGCCGAACCTGCTGGACCTGAGAATGAACCTCATTGGTTCTTGCGGAAGCTCAAACGTGCTGCGTAACATGAGAATGAACCTCGTCGGTTCTCTCATGTCAAGTGAACATGCTTGAGCTTCCAAGTTTACCATATCTTATGCGTGCGTTGATGAATATTTATATGTGAATAAAAACCTAAATTCAATCTGTTCCTCATATAGAGCTCAATTAAATATTCAAAACTATAGTAAGTGGTTGGTTTGGGTTTTTGACCCAATGAAATGGAGCTGATGGGGTGAATGGTGGTCTTCCATATTGTAGAGCGTAAACGAGAGGCAACAGCTGAGCTGAAGCGAGCGTTCATTGGCACTCAGCGGACCCTCCTCTGTGTATGAAGGCGAGAGACACGCTGTTCTGTGAATGTCTTCTGCTGAGTGCAGAGCAGGCTCTGTGCTCTGCTGTCCTCACCTTTGTGCATTTGCTTCATTTTCTGTCTCTGCATGACGCAGTTGCGGAGCTTCTGCATCCATCTTTGAGAATAAAAGAGGACAAATTAAAGGATCAGATTTTGGATGAGGAAGAAACCAAGTGGAAGCTGTCTGTTCTCTATTTCTTTGATTTGAAACGCTGTAAATACTGTTGTTGTGGACTAACATACCTAGCAATCCATTTTCCTCACTTTTGGACCATCGATGGAATATCAATTTCGACTTTGAGACATTTGCAGAGACTTGCAACACTGGATACAAACATGCTGGACACTAACCACTGCCTTCACATTGATGCTTCCTCTTTTGAGGATCAACTCATCCAAAATGATCAAGAGAAGATGTCTTGGAGTCTGGACTGTGACAATCATGCATATCATAGCCTCAAAGAAGGTGGGCCGTGTTGTTTTTATGCTTTTACGGAGTATAAATAAAGCACCCTCCAGGTGCTGCACCCAACTTAATACCTTGAATTTAGCTTCATTATTTGCTCATCCTGAATCTCAACACGTTAGACCTGATTATTCTAGTGTCTTAGTGGTGAGATCACCCCAGCTGCTCATACAGAGCCAAGAGCGAGCACCGGTTGACCTGCAAACTGTGCCAGGCCTAGGGATTTTGTGGACGGTCAGCAAGAGGCGTGTTTAATTAAGACCCCAGACACACAGGCACTTGGATTAACCCAGTTGTCTGCATGATTTGATGTTTTTTGATCTGAATGTTGACGCCACTTTCCAGGTCTCCCACAGAATTTTCCAGGCTGGCAAAGAGAAGATTGAGAGAGTGTTGGCATTTAAAAGTGTCTTATTGATTTACAGTATCAGGCCAGGTTGTTGGAGAGGTGCGAGAGGGCTTGTGTTTCTTCTTCAGTAGCTACAAAAATAGTGCTTAGCAACGCTAAGGAGTGGGTGGTCAAAAACAGCTGTTAAAATGAAGTGAGAATAGGAAGAATTAAGAACAAATAGTGGAACTTTATTCAATTTGCAAGTGAGAAACGGAGTGGGTGTTCTGGAATTTTATGGGAACTTGTGACAAAAAAGGGGTCCTAATTTAAGCGCAGGCCAGGGTACACATCCTCACAGCTGATCGCCAAAACAGCAATTGGTTTTGTCACCTTACACCTTAAAAATAAAGGTTCCAAACGGGAGTGAATGGTTGGTCTTGGCATGCTGAACTACAGTAATTGAGCGCAGACAGTGTTCTGGTTTCATGATCCCCAAACGTAGTGTCTGTGAAGGTCAGAACAGCTGACCAGTGCACACAAAGCAATGCCATGTGGGTGATGATGTCATTGTGTCAGGATTGACAGGTGCACACCTCTAAAGCGTCCCGGGATGCCATCAATACTCATGAGCCACATCCCTCCCAACGTGACATTTGACACAATGGTACCGTAACGGCTTCTTTTTCACAGAACAAAGCAATAACAAATCTCAAAAGCTGTCTACACACCACCACCCTCTTTTATAGTCATTGAGCAACTTACTCAATGTATTGTGCCTGCATGCAAGTTCCCAATTTGAAGAACGCCTATTGCCTCTAGTTTGAAAAAGTGGTTGAGTGTGGTAAAACGGGAAGTATGAAAACCACCCAAACAACCTCAAAATTCACAGTCCCTCCCATCAGCATTCACCCTTTAGCTAGTAAGATACCGAAAGAGGGCCGGTTGAGCTCTTGTCTTGTCTATGTTATGGTCATCTGGCTGCAGCCGTCTGTCATTCTCTGTATCTGAACCCTTTTCCTCTCTCCTCATGCAGTTCTTCAGCTCAAACTACAACAAAGAAGGACGCGAGAGGAGTTGGTCAGTCAAGGAATCATGCCTCGTAAGTCACATTTTACTCCTTTAGTTATGTCAAGCATCACATGTTTATATATACATATGTACATATACATGTACTTGCTGCAAATGCAGATTGCAATGTATTAGGTTATTAATTTTGGGAATGTTTGTGCAGGCTTCATATATTAGTATAAGTATTTGGACACTTAATGTATTAATTTCTGTGCATTATATATCAAAATATCACACTAATGGCGTTTATTTTATAGTAATATAGCATAAACACTTCAAGCAAAACATTTGAAGTTTCAGGTGAAACAACAAATATATTCTGCAAAATTAAGCTTGTGGTTAATCCTATAAAGCCTAGTGTATTGTATTTGATACATGAATTTCTAAGGCCTCTAAGTTATCAACATAATCAAAACTTTGCTGAAAAAACTGTTGTATATATCTATATGATCTACTACATTCATTCTGCCCTGTGATTGATAATTCACATTTAAGTTGCTGTTGTGGTGCTGCTATAGCCACAAGTATTTCATGTTAGTGTAGTAAAGGATATTGCACCATTCAAATTAATTATTTCAACAATGCTTATGTAGAAATCAACGCCATTTCAAAATAAAAAATATTAAGCTATGCATGTTTCTGACAGTATGTGCATTATTATGCATGTTGTTGAGAAAACATAGGCTCAAGCTGGCATTATTTGATGAGACAGTCCACTAGCTGTGGTCTAGCATGTCCTCAATAGAAGACTTGACTCTTGTTTGCCAACACAGTCATTGTGAAAGGGCTTGTTGTGTTATCAGGTGGATCTACTTCCCCTATTGTTTCCACTTCCTTATTCTGTGTTCTGCTCATCAGGCAAGAGGATTTGCAGTTTTCACACTGTGCTTTCTATGTAGCCTCTGTGGAAAGGAGGAAGTTCCCCAGCAGCTCTAGCTTTGCTCTTTAAAAGCGTCAGCCAAAAATGAACTGTTTATTTAGCTTTATACAGTATAGCACTAAACACTTACATTACAATATTATTTCACAATAGCTCCATTTTGCAAGACATTAAATGACATGGCATGCACATTTTCATCGCTCATGTCAAATCCAAAACCCCTCCATTACAGCACACATAAGAGCAGAATTATATTAAGATTTCGTAACTGTTTAATGTAACTGTATAAGGGTAGCTGACACATTATGCGTCCACTGACTTTATCAAAGTTTTTAGATTAAAATTGAAAGTTTATTCAGAGGCCACTGCACTGGTCTAACTAAACATTAGTAATACGTACAGTGGAGAAAATTATTTGATCCCCTGATGTTTGCCACTTATAAAGAAATGAAGGATCTATAATTTTTATGGTAGGTTTACCAGAAAAAACACGTTATATAAAGGTTATAAATTGAGCGTTTGATCGAGTGAAATAAGTATTTGATCCCAAACCAACCAGTAAGAATTCTGTCTCCCACAGATCGGTTATGTGCCCATGTGAATCACAGATTAGTCCTGTCACTTTTAGAAAGTACTCATAATATCATCTCGTTATTTGTATAAAAGACACCTGTCCACAGAATCTGTATCTTCCATTCCAACCTCTCCACCACCATGGTCAATACCAAAGAGCTGTCAAAGGACATCAGGGACAAGATTGTTGACCTGCACAAGTCTGGAATGGGCTATAAGACCATGAGCAAGAAGCTTGGAGAGAGGGAGACAACTGTTGGTGCCATTATTCGGAAATGGAAGAAATACAAAATCCATCAATCGCCCTCGGCCTGGAGCTCCGTGCAAGATCTCACCTCATGAGGTAAGGATGATCATGAGAAAGGTGAGGGATCAGCCCAGAACTACACGGGAGGAGCTTGTTAATAATATCAAGGCAGTTGGGACCACAGTCACCAAGCAAACCATTGGTGTAACACTACACTGCAATGGATTGAAATCCTGCAGCGCCCGCAAGGTCCCCCTGCACATGTAAAAGCCCGTCTGAAGTTTGCCAATGAACATCTAATGATTCAGAAAAGGCTTGGGAGAAAGTGCTGTGGTCAGGTGAGACCAAAATTGAGCTCTTTGGTACCAACTCAACTTGTCGTGTTTGGAGGAAGAGAAATGCTGACTATGGTGACCTCAAGAACACCATCCCTACAGTCAAGCACGGAGGTGGGAAACATTATGCTCTGGGGCTGTTTCTCTGCTAAAGGTACAGGAAGACTTCACTTTATTGCGGGGCTGATGGACAGGGCCATGTGCCGTAAAATCTTGGACGAGAACCTCCTTCCCTCGGCCAGAACACTGAAGATGGTTCGTGGATGGGTCTTCCAGCATGACAATGACCCAGAACATACCACCAAGACAACAAAGGAGTGGCTCAAGAAGCAGCACATTAAGGTCATGGAGTGGCCTAGCCAGTCTCCAGACCTTAATCCTATAGAAAATCTGTGGAGGGAACCGAAACTTCGAGTTGCAAAGCGACAGCCAAGAAACCTTAAGGATTTAGAGAGGATCTGTAAAGAGCAATGGAGCAAAATCCCTCCTGACATTTGTGCAAACCTGGTGACCAACTACAAGAAACATCTTACCTCTGTGCTTGCCAACAAGGGTCTCTCCCAAAGGGTACTAAATTATGTTTTGCTTGGGGATAAAATACTTATTTCACTCACTGAAATGCAAATCAATTTATAACTGTATATATAATGTGTTTTTTCTGGATTTTTTGGTTGGTATTCTGTCTCTATCCGTTAAAATAAACCTACCATACAAATTATTGACCTTCATTTCTTTGTAAGTGGTCAAATTTACAAAATCAGCAGGGGATTAAATAATTATTTTCACCGCTGTATGTATTTTAAAGGGATTTACAGTCAAAGACCCAGAACCAGATATGATGAATGAAGATCCGGGGTCAGAATGATAATAAATTGAAAAAAAAGTTTTTACTGAAGATAGTTTGCAGTTTCATCAGCAGAAGTCAGCTTCAAGACTCACACAGGAGTTTGTAGGCCGCCCCGCTTAGTTACAAAGATCACAGCAGTTATACCCTTCACCGAGGTCTAAGCTACGTCCTTGCTTCAGGTTGAATGATTCTCAGTGGCTAAGAAATAGATAAACATAGTAATTTTCCACACATATACAGATAGACTGAAGCACATCTCCATCAATTATACGGCTGACACTCGGACCCTGAAGTTAGGCACGTCGTGACCTTCCAGGTCTCAGAGCGCCAGCATGTCCAGAACAACAACTCAGTCAATCTCAAAAAATGCCAGTGGTTCCTTAACCTGTAACCAAAAAGACTAACACACACACCAACACACAGCTTTTCCAAGGTTGGATTTGGCCAGGCTCAAACTATAAACAGGAGAGTCGTCTCAAAACATCAAGATAATACGTTCTTTCTCTCAAGGAGAGCTACACTTTAATATAACACAGTAAAGTAAAGCTTTAACTACGAAATGGTCACTCAAACTATTGGTTCCAACGACCCTGTGACCATAGTTGTCAGGGTACCCTAGAAAAACAGATGTATGTATTGACATGTGTAAACAAGTCCTTAATTCATTTCTGGAAGCCGGGCTAAATGAGCAAGCACTGTTACTGCATTCAGATATCAAATACAGGCATTACAGAATACATGAAAAGAACATTTTAGTAATCACAATGGTAACTTCTATAACAAAGTAAAATCTCATAATCCTGGAGAAGTCATTCAATTCCAGAATCCACCCCCTTCAGTATCATCATAGGGAGGAATCTTGAATCTTTTTTGTTTAGGTCAGATTTGTATTGTCCTCCATTATATTTTCAAAAGCTTATGGTCATAAGATTTTTGAAAGAAGTCTCTTATGCTGTATTTGTCAAAAACACAGTAAAATAGTAATATTGTAAAATATTATTACAATTTAAAATGACTTTTCTCTTTTATTATATTTTAAAATGTGATTTATTCCTTTATCAAAGCAAAATTTTCAGCAGTCATTGCTCTCGTCTTTAGTGTCATAATTTGAATATGCTTAATTCGTACTGACCCCAAACTTTTGTACAGTACTGTAGGTTTATTATTGCAAACTTCTCTTGTACAAAGAACAGGCGGATGATCATTGCTAACCATAGCTTGTGGTTTTGGAAATTTCATGAATTTAGTTACCCAAGCTCAGCTGTTACATCACATTGTTATTCTGTGTTATACCTTTTACATTACAGCTCAATCGCATGTGCAGTTTTCTGTAGTTGGTTTTTTTAATGATAATTTTCAACCTTTTTAGAGAAATAATATCCACTGTTGTTGTAGTGAATATTTACTGCACATACACTGTACTAGTATACTTTACTACCAATGTAGGAATATGCCTGTCTGGTATACTGTAAGATGACTAGTGGCAAACTGTTTGGCAAAAACTATAATTACTATTAGGAACTCAAATTTTTTTTTTTTTGTCTTTTAAAATATATACATTTTGACATCCCAAGTACTTTTTCATCCATACAGATTGATACACACACTTGCTGTTATTATACTGACCTCCCTTTGTTTCAGCAGATGATTTGAGAGTCTGATATAAGTGGAAGTTCTCCTTTTTTTTTTTTTTTTTTTTACGTATGACCTTTCAGAATGACCTTTTAATGACTAGTTTTACATTCTCCATACATAGTTCCTCAATATCGAATACGAGACATTGGCCTAGATGTGTACAGATACAAGAGTACTTGAAAAGTCATAGCAGTAATTGTGAGAAAACACAATATGTATTGGGCAGCTGTTTGGAGAAGTTTAGCTCACGCAGGAAACATTCTGGTGTTTATGCTCCATCTCCCGCACCCGATCTTGAATACTCTGCTGATTAATCTATCGAGTACCTGACAGTCACAAGGACCAATATGCACATCAGTCCCTGCGACTGAACATCAGGAAGTAAGTGCATCTCTGTTTCTGTACACAGCTTTGAAGAGTCCGGCTGCCTTCCACGAACAGAGGAAAAGTCTGGAGAGAGCACGCGTAAGTGACTTTATCTCTTTTTTCACTTGCTTCTCATCTTTGATTGACACTTTTGACGACACAGTTGATTTCTCTTTTACTGGTGCAGACTGAGGATTACCTGAAGAGGAAGATCAGGAGTCGGCCAGAGAGGTCAGAACTGGTCAGGATGCACATCCTAGAAGGTGAGTCACATCATTCTCTTTTGAATATTAAAATAGAGTAATATTAAATGGTCAACATATTTAATCATTTAAATTTTCTTTTCTTTTTTATCTATTGCACGTCGTGTTTCTGTTATGTAATTTCTGCCTCTTGCAGTTGCAATGGACCCTTTTCACAGACTGTAATGATGCTTTTACACAGTTATTAACAAAAGTTGTTTTCCATTTTATGTTTTTAACAAACGGTTGTGCATTTATAACACTAAACTGTTTTGTTATATTTTGCATTACATTTCAGAAAACTAGTTAACCACTGTAATCAATCCCTCTATATTATGCTATTAGAAAGCAAAATTTATATCTTTGTTGTAGTTTCTATTCACCACTATATAAGTTTGCCCAACTATGACAACTTCTGAGCACCCTAGAGTTTTGAAAAAGGTCCATAGCCATTATCTCATCTTGACCTTTTCAGGAGTGAAGGAGCTGTCTGTAACTTCTATATTCTTTTGTATTATTTCCCTTTCTGATACTATAAAAACTGATCAATATGCAAAAAATACCAATGGAGTCAGTAGACTCTCAGAAGGGAATTTAGGTGGTATTTACATAGAAGGAAGTGATTCAGTTGTTAATGATTCAATTTGTTTCACCCGCAGAGACTTCAGCCGAGCCCTCACTGCAGGCCAAGCAGCTGAAGCTGAAGAGAGCTCGATTGGCAGACGATCTCAATGATAAGATATCTCACCGCCCTGGTCCAATTGAGCTCATCCACAAGAACATCCTGCCTGTGCACGCACTCATTGGTTAGTCTGTAACCACCATCACAAACAGTGTTTATGTTGCACGCACTATTACAGCTATGTCAGCTTTGTTTGTTGCTGTTTAAGCACCATACGCATTTTCTCCACAAATGACAATAATGCAAATCTATGTAAACTAAGTTTAGTTTTACTATCATTAATTTCTTAAGTGTGTCTGCACATATCAGACAACTAATTTTTGTGTATTATCAGGTACCGAGTCTCCGAAGGGTGAGAGCTCCTCATTGGATGAGGACAGTAGTGATGCGCTGTCACCGGATCCCCAGTGCAGTCAGGACTCTCCGTTGGGTCTTGCTCCTCAACACTCCCCCTCTGATATGCTGAATATGAATGGAGACCTCTCACCATCTCAGGTACATTCCTGTTTCAGTTGTTCAATATTAGATAAATGGAATATTTATTTTATCCTTTCAGTAAGCTAGAGGGCAGCACTGCTGTACACTTAAAGGGACAGTTCACCCAGAAAATTGTCATCATGTTGTTGTAAACATGTATGACTTTCTTTCTTCTCTGGAACACAAAAACAGAAATTTAGCAGAATGGTCAAGGTTATTTTTTTCCATTTGGATTGTTTCTAATTATTATTGCTCACAAAGGAACATATGCAGAGTTGAGGACAATGTAATGCTTTTAAGTTCATACAACGTATTTAACCAGTGTATATATTGTAGTTCCTCACTCAGGCCCCACCTCCTCCACTCGTTGCAGCCGATGCCTCTCCACCACAGAATCTAACCAGTGAATTTACCATGACAAACTCTTCCCGTCCACCGACGGGACATACAAAGGTAAAGCAAAAGCCATCAAACCTATCATCAGTTTCATTTTTCAGTCTAAACCAATTTCATCACTCATGCGTCTTCTTTTTTGTTCCTTTGTTTTTTCTCACCACAAGCAGCAGTCTAAGTCCAGCACAGATCGAATCTCTCATCGATCCAAGAAACCCAAAGATAACAAGCCCAAAGTGAAGAAACTCAAATATCACCAGTATATCCCGCCTGACCAGAAGAACGACCGGGAGCCGCCTCCTCAGCTGGACTCTTCGTACGCCAAGATCCTCCACCAGCAGCAGCTTTTCCTTCAGCTTCAGATCATCAACCAGCAACAGCAGCACTACAACTACCACACTATCTTACCTGCCCCTCCAAAGTGAGTACAACCACACATGATATGGATTCATTTTACCTGATCAAAAATACATTAAAAACAGTAATATTACAAATTTGTATTATTTTCTTTTATTGCAACTGTTTTCTATTTTCCTGTGATACCAAAGCTGAATTTTAGCAGCTACTACTCTAATCTTCCGTGTCATGTGATCCTTCAGATCTTTATTTATTATCAATGTTTAAAACAGTTGTGCTTATTTATATTTTTGAAGAAACCGTGATTTAAAAAAAATGTCAGATTCTATTGATTTAATAGAAAGTTCAAAAGAACAGCATTTATTTGAAATATAAATAGTGTAACATTTTTAATGTCTTTACTGTCACGTTTGATCAATTTATTGTATGTTTGCTGCATAAAAGATGAATTGAATAATAATAAAAAATAATAATGTACAATAATCTTACTGACCCTTAACATTTGAACAGTGGTGTATGTCTGCTAGAGCAGTGGTTCTCAACCACTGTTGATGTTGGGTTATCATGACCCAAAAATGGGTCACAGATCTGTTTTGATTCACAAAACATTCCAATTTATATGCAAATAATAAAATGCTAAATCATGCATAATTATGATAACAAAGTAAACAGACAAAACTTTGCTAGATAAAACAAAATTTGATCCAGAATACATTAAATGCAGGTTACAAAATCTTGGTTCTGAAGAAAAGCCACCGTTCTAGAGAAGTGTAGACATAACTGATTTAGCTATGAAACAAAAATAAATCTGTTCAATTCCAGACTTCCTGCTGAACAACAGCAACCATCCACCAGTCTGGGCCCCTCCTCTTCCCAGACTATTTCCACATGCTCAACAGTCTCCTCCAATCAGAATGGGCCCAATCGTCAGAGCCAGCCTACAGCAGGAGGAGCTAAGCCCAGCACTTTACCCCCAAATCTGGATGAATTCAAAGTGGGTAACAGATGTAATTTATTCACTTATACTAAAGCAATAACATTGACCACTTAATTTCTTGGGTGGTTTTGGTTTCAGAAATATTTTTCCTACTTTTGTCTTTTAATGTTTTAAAAAAATCTTAATGTAGATTTTATGAAGAGGTCAGATTTGATCATGAACCAAAACAACATTACAATATTAGTCACAATATTAGAACCATTGGAGAATTTGATAGTGTTGCGCACTACTGTGGATATTTTGAAACTGAACTGATTGATCTCGCTTTCAGGTTGCAGAACTTAAACAAGAGCTCAAACTGAGGGGTCTGACAGTATCTGGAACTAAGAACGATCTTATTGAACGACTGAAGAACTACCAGGAGCAGAACAATGGATCATCAGCCGCAGGAGCTGCAGCTATGAAAACTGTGCCTGCTCAGTTACCGCAGGTGTCAGTTCAGTCATCTGGTGCCGCCCAACATCAAAACCCGAAAGACTTGGCTGCCCCAGTGTCTGCCTTTTCAATAGCGGCTACCACTAGGCTCCACAGCACAACTCCACCACAAATCATGCGCTTCAGCAGCACTAGCTCCTCTCCTCCTGTATCTCCTACCCCCTCCGACCGCTCTCTGGCTGGATTGAGTCCAGATGAGACCAGCTGCAATGGGGATGTGTTTGGAGAAATGGTAGGTCTGTGTGTTTGAAGATGCACAGCAGAAATGGTTAAAAGAAAATTAGGGATGCACAATGTATCGGTACCTTTTTTTTTTTGTTAATTTGGTATCTTTCAATGTTGGATATATTCAGTTCATGCTCATTTCCCCTATTTTCATTTAGACTAACACTTTACGATAAGATAATTCACACACTTAAATTTAACCTTTAAAGTTTTTCAAACCTATTTTAGTTCAGTTTTACATACCTATTATGTAATTTGTACAGATTTGTATTGAATAAGAGCTTTTTAACCTAAGAAAAATTTCTATCATCAGTGATAGACAATAATTTTTTTCTAAATTCTAAAAATTAAGAACTTATGTAACAAGGACACTGTAAAATAAAGTGTTACCCATGTTACATTTACTTACCATAGTAATAACAGTAAGTGATGCATAATTACATGCAACTAACCCTCAACCTAATCCTACCCTAACCCTATAGTAAGTACATGTAGTTTCTTAATATTACTCAGTACTTAAATGGATAACACTTTATTTTACAGTGTCCTTGTTACATATGTAACATTTAATTACTGTAGCAATAACAGTAAACTATGCATAATTACATGCAACTAACCCTCAACCAAATCCTAATCCTACCCTAACCCTATAGTAAGTACATGTAGTTGCTTAATATTACTCAGTACTAAAATATATAATTACACTGTAACAATGACACCTTAAAATGAAGTGTAACCAGAACTTGTTTCTCCCTTAACAGGTTAGCTCACCTCTCACACAGCTCAGCCTGCACCCGTCTCCAGACCACCGGTCTCCAATTAAAGAGGAGTCTCTCGGGCAGATGCAGGCATCCTGCAGCCTTTCTCGTCCGGGTCTGCTGCCAGTCTCGCAGCGTCAGGATCCAGGTCCAGCATCAGGAACTGCAGTGCTTTCTCTGGACAAAGACCAAATGCTTCAGGAGAAGGACAAGCAGATCGAGGAGTTGACACGCATGCTGAGACAGAAGCAGAGGCTGGTGGAGACCCTGCGCTCTCAGCTGGAGCAGGGTAAGCGCGGATCGGCTGGAGAGGTCGCAGACAACATGGGCAATGCTGAAATACCTTTGCTGTCTAACGGATTGGAAGTGAGGGTAAAGGAAGAGGTCAAGGAGGAGATGGACACATCAGAGGACCTGCAGAAGCAAGTCCAGCCCCTAAAAAAGATCCAGACGCAGTGTTCGCAGCAGACTCTGCTCAAGCTGCAGCAGATTCACCGGCTGCAGGCGCAGCAGCAGCAAATGCTCGTGGACCTACCAAACGTACAGAACACACAGTTACTGCAGCATCAAAAACAGCAGCAGCAAATCGACCCACAGAAACTGCAGCAAGAGCAAGGAAAGACACGGGTGTTGCAGCTGCACAAGCAGCAGAAGGCGCAATTACTGCAGCAGCAGAAGTTGCAGATACTGCAGCAGCAGCAGAAGGTGAAGTTACTTCAGCAGCAGCAACAGAAGACGCTGTTACAACAGCAGCAGAAGACTCAATTGCAGCAGCAAAAGAAGACAGCGTTACTGCAACAGCAGCAGCAACAAAAGTTGCAGCAGCTCATCATCCAGCAGAGCCAACAAAAGCAGCTACAAACCAATCAGAAGCAGCAGCAGACGCCACAAAATCAGCAGTTACAGACACCACAGGTCAGCGACATTTCCAGTTTTTGTTGTGTGCATTTTGTTTTTGTGCAGTCATTTTCACGTTATTTTAATTTTATTTTTTACAGGTTTCACAGGTGTTTATCAATCAGCCATCTGGTACTCAGATTACTACGTCTTTCCCACTGGATCTCCTGAAAGCTCACTCCACACCCACGCTAGTCACTGACAGCAATGGCAACCGTTATCTGATTGCACTCACCAGTAATAGTGTGGAAAGCCTGACTGCAAAGTCTCCTCAGAGCAAATCTAATGGACGGATTACTCTACAGGTGACTAAACATTTAAGATTTTAACAATTTCATTTATATATATTTTAAAATGCAATTTTGTTCCTGTGATGCAAAGCTGAATTTTCAGCAGCCATTACACTGTCACATGAGAAATCATATATAACATATAATATGATGATTTGGTGCTCAAGAAACTTATTATTATTATCAATGTTGAAAACAGTTTTACTTCTTTATATTGTTTTCCTAATGTGTAATGATAATCCTTGTTTTTTTTGTGTTTCAGAGATTGCAGTCAACCCCTAGCAAGCTCCCTAGCCAGTCATCTGCTGATGTGGCTAATTCTGCCAACCAATCACAAGCTGTCAAAGAGCCCATCCCCAAAGTATGTGCATATAACAATGTGGATGTGCTTACTCAAACCTTTTACAGTTCTAAAAAATAACATTTAAATGAGATGGAGAGCTCTCTGACAACTTGAACTGTGAAGTCTTTAAAGAGGCATGAAACACCAAGATGTATAACAGATAGTCAAACCAAATATACACCAGATAAAAATTATTTTATTTTTTTTACTTGTGGGTGCAGGACACAATAGTTAATTTATGTAAGCGAGGATAGCAAAATAAAGTAAACTGTTACTTCTTATACCAAAACATTCTTCATACAGTGGACTACCTGAAATATTTATTAAAAATTTGGGACCAAAAATTATTCAGACACTTTGACCTGACCATGTTTTGCTTAAGTGTTTTTTCTTTAATGGCTAATGTGATCTTTTTAAATTTAACAGCTGACAGCTATTCAATCTAATTCATTTGTGAGACAGTCGAAGTGAAGTGAAGTGAGATGGCCAAAACCAGTGAAATATCAACTGATTTGATAACTCTGAGTTCTTGTCATATTGTATTACCATTTTCTAAACTATAGCGAATAAACTGTGATAATGTGAAAAATGTTAAAGGTGTTCGAATACATTTTGGTTTGACTGTATGTACAAATAATGTATGATGAAAGCCAATGATAAGCACGTTTTCAAATTACAAGGGGAAGTTAGTTAATTAAGGGATTTTTTTTTACTATTCTTATTTGAAATTAACATAGTAACATTGCCTGAATTTGATGCGTCTGATTTGCACCGGATTTGAACACGTATGCCACCTCAGTATAATTGAGACTGGGGCTTTTTCAGTCATTCAAAATCATTGGCATGTTTACCCTGACACTTTAACAAAACTTCTAAAATATTTATGTAACATTCATGTTGTTCGACAGTTATTGACCTGTGGATCAACATCACAGAATAACAGTCTCAAATGTACATTCAAATTGCAGATATGCAATGACCTGTGGATATTTGTGGATTGCATTGAGAGCTAACAAAACAGTGTATATGTATTACAATTATAGTACTTAGGGCAATATAAAGGGCTAGGCTGCATATAGTTGTGCTTTATCTCCTCTCTGCAGCTGACTCATGCTGAAATCTCCCATTTCCAGGTTCAGAAAGTAGGGCTCCACTTGGAGACCACAAGTGTTCAGGAGTCTAGCCAGCCAGTGTCCGCCCCACCAAGCTTTGAGCCATTCTTCTGTGAGGAATCTAGCCCACTGAACAAACCCTCTTCACCCCCTTCATTTAAGGTATCGCAACATGCATTATTTATACTCATAATACTCATGCTTTAGTTTTGTTACCCATTTTCCTTTTGTCTTTATCTCCTTTGCTAAAGCTCGCATTTCTTTTTCCATTTTCCTCTACCCGTCATGTCCATCTTTTTTAGGAGGACATTTGCCCAACATTTGATCAACATACTTTGTTCACCCCTTCCTCCCCAAAGCCGAACCCTCACCCCCCTCAGCGTTTTAAAGTATGGCCTTCACTCACATTCTTACTTTGTTCTTTTTCTTTTTTTCTTCTTCATTCTTTCACCTTCTTTTTCTGTTTCCACTGTTTTTCTTATAGTAACATTGGTGATTATTCTCTGTTCACAGGATAATGTCTCTAACAACCAAATAGATGATTTGTTCGATATCCTGATCAAGAGTGGAGGTAAAAAGTTTTAAATATACCATTCAGAAGTTAGAGGTCAGCTAGGTTTTTTTAAGAAATTGACTTTAATTTGCAAGGATGCTTTAAATATATGGAAAATGACAGTGTTTTATAACATTTCTATTTCAAATAAATTCTGTTCTTTTAAACTTGCTATTCATCAAAGAATCCTGAAAAAATGTATTACGGTTTCCACAAAAATATTAAACGACTGTTTTTAACATTGATAATCATAAGAAATTATTGTTGAGCTCCAAATCACTATATTAGAATGATTTCTGAAGGATCATGTGACACTGAAGACTGCTGCCATCACAGGAACAAATTACATTTTAAATATATTCAAATTGTAATAATATTTCACAAAATTACTATTTTTACTGTCTAAAAACTTTCAAAAAAAAAAAAATATTAATAATAATAAATCTTTCTTCTTTCCACATTGCAGAAATTTCATCTGGATTTAAAGCCAGTCAAGACCCCTCCCTGTCAGACCTTCACTCCAGCCCACCCACTCCATCCCCACCTCCTCCGCTCCACCTCTCGCCTCCCACACATCAGCCCGACCCTGTTCCCTCTCCTTCCCAGCAGCTCCCCGACACCCAGGACAGGCCTTGCTCTAGAACTGTCCACCTCGAGGACTTCCTGGAGAGCACCACCGGTGCTCCTCTCCTCGGAGTTGAGCCGGACGGCCCATTGACGTTGATCGATGACCTCCACAACCAAATGCTGAGTACTTACAGTATTCTGGACCATCCCACATCTCCAATGGACACCAGTGACCTGAGCTTCTCACCCCACCCGGCCAACCTGGACTTTGAAGACCCCACCCTGGATAGCATGGATTGGCTGGATATACCCGGGGTAGGAGGGGGCAGTAATTGTAATGGCGGGGGTATGGTCCTTGCCCCTCTCAGCTCGCACACCCCACCCAGTGTATTTTCTGCAGACTTTTTGGACAGTTCGGATTTGCAGATCCACTGGGACTCATGTTTGTAGCTTTTGGTCTTAATTGCTTGATGACACAATTTAGCACCTTCAACCTTACTGTGTATAGGCTGTACACAAAACACTCCATACGCACATATGCTGTTTCTTATGCTGAAATTTGTTTCTTCATATTCCTGTGCCGAATGGTATTTAAACAGTTCCTGTGTCTGATAGGTCCTCTTAAGCACTGAATTTTAAGCTCTCATTTACTGAATTATGCTCAAATGTTTTGCATCACACGGCACTGTTGCCTTTGCCAACAGAGAGACCAATCTGGACCCTGACACCAACTTCTCACACCTTCAACAGCTCAACTTAACCCATACTTTGGTCTAGTTATTAGACCAGTTGTCCATGCTGGTTAGGATCATTTTTCACTTTAAGCACACCAGTTAGTACAATCTCCTCTACATATCTTTGGCACCACTATAGTGTTGCTTCTGCCTATCTCAATAAAGTTATGACCTCATGACCATTATATGAGGCTATTTCTGCTCCACAGGTTTCACACAGTCACTTGCATCGACAAACTAAATGGAGGAAAAATATGAGATATCATAGACCTCCTTGATTTTGAACCCTTTTGGCATGTTAGTTCTTCCAACATTGCACTTAAGCTGACCCGACTGGTGCTCTGGTGTACACGACCCAATTTAATGGGCTCTGCAGGGAACCAGGTTTGGTGATGTTCACCAGATCTCTATGCATTGCTGTACTTTAGGATCATGTATTGATGAAATCTTTGTCCTTTTCCATCTGATTGTAGCGATTCGCTGGTGGAGGTCAGGGCTGGGATTCAGGTTTCAGAGTATTTGGAACTTCTTGTTTTCTAAAAAAGGAAAAAAAAATAAAAGGAAAAAAATGCAGTGTGGAGTGTGTTTTGTTGTATTTTTGTTTTAAACTTGCATATACACAACACATTCACTTACAATGGACATTTCTTATTCTGCTATTGAAGCAAATTTGATTTTTAACAGTATGTAGATGTCTTAAAAGTTATATTGGAAAAAAAAACTACTGAAAATTCAACTAGAGTGGAGCTTGAATGGGTGCCAAAAGCAAACAAGGTATATATAATGGTAGTGAATGATTTTACGTTTAATTTTTCATTTGCATTTGGCAGACGCTTTAGATAAAAGCGACTTTCATTGCTTTCTAAGGTATAATTATGCTAGCTTTTCAATTAGTTCTTGCATTCTCTGGAAGTCAAACCCATGACAATACTCAACCTTTTAAGCTTCAGGAAAATTTGGTAATCCAGTAAAACGTAATCCAGATTTTCTCTTCTGACTGGTTTTTTTTATTTTATTATTATAAATTTTTTCAAGATATGCAGTTAAATATTAAATGTCAGTAATATCAGATCTTAAAAATGATTGAACACCAAGGAACTGCTGTGAGGAGAATTGAGATTTCTGTTATGAGGGAAAAGGCTGGAAACGGACTGAATTACAGTGTTAAAGGGACATGTAGGCAACTCCCCCTTAATCTATATGATTTTCTAAAGAATATGTTGAGGACTGACCTTCTCAGTCACCATTACATTTTCATGGCATATGTTTTTTCCATAGGCCTACGATTAAATTGAATGGTGATGTCATTAATGAGTTCCACGGAACGGAAGAAAGAAACGCGTGCAGATTTGGAAGAAGGTGATGAAATGAGAGATATTTTGGGAGAACTCTCCAACTATCCTTGGAACATGAATGCTCTGAAGCATATTTTTAATGACTAACAAACAAGTGCGTGCGCCCAATAAAATAGTATACTTTTTGAAGTAATGTTTTACTAAAAACGACTTCTGATACACTATGCGGTATCGCCAAAAGAGGGCGCAAGACATCTATATATCCCAGATCATCGTGTGACAAGTAGAGGCTCAGTGATGCTGTGTGAGACAAATGAGATTTCCTGCTTTCTGCTTCGACAACCATGACCGACACCTTAAATGTACCTGCATGGTGAGTGCTGATGGTTTTAGGGAGTTCTTAGAAGTAAGTAGCCTATAAATAAAACCAAACCAAAATCCTCAAAACCATTTCGACGTCTGACAAATTTTATTTTGAAAAGAGACATTGTTTGAAGTACAAATCTACACTCGTTTTACGTCAAATTCATCTGATAACGTTGATTTACAATTTCAAGCATTATTTTTGTTGTTATTGTTTGTTTTATTAACTCATATTTAGTCAAAATGTGAATATAAAACCCTATTTAAAAAAAGATTTCAGCTTGTCATTCCAGTTTTGGTTTCTCCAATTGTTGTTCAAAGCCCTTATACCACTAGTTCATTAACATACCACATTTTTTACAGTGCATTACCAACACAGGCATTATCAATGTAACAAATAGCTTACAAACACCCCTATTTCAGATATCTTTAAACGTTTCTGAACAAAGCGTCTGTGTAGTTCAGTCTTAAATATCTTAAATAATCTTAAATACAATTCTTACATAAATAATACAATTAATGTACATAAATACATAAATATATTTAATATGCTTAAATATGAAAACAGAAAATGCGTCCAGATCACATGAATATCTGGCTTGAATAAAAGTAAAGCACGACACAGTACAGGAACAGATAGGTAGCACTTATAAGTAGCCTACATATATTTTAATTAAATACTACGAACATTTAAGAAACATCACACTAGCAAGTGCTGTTGATCTGTATATCAGCACATCTGATTGGCTGTAGGCACAAGGCCACAGGTAATCACATCCGTGCTGATATCCAGACTGTGAGTGTGGTATTGCTTTTAATACGACAGTTCAATTAACAAGTAAACTGTATGTATAAAGATGAATAACTAGATTCCCTCCCCACTCAATGTGTTCTGTAATCACTTTGGGTTTTCCATTTTCCAAACATGCTAGCGGGGGTTTTTAGCATATCAGAATCTGAATTTAAATCTCCTGATTACACTGCAGATGGTTATACAACACAATTAGATTAGATTCTGAAGTATCAGACTTTTCCCCATCAGACTTGCTATGGTATTAAAGTAGATCTTGTTTTTTTATTTGGATACATTGTAGCCTATCTGAGGTACAAGTTCTGGTAATTCACTCCACTAATCCAAGTAAAAGAAAGGACACATGAGTAGAAGGTAAACAGTGCAAGGCTTGCCACAAGACAACTAGTGCTTGTGAGATCTTGATTTCAAGGATGGTTAATTCACTAGAGCTGATATTTTTGCCAGCTTGCATAGCTTGTTTTACAAGAATGATGTGCTTCATTCCCAGTTCTAAGGTCCAGATCATTGCTTAGAGCTGATGACATCCTTTCTTCAGCCTCACACCAGGAGGCAGTCAGCCTTGGTCAACTATAAAGTGAACTACTCAGTATGACATTACGGACTCAACATAAGCGGTCTTGAGAAACAGAGGAGATCAGATTATTTTAAGTAATCAAAAGATAAAAAGAGGAAGATAAGATGAAGTTGGATGTTTGATGATGTTTTCACTCCATGACTGGAGTGATTTTAATGTCAAAACTAATTTAGACTCATAAAACAATTTCTCTCTTGAAATTCCACAGAAAATGTATCTAAGACAGAGTCAATAGCCTTGTGGGCAGCATTCCGGAATGTAGTGCAGTTGCGCTTTGGGAGACCCGAGTTTGAGTCCTGGCTTGTGGTCCTTTCCCGATCCCATCCCACTTGTCTTCCCACTTGTTAAGTTCTGTCCCAATAAAGACAAAAATTCCAAAAATAAACCTTTAAAAAAAAGATTGAGAAAAAGAAATGCAGTTATTAGCTTTACAGGAATGTCTTTTTCAGTATAAACATGTTTCATGGTGCCTTTTCAGAATTGTAGTCAAGTTTCATCACCATTGAGAGCTTCACGTGGTTCTTTTCTATAAAGTAGGTAACCCACTGAAACGAGATTATTATGTCTTTGTGGTTTTTCTCAACTTCATTCCCCTAAAACAAATTAGTGATTTAATGAGTGACTTTCTCACAACGAGACTTCCCAAGCCAGAGGAAGACCGTGAAATTTAGTAACTCAAAAAATCTTTCTTCATGAGCACAAAATCCTCAACACACTCAGTGAAGCTTATACTTAAATCTTAGTGTGAGACCGGACATCTGGGTGTTGCTCTTTGCCTCTTCTGGGGTAGGAGAACAGGTTTATTTTGTCTTTTTTTCACAAAATTGATCCTGAGGTTGTGTTTAAATAAAGATGGCCAGGATAATGTCCCTTAATGACTTAGATTTAGGCTGACGTGATGATGGCATTGTCCCCGTTGAGTTAATGTGGCCTTGGGCACCATTCCTGTCTTCCGGTCTGAAAACTCACCTCATTGTTGTCAGTGACACGAAAGACAGAGATAAACCCAGAAAAAGTAGGACACAGAAGAAACCATATAAACAAGAGCGGTTTAGCACTAAAAGAAGGGGTGACTACACAGTCCTGACATTTTAGTCGCTGTGCATACAGTCCGTTAACAGTCGGCAGTGTTGTTTCCTTCATTCCCGTTTCCTCAGACAGTGACCTCCGTCTTGCTGTTGGTCTGATAGGCCTTAAGTTTGGGATGGGACTGATACAGCGGTTGTCCCCCGTAGTCTGTGGGCTGGGAGATGAACTCCGGTAGTGTTTTTATGCTATACTGTCTCCTGCTGCTGTAGATCTGTTGGCGAACAGAGGGTCCTGGATGCGAGGTCTGCCGGTGGACGTGTCTTTGTCCAGAATCCCAAGCTTTGAAGGCTGAGCTGGAAAGTTGAGGGTGGGTGATGGTTTTTGGGATGCGGGTCCTCTCCAACTGGTTGGTTGGGATTGAGATGGACAGGGGGGAATGGATGTCATGGGAGGGGAGTACCTGGTGGAGATAGGACTTGTCTTTTGGGTGCATTGACATCGGCTGGAAAGGTACAGGAGGGGAATGATACTGGGAGAAATCCATTAGTGGATAGCTCTTGTAGTAACCCCGGCTTGCAGTATCGGCTGTAAGGGAGGACAAGAAATGGAAGAAGTTAGACAGACAAACATAAGATTGTAATTGAGCTACAGTGGGTTTTCGCATTATTGAGCTACAGTCTTTATGTGTAAATTGAGCCCCTAAAGGGACAAGGGGATGGAAAAGAATATGAAGGGAAAGGAAAGTGTAAATTCCACTGCTATTGGGTTCTCTCACAAAAGTTCTGTGTTTCCCAGAGAAACTTTAAGTTCGCTTGTAAAACCTTGGCATTGTTTGCGAGGAAATGCAAAGTTTCTTGTAGGGTAGGTGAAAGTTTCCGAGTTCATCACTGTGCCACAACGCATAGCCTATATATATATACACACACACACACTCATATAAATACACAAACATTTAAAATTTTTATAATGGCTTACACAGAAATAGTACAGAAATTTTAATGTTTCTCTTGAAATTTGTTTTAGATTTAGATAGACAATTTAATAGTATTTATAACTCCTAACTTAATAAAATAAGCTTTTTTTACTATGAGGAATTATTACATCAAAATGTAGATCTGTGTGCAGGTAGACTACTTTATCTGAATGAAATACATACACTTCTCTCGCATTTGCTTGTGTGCCAGCGATTAACCCTTAGGTTGCCGATCCCTGGTGTAGAGCTTTACTAGCACTAGCAAATTCAGTTTCAGTGCAAACACAGTTTCTCTGTGTAAATGAGTGTTAAAAGGGATCATAATCACAGATGTAGTGCTGTTTTCCCGGTGTGTTCGGAAAGCAGACCGGAAGGGAAGGGCAGATTCATTCATCAAGGATGGACAAAACACCATTATACATGCTGGACGAAGATCATATTTTCTTGGTCTGTTAGTTAGACTTCACAAAAACCAGACTGGTATGATTTCAGTTTAACCAAAGCGTTTTGATGACATTTTAAAAACACAAACTATTGTTTTAGTCCAATTGAAATCAGATTTTTAAAGAGCATGTACACATATTTAAAAATTATTATTTTTAAATCATCAAAGATCTAATAAAATAATGTGCACCATGTAAAATCCATCCATTGGAACCATGAGTTAGGTGTCTCAACTTTAAAACAAGTCTTGATGAAGGACATAAAACAGCAGTGTCTGTATTCCTGTTGAGATGTCCATTGGGAGCTTGTCTATTTTATTAAACACTGACTTTATGTTCCCTGAAATGTTTAAAGGTCATGCCTCGGACATGAGTTATCTCTCTTCTCACGGTATTTACCTGCGAGCTGCTCACTCTGTCTCGCTGAATTAATGTATGCTAGATGCACTTGTTCAGTTTGTTCTTGTATTGAGTAAATCAGAAGGTTTTAGAAGGTGTGTATGTCAGGGGACATATTTTATATCGGGCTAGATGCCTGAATCACAAAAAAAAAAAGAAAAAAGAATTGAGTTCCTGTGGATGCTCTTTTGGTCTTAGCCTCATCAAATCCAGTATCAAATTTATAAACTGATGTCAGATGGCATTCTTTCAAGTAACATAGTCATCAAATTATATTTGTATCCTTTTTTCTCATTCATTACTTTCTTCTGATTCAAAGAGATGACATCTGAACATCCTTGAGCTTACTACATATAGGCTGTATTGTCTGTGTGCATCATCTTCATCATCACCATAACCACGGTGTGCTGATTGCAGACCATTCTGTCAGATACAGACGTGTTCATATGTGAAAGTATCTAATAATGTGTATGTATTATGTATGTGTCATTATGTCACTGAATCATTGTGATCCAGACACTATTGGCTTGACATGTTCCCAGAATATAGGGCAGGCTAATGCTCCTGCTTAAAAGGACAAAAAACCTCTCAAGGCCACAGCTTTTTTTCTTTCTTTTTTTTTTTTGCTGTCTTTTAAAATATGTAATTCTTTGGGAAAATACGCAAATAGCCATTTATTATTTAAACGTTTTTTCAACCAATCACAAACTCGAGAAAATAAGAACAGTAATCAGGCACTCTCAAACATACAGTCTATTTTTGTAGAATTAACTTTTTGCATTTAGAGGTCCTGTGTGAACAAGACCCATTGTTGAAATTACAAATTGTTGAATGATTTGCTGGCTGAAGACATTGTAACAATACCAAAATAAATTCTGTATCGATGCGTTTACAACACCATAAGATTAATGATTTGAGTATATCAAACAAGTTTTGAAGAAGCGGATTCAGTTAAAGCCCATTCACACCAAGAACAATAACTATAACGATAAACTGTATTAGCATTCACAAATTACAAAAATGTTCTGTTCATTATAAGCATGTGCTGCAGTTATGTCGTCAGCTGGATTAAATGCTCAAGCTCTTTAATGGGGCCAATGAGAATTGTCAAGAGGATTTTTTCATTCCACTTCCCAGACACAGGTATAACAGGAGGTGGCTTGCATCCACTCATTCAGATTTGTTCTTCGGAGCCGAGAAGAGGTGCCTGTGATTCTCTATCTATTTACCTCTGCCTGGAAGCTTCGTAGGATTCCTATTCGCATTTCAGTGGTTCTCTCTCCCACACGCACATATAAGTGCAAGAGAGTTCCTCTGGGCGATTCAACGAGCAACTAGAAAGAGACATTTTCAAAAGAGAATATTCTCTAACAAGAGTTTTTCTGTAAAAGAGAAATATCCTCTAAAAGAGCAAACATGGATCTTTTTAAAGTTACTTTTTCACCCGTGTATTTCTGGATGCGGTCGACACCTGTCTATCAGACGCCACGATCGCTGCTGCAGTTTGGGCCATGCTGCTAATGCTGATCAGCTTTTGTGGATGGTACATGTACAGTGGTCGAGAGAGATTAACACAATTCAACTGAAGAAAACACATGCAAATAGAAAAAAAAACACCAGCAAATGAAGAAAAAATCTTCATCAGTTTAACCACACATGTGCAGCCAATGCTCACAACGCAACCAAATACAGAAACGCACCACAACTGCAAAAAAAAACACAAAAAACATGCAAATAGAAAAAATTGAAAAAAACACCAGCAAATTAAGAAAACATCTTCAGCATTTTGACAACGCGTGTTGCAAATACTCATAACGCAACCAAATACAGAAACGCGCTGCAAATAGTACAGACCTCCAAGGAAATGTTTCAAGGTGACCCTAACAAGAGACGAACCTGGCTGGGGCATGCTTATTGTTCAATGTCTACTTGTCAGTGGTGTTGTTGATGACCTGAGGTGAGGTGTTTATTTTAACGTCTGCAGCCACATTTAACATTTGTGCATTTCTGTATTTGCTTGTGTTGTATTTGCAGCGCGTTTTTGTATTTGGTTGCGTTGTGAGTTTTTGCAGCACAAACGGATGAAGGTGCTTTCTTAATTTGCCACCGCCTTGCATGACTTGCATAACAATGTACGTAACTCCCCTATACCAACTAAGCTACTGAAAGAGATGCTTCCAGAAGTTATAGATCCTCTTCTTAATATTATTAATTCATTATTGTCATTAGGATACGTACCAAAAACTTTTAAGATGGCTGTTATTAAACCTCTTTTATTTAAAAAAACACAACTTGATCCTAAAGAATTAGTTAATTATAGACCAATTTCGAATCTACCTTTTCTGTCAAAAATACTAGAAAAGGCAGTCCTCACAACTGTGTTCCTTTTTAGAAAGAAATGGTATCTGCAAGGATTTCCAGTCAGGATTTAGACTGTATCCTCCAATCTCTTATCATTCGATCCTGGTTGTATCTCTATTAGTGTTACTAGATCTTAGTGATGCATTTGATATATCGACCACAACTTTCTTTTGCATAGATTTGAAAATGATGTTGTCATTAGTGTAATTGTGTTGGCATAGTTCAAATCATATTATCTGACTGTTACCAATTTGTAGCAGTAAGTGAAGAGGTGTCATATCGATCACAAGTTCAGTATGGAGTACCTCAAGGCTCAGTACTAGGACCGTTGCTTCTCACCCTGTACACGCTACCCTTTGGGAGATATCATTATGGTGCATGGTGTTAGTTTTCACTGTTATGCTGATCATGCTCTTTATTTCTTCGCATCACGACGAAACTTACCAATTCACAAAATTAACGGAATGCATAGCTGATATAAAAAATTTTGATAACTAGTTATTTCCTACTACTTAATTTTGAATAAACAGAGATTCTAATTATTGGACCAAAAACCTCTGCAAGTAATAATCTACAACAGGGGGTTTTCAAAGTCTAAGACAGTGGGCCTCCCTTTTGACACAACTTACCCAATTGGGCATCAAGACCTGCAGTGTATACGAGGCCTTCTTTTCAGAATAATAACAATTTAACTTTTTTAATTTATTAATTTAAACTAATTATTAGCCTATAATTTTTACCACTCTCCACACCTCCCCTGGCATGCTCTGGCGCCCCCTGGGGAGGCACGCCCCACACTTTGAAAACCCCTGATCTAGAATATTGTCTAACACTTGATGGATGTTCTGTCAAGTCTTCGTCTTCAGTTAGTAACCTGGGTATGCTCTTAGATACCATTCTTTCATTTGAAAGCCACAGTTTTAGCATCTGTAAAGCCGCATTTTTCCATCTTAAAAATATATCTAAATTTTGACATATGCTCTCAATGACAAATGGACAAAAGTTAGTTCATGCATTCATGACCTCAAGGCTAGATTATTGGAATGCTCTACTGGGTGGTTGCCCTGCACGCTTAATTAACAAACTCTGGCTGGTCCAAATTACAGCAGCTAGAGTTCCTAGACGAACTAGTAAAAATGACCATATTAGCCCAGTTCTGTCAACATTGCATTGGCTCCCTGTATTAAACCTTACATACATTTTAAAATCTTGCTAATTACTTGCAAAGCATTAAATGGTTTAGCTCCTCAGTACTTGAGCAAGCTCTTAACACATTATAGTCCTTCACGTCTATTCTGGCCAGTTGATAATCAACTGGTGATCAACTGTAGATCCTTTTCTTATTTAGCACCCAGAACACTGGGGACAAAACCGGGAACACTTCCTTTAACATCCGATGTACTTGTTACATCGTAAGAAGAATGGAATCTACGCGAATATTAGTCTGTCTGTCTCTACCTTATCCCGAGGTTACCGTAGTCAGCCAGATCTGGTCCATCCAGATCAGATGGTGGACATGCACGACCAAAACGCAACCCTGAATGTCAGCAGAGACCGTGTCTACTAGACAATCCCCTGTGAAGGCCTTGTCGACATGATAGCCACAGATCCACAGCAAAAACCACAAGAACCAGACAGGTCCAGACACCATGTTCATTCCTTGGTCCGAGGAGAACTGGTCCCCTTGACTGAGCCTAATTTCTCCCAAGGTTTGTTTTTCTCCATTCTGTCACCTGGTGGAGTTTGGGTTCCCTGCCACTGTTGCCTCTTGTTTGCTTAGTTGGGGACACTCAATATTCAACCATATTATTGATCTGACTGTACTGATCTTAGTGAGCTGGAAGATGTCATCATTTTTGGCAAAACTGCTCTATAGATTAAATGAACTCATTTAATAATTGATTATCTTTACAACGGAACCGAATCAACAATGAACTCAGTCTCGAAACAGAGAATTGCAATTGCTTTGGCATAGCAGGCCCAGGGGTGATGTGCCCCCTAGGAGTGAGAGCACACTCCACGAGAAGTGTTGCATCCTCGTCTCTAGCGAACGGCGACTCTCTAACAGACGTCTGCAGAGCAGCGGGCTGGTCGACACACAATACTTATGTGAGATTTTAGAATCTCCAGGTTTGAGCCAGTTTTGTCCTGTGTGTTATCAGGTACGAACAGGCAAGCTGCATGAAACTGGCCAGATGTACTGCTTGCACATAGCGCCTTCCCCTATCTGAGGTGGTAACGTGCAAAAAATAAATAACAAAAATAACAAAAAGAAACAGCTGAAGTGACCTGTTCCCATTGGAAGAACTGTTATTTCTGTCCCTACGTAGTATGAGGGACTACACGGCATATGTGGGGCATTGGGAAAGTCATGATGTAGCGAGTGCACTTGTTATCCAGCCCGACTTCTGAACCACCAAACCTCGTGACATGGTTCAGCTTGTTGTGCCGTTTTCCAAAGGGACCCCTAGTGTCAGTAGATCGACATAATGTCGACGTGACTGACAGATTGAGAACATCTTGGTTACTGTTGTAACCTTCATTCCCTGATGTAGGGAACAAGACATTGTGTCCCTCCTGCCACAACACTGAACTAACCGCTGAAATGACCGGGGCACTGTCTCGGCTCCTCAGCACAAACCTGAATGAGTGGATGCAAGCCACCTCCTTTTATACCCGTATGTCTAGGGAGTAGCATGCAAATTTCACTCGCCAATTCTCATTGGCCTTTTCTTAAGTATCAGAGGTGTTTGGAGCTCCCAAGTGTGAACCCTAGTGTCAGTATATCTACAAAATGTCTAATTTCCTCCATCAGGGAACAGAGGTTACAACAGTAACCAAGGCACCGACAAAACGTCTTGCAAAACAGTAACCGACAAAACGTCTTGCAATTATCTATTTTGTGGAGAAAATACCAGCAAAAGTAGACAGAACCTGAAACAAAAGAGCTCTTCTCCATGTAAGCAGATGAAGAAAATAGTTGACAGATTAAGGGTCTATTTAAAGGTAATTTACGTCAAATTACAAAAATTCGACAGCATTTTGGTGCTGTAGCTGTTACATGTGTGAATTGCGGATGTGATAAATTTACGAGAATAAGAAATTTTTATTGCAATTTTAATGGGTTTTGTGTATGAAAGTGGCCACTGATTGCCTTTCAAACAAAGATAAATACTATGCATCGTGAACAATAAAAACATCAAAATGTTTGAATGAGATGTAATAAACAAGGGAGAATGTTTATAGGAATCATCTCTTTTACCTGAAAGAACTAGATTATTTGTAGCTGAATTGAAAATAAAACTAAATTTCCCTCATTATACCTCTTTACACTAAGCCATTATAAAGGTCTGATGAGGCAAAAAATCTAGTGTGGCAGTGGATAAGCAACACCTTTTGTGTAGTGAGGATTCTGGCAAAACACTCGAATGTACACGTTAGTCTAAAAGTGTAGCCACCGGCACTGGAATGTTAAATAATATCGGGACTGACAGAGTAAAGTGCCCCAACTGTGGTCCTGTCATGATTCATGTCTTGTTTCACTGGTTTTGTGTTAGGATTTTAAGTTGTGGTGTTTTCTGTTACTATTGTTTCTGTGTTCACTGCCTATGTTCAGTTCCTGTGTTGGGCTTTGTAGTCCTTTTGTTGATTGGTTCCCCCTGTTAAAAAAAATCATGAAATCATGAGAGGGATCACCTCCATTTTGGCCAAATGAGCCAGTACTATAAAGTCTGTCACAAAGTCCTTCAGATCTCCTTGATCTCCTTGACGGAGACTCTTAATCCTCACAGCTGGATCCATGAGGAGTGAGGTTTTATAACAAAATAAACTTCAACAAATCCAACACGGACACCAGAGAAACAATAGGAACAGAAAACACAACAACTTAAAAGTCAAGACAGTGACCACAACAGAAGCTGACTCTTTCAGTCAAACTCAGGGACTGTTGTTTATGACGTCCATCAGAGCATTAAATAATTCAGCATCTGTGAATAAAGTATGTTTGTGCACATAGTAGCATGTCACTGTTCTTACCAACTGCTTTCAGAGAGTTGTACTTATTCAGCGCCAGGCCTGGTATGCTGAGGTTGCTTTGAGGATGAGAGAGTCCGGCCGGTGTACCAAAAGGGAAGCCGGCATTGTTTAGATGGTACTGTTCTGGAATACAGAAGGATAGAAGAACATTAAAATGAAAAGTTTGTATATGAGGGTACAATATTTCATAAATGAAAGTATGAAGTTTGAGGTCAATAATATTTCAGCAATTATCAAAAGCAACAGTAAAGACATAATGTTACATAAGATTTATATTTCAAGTACATTTTTTCTTTTGAACTCTATACATCAAAAATATATATATATATATCACAATTTCCACAGAAATATTAATCAGCACAACTGCTTTCAACATCAATAATAAAACTTTCTGAAGGATCATGTGACACTGGACACTGGAGTAATAGCTGATGAGTAGTTTATCTATTTTCAAAAGCACAAACTACTCTGTTATGTGCAGGCTGCTGTTAGTGGGAAAACATGCTGTTGATTGAGTCATTTTGTTGAACTGCAATAGAGAACTATTTAAATCCGCTCTATATGCAGTGACCCTATATTGACCATTGAAATGTGGTTCAGATGCTCCAGCCTGAATGACCTATTTTTCTTTGTAAGCTGTGGGTGACGGCACAGGAAGGACATTGATGCATTTAATGAATGTTAGATGTTGCTTTCTTTTTTCCTGTTTGTTCCATTACTCATTAGTCACATCTCATTTAACACGAGCGATGTGTTGAGAGATGTGGACAGCCGTTCTTTTAGGGCAAACCTGTGTTACACATTCTGAAATCATCATGGCATTTCCAAGAAGTGGTAATGTGTTTTTAATGCTTTAAATAAATGTTGCATTAAAGCCAACAGTATACCCTTCAGTGTGTTAATTCAGACAAGTATACCCAAAAACTCTGTCGGGGACTGTTCTGATGTCATCATGGTGCATCAAAGGCATGTCTGGGTAATTCTAATGTTGATTTTCATGCAAATTACATCGGTTGAACCAAGCTTGCTCAAGATCATTTAAGGTATTCTCTGCTTTTTAGTCTCTGCAGGTGTAGATTAGCTGTCTTTTATGTTGTTTAAGGGAAGTTTTACGCTTCTCGCCAGGTCTCTTTTCTAAACCTTAACTAAGAGTGTGATGCCCTAAGGACATTATAATACAACATCAGCACTGATATTAACCACCATTTACTATCTATGTGCTCTCTTGACACTCTCGGCTGTGTTTGATAATGATGAAGAGTAAAGGGAGGAACTAATGAAGAGGGTTTGTCGGGGTAAAGCAGGATGCAAGGCTTAAGCATCACAAAGAGAAATCAAACCAGACTGTTCGTAAGATTAAGTATATGTGATCTAATTGAGCGAGAGGGATAGATGAGCGAGGGTGATGTACTCTGTACAAGTTAATGTATTCATTAGGTATTTCTGACTAGACCTTTGAAGTCAAAATCATTGTAAGAAAGTCCCGAGGGGTAATAACAGCTTTTGATACATTATGTAATATTTTTAGGGCTGTGTGCATTATGTACTGAGGGGTTTAGCATATTTCAAAAGCAGTTTCTGAACAGTTTTCAGATTCCTAAAGGTCCTAAAGCGCACTGCATTGTTGCTTTCCATGTGACCCTAATACAATTATAAATGTAATGTATGATAAACATTTAGTTGCTGTGGAAAAATATGTCATCAAAAATAATAACCAGATTTACAAACAACCTTTTCTCTATCTCCCCATAAGTGCCATGAACTGTTTTTTTTTTTTGTGTGTGTTTTTTTTAAATAGCCAGTGTTGTTGTTGTTAACTAAAACTGAAATAAAATAAAATGTAAATATTAAATGAAAAACTAAAATTAGAAGTGTTGCAACTAATGGATATATAAGTTGAAGTTGAGGTACTAAAATTACTAAACTAAATTCAATTCTAAATAAATTAAAGCTAATTAGAAATATAAAAAAACTACTAAAAATGACAAATAACATGCACATAGTGTATATACAGGGTTTAAAATGAACACCCGGCAACCCGCCAAATGCGGGTTCAAATCTACTGTGGCGGGTAATGCATATCACCACACTAGCCAATTTGGGGGATATGATTCATAAATTATGTTCTATCAATTTGCATGGCATCGGTATCAAAGTCCTTCACCTAAAAGGAGCCATTAGCAAAAATGAGGGTCGCGCGTAAAGAGGGTCTTTAAAGGGATAGTTCACTTTGAAATTAAATTTTGGGATGTTTTAGCTTACCTCAAGGGCATCCAAGATGTAGGTGTCTTTTTTTCCGCAGTAGTTTCAATTTTGATATTTTTAGGTCAAACCGTTCTTGTCTGTCAGTCATATAATGCAGGCCGATGGTCACTGTCTCAAAGAGCATGCACAGAGTCCAAATTAAAACAATTCCCCATCGTTCAAATTAAACAATTCCCCATCATAAGTACACATTGATGGCCTAAGACACGAAACGAGCGGTTTGTGTGAGAAAACGAACAGTATTTATATAGTTGTTACCTCTTATACACAGCCATGTCCAAGTGATCTGAGAGCGCGGGCGGGTATAGATATATACACTAGATGTCGCCTTGGCTACGGTTTCGTTCCAATGAACTGCCGTAGCCAAGGTGACTTCTATTGTATATATCTATACCCGCCCGCGCTCTCAGATCACTTGGACGTGGCTGTGTACAAGAGGTAACAACTATATAAATACTGTTCGTTTTCTCACACAAACCGCTCGTTTCGTGTCTTAGGCCATTAATCGATTGGTTAATGCTCCACCAGAGCCCTAGGAGACAATTAAGAGACACATTTTTCCTACCCGTTCTCATAAATACCGCATGGCCAACTCTTTTGGGCAAAAATATGATAACATAATGTAAAATATATTATATTTAAAATATATATATTTAAAAAATATGCAAATTATTTTCAACAGCCAACAAGTTTCGGTGAAGCCTATAGCCATTCCATCCCTCTAACTATATTCTTTTTCGAAAGCATCCATGTTACGACTTGTTAATGTTATGAAGTGAACTGAGTTAACATTTAGCTGAGGTTTTTTGGCTTCAGGGACAGACTAATGTATAACTCAAAACAAAGTGAGATCCCAAAAGTGACTTCTCAAGCCCATATAAACTCAAAGGTAAACATCCTGCCTGTCATATTTGGGGATGGCAATGTGAATTGAATGGGGGATTGAGAATGTGCAGCAGAGATGCACTAATATGGGACGGGGTGGCATCTGTGCATTTGTGCGTCATTGTTCATGCTCTTCACTGGAGTGCCACCATTTCCCACTGAAGGCCTGTTGTGTATGTTCTTAGTCCTGAAGCAATGTAGACGTCTGTGATGCTTTAGTGTGAGGTATGTCTCCTTGTGAGTGCGCGTGTGTGTGTAGTGGCATATAAAAACAAAGCCTGAAATGCCAGAGGCAGAGAATTAAAGAGCGGACTGCATAAGGGGAAGTCTAAAATTGGACCGTTCGTCTTTGTGTTGTATGACACTGTCATGCCATAGCACATGTGCTCATATAAACACACTTTCTGATGCCTGATATTAACCTCTGCTCACTGGATAGCTTGAGGTTTAGACTTCATGCCTGTTATTTAAGTTTAAATTTTTTTCAAAGGTGAAAATGGGGTGGATGTGTTTTACCTATGCCAGAATCTTGCAAAATTACAGAAAATACAATATTTGTGTCTTTGGGCATCTTGGTAAGAAAGCATATGAATACAATCGTGGGTTCACCCAAAAATGAAAATTCTGTCTGAAAGACCTGTCTCTGACCTGAATGAAATACCTTCAAGTTGTTCCAAACCTGTATGAATTTCTTTCTTCTGCTGAACACAAAAGAAGATATTTTGAAGAATGTCGGTAACCAGACAGTTGATGGACCCCATTGACTTCCATAGTCGGGAAAAAAAAATACTATGGAAGTCAATGGCGTCCATCAACTGTTTGTTTACTGACATTCTTCAAAATATCTTCCTATAGATATTATAGCAGGTTTTACTTCTCTTTTTCTTTTTTCTTCATCCTATGATGAATTGTTCTCTATTGGGCCAGGAATTTCAGCTTCAGTTAAGTAAATAAGGTTGATTTTGATTTCATGTTGATTGTAAATGAAAGGGGCTGTTGCTTCAGCTTCAGCTCATATACAACATAATGCTATTGGTGCCACAACATCCAACATCTCTTTCCGGGCATCTTGTGATTACACAGCCTCAGGCCCTTGAACCATCTAGTGCTTATCACATTTATTTTCCCAGGCACTGTGGCCATGTAATGTTCCCAATTTAACCCCAGATAAAAGCCAATGCGAAGACATGTCTTTTGACCGTGATATTAAATGTCACCTTCCCAGATCAAGACCAAAAACAGCACAAGAACTATAATCTTCACACTATTACTGAGGACGCAGAGAGTACGCAGTGAGATGTGTACAGTCACATCGCTTAAACCTCTAAGCACTTAGGAGCGAAACTTAAATCCCTTTCATAAAGAGCAGAGGAAAGTGTGCCGCTTAAGCCTGGCACAGACGCTGGATATCAGCATAAACCCCGCATCAACTGTAGGTCTGAAGCCCGCTGTGTCTCACGCCCGTGTAAATCCACCCAGTGCAATCGACCTCGCTTGTGTTTAAAGATGAGTAAGAAAAGGAGGTTCTAGATTTATTTTCTTCTGGCTCTTGAGGAGAAATGGAAATTATGGGGGAGAAAACCAACCAGAGAGAGAGAGGCACTTTATCTAGATCAAACTCACTAGTGGCAAGATGCACACCCGGGAACATTCACTCTAATGAGGGTGAGGGTGAATCTCAATAAAAGTATTTTATGCCCGTTACTAAATAATTCTGACTGAAGTATTTGAAGATTAATGAATGAAATTGTGAATAAATCATTGTATTGCAGTATTTTTTTACTGTAATATATTAAAGTATGCATATTTAAAAAATATATAGACACATTTTTCTAGATATTCTCTCTCTCTCTCTCTCTCTCTCTCTCTCTCTCTCTCTCTCTCTTTCTCTCTCTCTCTCTCTATATATATATATACACCTGTATATATACAGTATATATATATATATATATATATATATATATATTATTGCAATATTACAAAATATAATGCAATTTATTTATTTTAATGGCAAAGCTGAATTTTCATCAGCCATTAAAAAGATTGTGTATATACAAACATATATGTTCATATAGTTTTTATATCTTATTTATTTATTTTAATGTTTGAGCTTTTGAAAGTCAGTGGGGTCCAATGCTGTCCATGGAATAAAGAAAGTCATAAAGGTTTGGAACGATATCAGGGTACATGTCAGAATTTTTATTTTTGGGTTTACTATATATCCTTATAAGATGTGATTTGCTCAAACTGAGGGCATAATTGTGATAGCTCAGAGATTTGTTTGCATGACATTGCAACATTCAAACCTACATCCATTTGGTTACCAGCCATTGATTGTATATGAGGAAAGTAAAGATGAAAAACCGCACTCTCAGGTTCTATTTTCATACATTTATTATTACCATGCCCTCACAGACGCGTTTCGGCCTAAGCCATCATCAGTGTGTACCAGAAATCACCGAAAAGATTGTTTTTTAAAAGAAACACATCGCAGGTGAACCTCATTCCGCAAATCATCAGCACCTTCAGGTGCATCAAGTTACCAACATTGTGGAAACACCAGGAATAACACAACATACCATATATAATGTCCATGTGACCCTTATGAACAATTTATACAATTTCGAATTACATGATTTCATAAACAATTCAAAGGCAATAATTCATTTAGACCATTAGGGTATACTATTTGAACTGTATAAAGAAATTAATTTCAGAATACATGGTAAATACATTTTTACATGATTTCAATGACAAATAACATGATTTCATAAAAAACAATTCAAAGGCAATTCTTCATTTAAACCATTAGGGTATACTGTTTGAAGTGTATAAATCCAAAATGCCTCTCGCTGAAGAAGGTAACGCTCCCTATTTCCACCCCGTTGAAAAGGTTTAACTAACTCAATGCCTTGAAATTTCAAAGTACAGATATCATGTCCAAACTCATTAAAATGTCTCGCCACGGGTGACTTGATATCATGATTGCGTATGTTACTTTTGTGTTCGTGTAATCTTGTTCTTAACTCTCTTTTTGTTTTACCAACATAACAGAGCCCACATGGGCATTTGAGCAAGTAAACAACAAAGGACGTACGGCAAGTAATTCTCCCTCTCACAGAGAATGTCTTGCCGGTCCGTGGATGTGAAAAGGAATTACCCATAATCATCGCATTACAATTAATGCAACTCCTACAAGGGAAATTGCCCGGATCAAGGGCTGTAAGCCAATTGGTAGGCGAAGTGTAAGAATCAGCTCTAACCAGCATATCTCTCAAATTACGTGATCTCTTATAAGCAAAAAGCGGAGGGTTTTGAAAAGTCTGGCCGATCTGTGTGTCACTCGATAAAATATGCCAATGTTTATTCACTATTGACTTGATCTTACCCGAAAGGGGAGAAAATGTCGTAGATAAGACAACTCGATTATCTGAAATGACTGTTTTTTTCTTAAAAAGTGATTCACGTTCAATACCACGTACCCTGTCCAAACTCAAGTCGAGATTCATATTATCGTAACCTTTTGAAAGGAACCGGTTATATACTACTTTCACCTGGTTTTCAAATTCTTCATCAGTACTACAAATCCTTCTTATACGCAAAAACTGACTATACGGGAGGCTTTTTTTCATAGATGGAGGGTGATAACTTTTAGAATGTAAAAAAATATTCTTATCTGTGGATTTACGATATACTGTCGTCTGAAGAGTCTGTCCAGTAGATCTAAAAACCTTAACATCAAGAAACGATATAGAAGACATACTGTATTCCAATGAAAATCGTATGGAGTCAATTCTGGAATTTAAGAATTCGTGAAATTGATTAAGTTCTTCAACTGTTCCACTAAAAACAAAAAACACATCGTCAATATATCGAAACCAACACTTCAAACAATGATGAAAAATGTTACTTGAAGAATACACAAAGTCTGCTTCAAATTTGCCCATGAACAAGTTTGCATAATTAGGGGCAAATGGAGATCCCATCGCCGTACCTTTCACTTGATGATAAAAACCGTTTTCAAATTTGAAATAGTTCATGGTCAGCACTGTATGTGCCAAATCCCATAAGAACTTTGTAGGAGGTTTATCAACATCTCTAGATTTTAAATAATGTTCTAAAGCACATAAACCTAAATCATGTGGAATATTAGTATAAAGGCTAGTTACATCCATAGTGCATAACAAATCAACATCTGATACATTGACATTCATCAGTTTACTCAAAAAATCAGTAGTGTCCCTTAAGTATGAGGGTAATGTCCAGACAATTGGCTTAATGTGCCAGTCTACATACTGAGAAATAGGCTCAGTTAAGGATTGGCAACCGGCCACGATTGGACGGCCTGGAATAGTTCCCTCGCATTTTTTGTGGATTTTCGGCAAGGTGTAAAAAACCGGTCGTACTGGATGAGTTTGTAATAAAAAGTCAAATTCCTCCTTAGTGATGTAATTGTCTGATTCGCCATCAATCAAAGTTTTTTTTATCATATTAAAGAAGCGACTCGTGGGATCGCAAGTCAGGGAGGAGTAGAATTCCTGGTCTCCGAGTTGATTAAAAATTTCATTACGATATGAATCTTTGTCTTGTATTACAACAGCACCACCTTTGTCGGCAGGCTTGATCACAATTGAAACATCTTCACTAAGAGCCCCCAAAGCTTCACGTTCTCTGATCGAAAGGGTCGGGAAGAAATGCCGATCTCTTGTGAATAAGTGAAAAACATCCTGATCAACCAGCCGGCAAAAAACTCATGCACTTATTTCATTATTTATTGTTGTTTCAATAAATAATTGTTTTTATTTATTTGTTGTTTCTTTTTATCGCTGAAGCATATTTTGATGGACTGTGATGGCTTGAACTCTTTTCAGTTGACTCTGAAAAGACTTTTAATAATGTATGAAGAATGAAGACCAGATTTAGTTTTAGAATCTTTATCAAAGATAAACTTTCTCTTATTTTCTCAATTTTTTTTTAATTAACTTTTAATTTTTTACTTGTCTTTCACTTTTTTCACATCATAAATATAGCCAAGGTAGCTGGCGTTAAACAATAAACAAACAATCAACAAGAACAGAAAGTGAGCAGCTGTAAGTCAGTAATTCACAGTGTACGTTGTCATGCAATACTCTTGGGAAGTGAACCCCGTTGGGAAGCTGTGTGAGCAGACATGTACAAAAGTGATGCATCCATAAATGCAGAATCTATAGTAGTGTTTTTTTTTTTTTTTTTGCATGTTGGGAGAACATGTAAGTGATCTCACCGCTGCGGCTGCGAAGCATCCTGGCAGAGATGCCATTTGCACCGACAGATGTGGTGCTGCTCAATGGTCCATCCACAGGACTCACCTCCCCTCCTGGCTGCTTCAGCAACTCCTGCAGAGTCCTGTGAGGAGACAAGAGTAATCATTTACCCAAACATTAGATACAACAGGGATGTCATTCAGGATTGAATCAAGAATGCTTTTATATTTACCGTTGAATTCTTATATTTGATTTGAGGTAACAGGAACTAGAATTGTAATTCCCAATTGAATTTTAGGAAGTACAATTCAAATTCTATTTTTAAATTTATAAATGCACTACAATTCAAGGGTTTGGGGTCAATGTCTGATAAACACTCACCAAGGCTGCATTTATTTGATAAAAAAATACAGTAAAACAGTAATATTGTGAAATTATCATTTCAAATAATTGTTTTAATATATTTTAAAATATGATTTATTCCTGTGATGGCAAAGGTGAATTTTCAGCATCATTACTCCAGTCTTCAGTGTCACATGATCCTTCAGAAATCATTCTAATGTGCTGATTTGGTGCTCAAGAAACATTTATTATTATTATTATCAATGTTGCTGAGCTGCTTAATATTTTTTTTGGACTTGTGATACTTTTTTTCTTCATGATTCTTTGATGAATGTAAAATTTAAAAGAACAGCATTTATTTGAAATATAATTTTTTACAACAATGAAAAAGTCTTTACTGTCACTTTTGATAAATTTAATGTCCTTGCTTAATTTTTTGTTTATTTTCTTTCGTAAAACATAATCTTTCTAACCTCAAACTTTTGAACAGTCGTGTATTTATACTAATTTAATCTGTGAGCCCCTCCACTGAAAGATTGTTTTATTTTTTTTATTTTTTTTTATCTCATTGGACAGTTTAGAGTAACAGGAAAGTAGGGGGGAGAGATAGGACAAAAAGATCAAAACATGACTCCGGCTGGAGTCAAACCCGAGTTCCCTTGAGCCAACAGTGCATATTTGTGTCATGGAAAAGTGCGCTACCATCTGCACCAATGAGTCTGACAGAAATATTAAATTTTGTGCTTTATGTTCTAATCTCATATAAAAGGTGAGATCAGAAAATGATTGTATCTCATTTTGCAGACATTTTGTCATAGGGCATTTAATCAGAGCAGTCCTGTCCATAAAAACCACATCCCTTCCCTGTTTTGCTGAAAAAGTAAGGGTAAAGATCTGTAGCTATGACAGGGCATATCAGTATAACATTAGTGGTTTGGAGCTGTGAGTCCCGAGGCTGACAATCAGCATATTGTCATATTTTATCAATACTGTCATTTAGCATCTGCTGGCAGTCAACAGACTGTTTGTGTAGCAGGCAGTCAATGAATTCACACTCAATATGTTCTCTCTACACACTGGATGCACTTTAAATCCATTACACTAGTCACATTAAACAATAAATATGTCTAAGCAGTTAACAACTCTTGGCATTCACAGGACTGCAGTTATGTTGGCTTTGTCCTAGAGTTCCCGAACCCTTTCCTGCATCTCTGTGTCCTGGGTGCTGTGTTCTTCAAATCCTTGACACTCCATTATTGTTCTATTTCCTACGGCCTCCACTTGCATCTCTAGTGAGCTCTCTAATTCTGTCCAACACCCTTTAACCAACAAGGGACTGTGATGAGATCTAATGTGATTGTCAAGCACAAGCGCACTGGCCTTTGGCCGGCCGATGCCAGTGGCAGTAGGCCACCACGGCCTAAGAAAAACAACACATCAGAAAGGCATGAGAATATAGTCATCCTGGTGATGACTTCTTCCAGGGAAGACAGAACAAGCATTTGCAGTGGAGCAGGGAAACAGATAGCAGTGCAATTGGATGGGAGCAGCCGTTCCTGTGCTATCTCCGTTTGCATCCCATCCTAGTGTTTTTGGAATTCTCTTGAGGAGAGTAAAACTCAACTCAAACTAGAAGATAAACATCATCTGTTTGTTCTAGGTCTCTCTTGGGAGCTCACATATATCAGTCATTGGGTAGGACAATGATGGACAGCTGTTCTCCTTTCTCAATTTGTCCATGATATGGGTGCCTGAGCATTTTTGGTCTTTTTGGGTGGACTCAGATGCAGTATAAAGGGAAAATACGGAATATGAGTTAATGTGAGAAATGGTAATGCTCAATATGGCAGCTGTAGTATTTGAAGTTCTCTCTTTTAAGAACTGATCACAAGTTTGCTTTTTCTATATGCACATTTACTTAATTTGTTTAAGCTATGGAAGCGAAATATGACACCATTGTTGTTAGTAAATAAATGTATCATTTGAAATATACAGAACCCCTAAGAGGACACGGTCATGGGAAAAAATATAAGATGTGAGGAAAATGTTTATTTCAGTGTTTTTGCATTCGCTTGCAAAAGTTTTGTGGTTTATTGGCAAAATTTACAGATTTTCATCTGTTTGCAATGAACAAATCAACAAAAGTAATTGAAATAGCTCAACACAACAAATATTTCAAGTGGTTTCGCCAAATTCAACTGAAAATGCAACGTTTAATGACTTCTGCAGTCTCAGAATTATTCAACCCCTCAATGGCAAGCATCTTTAGTACTTAGTTGAACACCCTTTTGCTGTTATGACCTGCTGCAAACGAGATGTATAACCAGACACCAGCTTCTGGTAGCGTTTCTGAGGAATCTTAGTCCATTCCTCATGAGCAATGGCCTCCAGTTCAGAAATATTCTTGGGTTTGCAGTCTGCAACCACCTTCTTCAAATCCCACCAGAGATTTTCTATGGGGTTCAAGTCAGGTGACTGTGATGGCCACTGTAGACTGTAGAATCTTCCAGGAATTCTTATGAATCTGCAACCAAGCCTTGGTGGAATTTAAGTTTCAGCTTCAGCTTCAGCTTCCTCACTGACGGCATGACGTTTTCTCCTGGGACTTCCTGATACTTCAATGAATCCATCTTGCCTTCCACATGCTGCAGGTTTCCAGTGTCAGAGGATGCAAAGCAGCCCCAGAGCATCACCGAGTCACAAGCATGCTTAACTGTAGGCAGAGTGTTCTTTTCAGGATATGCTTCATTCTTCTTCCTCCAGATGTGATCCATAGGGCCGAAAAGTTCCAGTTTTGTTTCATTGCTTCACAGAACAGAATCCCAAAACTTATGTGGCTTATGATTTGAGCACTTTTCTTGTGCTTTTGTCAGTAATGGTGTATGTCTTGGAGTTCTGTGCTGTTGTGAGGGATTCTATTCAGGGGGTTGAATAATTTTGAAACCTTGCTAATAAACCTGATTTGCAATGGAGGTTGAATAATTTCGATAACAAATATACTATAATATATAATTATGTATTATTATACATATTATATATTATATATATTATTATATATAATTATATATATTATTATAATTCAACTTAAAGGGGATTCATTTGTTTGTTTGTTTGAGGGATCTGTAGAAATACTAGTTACAACTATAGCATAACAGCTTTAAATTATATAATTAATACTATTTAATTGTTCATTTGTTAGTTGATCAAATATATTTGATAATTAAATAAAAAATATTACTGAAACATAATCTTGACAAACATTTCAGAGATTTTGTCCTTTACCCATTCTTTACCCATCCCATTTATATGCCTAGACTGTGTACAAAAAAAAAATAGCTGAAAGGAAAAATTGGTCCCATAATTGTTTTAGTATTGCATACATAAAAAATGGCTGACCTGTGGTTTTACCAAGATGGCCGTCAAGTGAACTTACTCGACTTCCGAGATAGACTTCTGAAGCGACTTTTGAGATATTGTCTGTTTGCCTGCAGTATGTGAGCCTTCCTTTCTAGATTTTTCTTATTATCTGTCTCTCTTATCAAGAGAATATGACAAATGCTGTGTGATTACCAGCTAGCGCTTTCATGTTGTTAAGGGGATAACAACTTAAAATCTTTTGGTGGTTGTTTTCATTCATGTCGACATGATTGTCCTCATTGAGGGTGATTTTTAGGATGTTCCATGCTAATGCTCAGACGTCTAAAGTCATTGCCTCCAGCTTTGCTAGACGTCCTGCTGGGCTTTCACCCTTTGCCTCGGTGCATACAGACTCAATCCTGACTCCCGCTGCCATGATGTCTCACTCACACACTGAATATGAGTTGCAGAGAGTGACACACATTTATTTCTCCCACAACACAGACTAGTATGTTTAGAATAAAAGTATGGGCCAGTGTCTCGTAAACAGTGTAGGAGATCTGATAAAAAGGGCATCCTGGGATAGCGCCACTGAGTCCTTCCTGAGGGGTTCAGTTCTGGCAGTCGACCATGCTGGGTCAGAAGCAGTGCTATCTGACATGATTGTTCAATCACAATAGGGCCAATTTGTATCATTCTCTGTCTCTCTCAGGCCTTGTCCACACTATTTTTCTTTTGAAAACGCATATTTTTCTCTCCGTTTTGGCCTTCCGTCTACACTGAGACTGCGTCGAATTTATATTTATGTAGACGTAGCCTCAGTCACTAAATCCTCATTCTGTTCCTATTGCAGATAATGGTGCATTTGTTTCTTACAAACTGCCTCAGGGTTTGCTTTGTAAAGAAGCCAACAACTAGCTGGTATGGACATTTATGTGCTATTTGAATGGCAGATAGTGGTTGTAAGGCAAATAATAATGTGTAAAAGGGTTATTTTTCTACTTAAAAGTATCATATACACTATAGGCCAGAATTACTAAACAGGGCAAATTAGCGTGAGAGTGCAATTCCATGAAAGTGCAGATGGGAGTGGAAAGTTCTGCGCTTGATCTAATGACGACATGCAAATTAAAGAAGACAGGATCATTTCCATAATGACCAACGTAATCTACCAAGAGTAAATTAGCATAGGGTTGCAAACAAGCAGAAATTAAAACTCTAGTGTAAATTCTGCCAGGAAGACTCAGTTGTTACGTCACTTATTGCCTTCACATCTAACCAATCATGTTCTATTACTTGTAGTATAAAAGATTGGTTGTTGCACATGTCTGAGTTCTGAGTTTTTGCATTAAATAATTCCGCAAATACCAGTAAATTGACTAGCGCAAACCTTAGTAAATCACCTTGCATGATTCATTTAAATACTCTCATCCCATAAATTTTGTGTCTGGAAGGGAAACTCCTACAAATGCATATGAAATAAGGTCAGCCACAAAATAACCCTGTCGACGCTTTTTCAGTTCCCATTTTTCACTTTTTAAAAAAAAATCCTGACAGTATTTTTTAACGCCAAAAGAGGGTTTGCATTGCTGCAAGCTGTTAGTGAATATGACCTAACCCTAACGAACTGAAATTTGTTTGGCTTTATTACAATTCTTTGGCATACATAGATATCAGTACAAAACAATGGGAGCCTAAAGAGGTTCACCCTTTTAATAAAGAGCTGATATACCCAACTAACACAAATTACAGAACAATGTCTTTTTGATTCAAATGAATAATTAGTATGGTTGTCTCACTTAATTGTAATAATCATTACTACATAATTTAGTGTAGTAATATAACCGGTTGCAGCGCAGTCATTCCTATGAGAGCTTGTACATGCGGCCCTGTCACATTTCCTCTGTGCCGCGGTGTTTTATCCTGAACAGGGTTCTGTATCTTTGGATCTGTGTTGAGTGATTTTATCAGCAATTATTCTTAGAATGCCATATCTAATTATATTGCGGGAGGAACAGCTTCGCCTCGCTTAATGCTATGTAGAACTGAATTACTCTTATGATGTGTAACCCGCAGAAAACCAATTAGTCAGATTCACATTGTGCCATCCCAATAGCCCCTCATGTCATTTACTTAATGTGCAGTTTAATGTGAAATAATTTGCACACTATTTCTATTATACTTGCAGCAGAAGTTTAGGGAATTATTCATAGTGATATTTCTTACTTTGGTAAAAACATTTTTACTCTTTCTTTTTGACAATTTCATTGACATGGTAAAAATGTTACATTGCCAAAGCATTAGAAATGTATGCCTGTTTCGCAATGCCAATTTACGGTAGTTGGTCCTGTCCTGGTTGCCCTTTTGTCATCCTCTCTCTATCTTTGCGTCTCAAGTGTAATGGAGTAGGGTTGTGAAATTGTTCCTCTTTATCCTTTTACTCTAAACAACTACCACTAAATTAGGTGACCCCCCTCCCTGAGGTTTTCCAGCTTTTACAAGAAATGTGGTTAGATATTTCTATTGTAAGAGTCAGAAAGTTTTGCATTAGATCATCATGTCACCCAGAGGGCAAATTTAGAGATAGAGAAAAGCCCAAAGAAAGCGGTAATGAGTAGTTTGTCAGAGATCATAGACCCTCACTTTAGCCTCAGAGGAACAGGAGGGCCTTGAAGTCACGATGGAGATGAGAGAGAGGCGGGGGGGGCCAGGAGGACGCAAATGTCAGTGCACACCCACTAAGACTCAACCATGCGAGAGAGACGTCTTCAGAATAAGAGAGACGCAAAGACACACTTGTACATACACATTAACACACAAACACAGCTACGAACAGCCACATCTCATTCATGTCAATTGAGTTCAGACAGTTTGGAGCCACAGGAAAGACACAGGTTAAAGCTCAGGGGTTTAAAGGTGGAGAGGGGGAGCTGGAGGAGAATAATTCAGCTTGATCTCTCCTCTGACTTTGTCCTTCTCTCCTTCCATTTTTCAAAAAGTAAACCTGAATTTATCTGCAGACAAACAGTTTTTACAGAGACTCACATATACGAGCTCTGATTTGAATGTGTCAGTACATTTCCTTTGCATTATAGTCTCATAGTCAGGGACTTCATTTTTACAGGTCATGGGGTTTTCTGACTTTTTAATGTTAAGGACACCCCAGATATGGAGATATAATGTAATTGCAAACAAAGGCAATACGTTCATGAATGAATAGTAATAAATACAGTAGAGTTTAATTATGATGACAACTGAATTATACTTTTTTTGCCTATAATACAACATATGCTTTGGGTACAAGAAAAGCGCAATATAAATTAAATGTATTATTATTATTATATAACCATTTTTAAATGTGATGCTTTAAATGTTTAAATTATTTTAAATTCAATTCAGATTCCTTTGTTTAGCGCTTTTCATAATATCACTGCAAATAAGCTGTATAGAAAATAGTGCCATACAACTATTAGACAAGATAAAGGTGACAATGGCGAGGGAAAACTCCACAAGACAATATGTAAATTTACTTATTACTGTTAACACATTTCGAAAAATATTTTTTCTCAGTTTTCCAAATTGCCTTTGAGGGCATGCAAGTAGACACATGCAATTGCCCTTGACTGTGAGACTTGAGTTTTAAGCAAATGATCTGTGAAGGTGTGATTGGAATGTGAATGTGTGGTTATTTTAAACACTTTTTTTTTTTGTCTACAATACTTAAAGAAACGATTTTTAGGTTAAGTCTGACTCAAAATGATGTGCCCTCTTCTGATCCAGAAGGTCTCACATTATGTAAATGTGATATCTCAAAGATCTCAGCCCCTCCGGACACCCGTATGGTGGAATACTCTGCCCAGCATGCTGATTCCATTCCTTTAACTGTGGATGGGATATTGTATGGTTCAGAATCTTGCCTTTGGTCTCGGCAAGCTGCTTAAGATGTGATCTGAATCATGGATTTCAGTATCACTGCTGGAATCCACAGTGCATTATGTCTCACATTATCATGACTCACATTCTCTGTGGTCTATATTATTTTGTCCCCAATGATTTAGTATGTCCTTCATTGTTCAGCAATGATACACATTTATAGGAATATAGGCCATTTCTGTGCTTACATAACAAAACTATGATCAAAGTATGGATTTTATAAGTTTAGCCTGATTGATAAATACTGCTTTCCTCTTCCACGATTAATTAAGGGTTAGAGATTTTCAGGGAATTTGACATATAACATTCAAATATAAAAGTGCCTCTATTATGCTTTTTCAAATATTATACCTTTTAATATAGCTGTTTATAAATGTAAAAGGTCTGCAAAGTTGCACGATAAATGAAGTTTATCTCCCAAATGAAAGTAATTCCAGTCTTCCTTCCAGCACAAACCTTTGTAGGTTTATAAAAAATGGTCTTCATTGGCTGACTGTGAACAGCATCTACTTCAAACATTGTAGTAGCTGAGGCCTGGAAGAGTTTGGTGCGTTTTCGACATATTGAGAAGACGCTGTTTTCTGCACTGTGCTGTAAATCCACTTTGCATGCACTTATAATATGTCTTGAATTGATATAGTAAAACAGATGCCATCATTGCTGTTCTTATCACAAGTGCTGAGGAAGATCAAGAGCTAAAATTCAGATATGGAAATGGGCGTATAATTTCTGACATGAGCTGTAAGCGGTAGACCAATCACAACAGACTGGGTTATTTGACCAATCGGAGAAGAGTAGGCTCTCGGAAAGCGAGGTTTAGAGAGACCGAATCCTTTATTGAACCATTTCAGACTCTGTAAGAAATGAGGTGATGCAGCAATATATTATGAATAAAGTGTTTTTGTCCCTATTGTAGGAGACCTCCAAAACAAAATTAAGAACCTCTTAATCATAATAGGGGCACTTTAAGGCATGGCTGAAAATGAAAGTGGGAAATTATTTAGGAGCCCAATTCAACATCTGAGCAATTGTTTGTGGTTCTTTTTAATGGTGTGAATGGATATGTATAAGTTAGATGTCTAGAGCAGCAGTAGCATCAAAAAGAGTTAATCTGTAGAGAAGTTGGTTTAATCTTAAAGCAGAGTGTTAATCTCAAGAGAACTCTTAATCTTGTAAGAAGAGTTAATCTGGTGTGCAGTTTTTAGCGTGTAGGAAATCTTGGAGAGGTGTTAACCTCAGAAAAATGCTAATCTTCAGATGAATATTTTTCGTCCTCCGCATGTGTTCATCTAGATAGGGCTGTTCGCATTATTGGGTCATTTCATGTCTAAAATTGAGTTGCGGCAGAATCCTGAGAGAATTATAAATTGTCTGTATTTTGTTTTATTGCTCATGACAGGTAATTTGATATTAATAAAGGGATTTTGAATATTTAGAACGATGAGAACAAAAGGTTTGATTTGACATGTGGAGGAAATTGAGACATAAGAAAAAATATTCTAGTTGAATGGGGTAAGCTTTTTAATGCATCGATGGCATGAATATTAAAATAACCCTAGGACAATACTTAGAAAATTTTCTTCAACTCTTTTCTTGTACATATGATTGTTAAATTCAGAAAAGCAGCTTACATATTAATGGCTTTAGTCTTGGCTTTATCCTGCACTACTTTGCTGTGTATGAAACAGATGTTAAGACTGGCCAAAATATCCTAGACCAAAATATCTTTGGCTTACCAACACACTCTGAACGTAATATTACGAACATACAATTAGCACTTTTAACATAAAAACATACCGACTTCTCTGAGTCTTTAGCTCTGTTACAAAACCTAGTGAGCGGTCTGACTAGACAGCATTTTAAAAACATATGTCTGCTTCTGGCACAAAGGCTATTAAAAAAGGTGCATAAAAATGGTCCCACAAGGGGAGTTTTACAGTGATGCCATAGAAAAAACATCATAGAACCTTTCAGTGAACTTTCTTAGTGTGAAGAACATTTTAATAAAATATTCCACTATAAAAACCTTTTGTGCAATGGAAATGTTCAATGGATGTTACCGGATCATCATGGAACCATATATGTGTAATAGATCCACTGGAGGCAAGTATAGTAGAGAACCCAAGTGCAGTAATTATTTAAACAAAACAAGATTAAATATTAAACGGAACGGCACGGCACGGCACGGCACGGCACGGCACGGCACGGCACGGCACGGCACGGCACGGCACGGCACGGCGGACATAAACTTAACCAACATTGGTCACAGGAAACAATCCTTGACCAAGACACATGGCAAACATGAGGGCTTAAATACACAGACTAATTACAAGACAAGGGACACCTGTGAACAATGATAAGACAATTGACCAATGACAAGACACATGGCAGGATCACATGACAAACAGGGAATCATATGACAAGACACAGAAACATGACAATGACAAAACCAAAATGTGACAATATGCCAATAAAGAACCTTAGTTTTTAGTGTCGGCAGTATTCTTATGGTGCTTTAAGATACCATCTTTAACCCAAAATCTAAGACAACCTCACATTTATTGTTTGCGGAGAAGAAAAAGAAGTAAACTACTAGAAATGCATTGAATGTGCATATATTTCAAATCTTAGAAGTATATATATATTTAAAAACTTATTAAAAAAAGTGTACTCTTCACAAAGTTGCTAACACACTTAAAGGTGCATTGCGCAAGTCTCTGAGTTTTTGCAGAACTATGCCCCCTCTGGCGGCAAGCGAAACTGCAGCCAGAAGTGTGCACGCTCACGGACAAAAGTTTTCTTTTTTTTTATCTTACGTGGAGTTTGCGTTGGTGTTTGAAATGAACTACAAGCCGGTCTCTTAGAATCCATCTTCTACGGAGAATGGCGGCGAATACACAAACCTGCCAGACAGCCAGGTGAGCGTGCCGTGAACGCGCATGACGTCACGCCCAGTCTAAAATTCCGGCCCGAATCCCTCTTATTTATTTTACTTTACAGGATTATAGAGACAATCTCAGTGATCAGAGAAGGGCTCATTCAGCCCATCAGGCAATTGTTTAAGCATGTATGGGTTAGAAAACGGGTATTTTTAACATGAAAAAGTTGCTTAATGCACCTTTAATACACATTATTTAAAAAATCACTTTTTAAGAATGTCAAATAATTTTTTTTACTTTACAGTACATTTTAAATCATTATGTTTTAAGCCTAGCTCCAGACTAAAATGCATGTATAAGCTGTTTTAACTAAAAGCAACTTGAACTGACATATCTTAAATGTCAGTGCCATTGTTTTGTCTCAAGATGCACACTAGTAATGTTTTTTTCTAAGACATGTTTATTAAAGCTAGTTACATTTCCTAATTGAACTAAGATCTAATCCTGGCTTAATCTAAGCCCTGTCTGTGAAACCAGGCCTTAAAGATATACTTACGTCTTACTTAAGTGGGTCAAAAAGCACTCTTAAGTTCAACTAATTGCATTTAATTTCAATTTATAACTATAACTTTCAACTATAATACATTTCAATTTAATTGTAAATAACATTACTTTCGCACTTAAGTATATCCTTTTAAAGTATATAATTTCAGCTGCTCCATTACAAGCACTCTTTTTAAAAGCATGCTAAAGTGTAGGCTACTTCTTTTTCACAAAGGTGTCCTAGAATGAATTGTGAAAATGTCCAAGAAATATCAGTTATAAAAACACAAAAAATATTAAATGACTATTTTACATAATGTGTGCTTTTTATAGTATTGTTATGGTTAGCGGTAACCAAGTTTAGCGGTAAGCTCTGTTGGAATCAATTGTGAGTAGTCACCCATTTGTTTAATTAAGAGAGCACTATTTTTGGAGCGTGTAGTTACTGGACCATTTCAGATTAGTCCCTTATGGGGGTACAATTTTATTTAGGATGTAGAGCAGCTCACTATATTTTGTTTAAAAAACAAAACAATTTCTACTCACCTGGAGTTACTGAGATCGTTCTGGCCTCCTCGGCTCTTCTCCAGCCCCAATTTTGTGAAGATTCCCACCAGGACCATGATGGCCACCACACCACAGATGATGTACACAATCATGTGAGTTCGATCCCGCTCATGGTCTGGCTGCACCTCAGTGTTGGTGGCCACAGGTTTTCCAGTGTTGGCCCAAATGGGAGTATCATAGTTGGAGCAGGAGGTCTGATCCAGTCGCTGCTGACGGAACTGGCAGCAGAACCGGTAGTAACAGGTGCCGCAACAGTACAAGAAGATACCTGCGTTACAATTAAAGGGAGGGTCCCACTGGCCCATCACATCGTAGTAACCCTGGCAACGGGTGCCAGTGGACGGCACAGTATTGTCCTCCACCTCTCCAGGTGTGGTCAAAGTTGGAGACCCCTCTGATGTCACAGAAATCAACAAAGGATCTAAGGTCTGATTGGCTGTTTGGATGTCCATATCAGTAGAAGTCTCGTCCTGTGCTTTAGTGGCCCGTCCCAGAATGGCAGTGAGCAGAAGATGAAGTAAAAAACTATTTCCAGCCATGCTTCACCCAACACACTGCACTCAACGATTTACCTCACTTTGAGAGTGAAGAGACCCAAGAAATGATTGTTAAAAGAAGAATTCTTGAAAGTGTTGAATGACTTTTATTGTCATACAACTAGATATAGTTAAGAATATTTCAAATAATTTAGAGTTTCAAAAGTTTTTTTTTTTTTTTTACTATTTAAAATTGTGTTTTTAGAATGTTTAGAATATTCATTTGTTTAGGTTTTTATTTTTACAAATTAATAAATGTGTTTATTTCAGAATTGTTTCAATTAAATAAAAAAATGCACTGTTAACAGGAAAAAAAGTATTCCTTCGACAATTAAAAAGGAAATAGTTACTGAAAAGTGGTATAAAATAGTTACTGAAAAGTGGAATAAAATATTAGTTTCTTTAATTGCAACTGCATTACCTTTGTACTTTCAGAGAGAAAATAAATACTTGGCCCTGGTCCTGTCCAGATATGCGTCTCATTTTCTTTTTCCCATTGTAGTTCAACACTTGTTCTCAGTGCTCACCAGTACTTCCTTTTCAGTTTTCTTTTCACCTCTGTAAACAAGCAGTCGCAGTAATTTGCCATAAAAAAATCCTTTCCAGTGGAGCGAGTGAACCCACAGACAGGTGTTTTAATCCACAGCGATCCACTCAGAGTGCTGTCTCTGAGCCTTGTGAAAGGCAACAGTTCAGGATTTAAATGAAAACTCCTCCCTTCTGTTCTCAGCATATCAGAGAGAGAGAGAAAGAGAGAGAGAGAGAGAGAGAGAGGGAGGGAGATTTTCCATCCAGCTGCTGGTTATAGTGTGAAAGGAGAGGAGACAGTTGTTACGGAATTATGTAATTTCGTATAATGTTTTGAGTTTGTATATTGTTTGTATTTGTATTTATTTTGTTATTGTTATTTTTTGTGTGTGTGCTTATTTTGCTGCTTTGTTTTAGGATTACGATGATTAGCTGTGAGCTGGCTCCACCCCTTTACGTGGGTTTAAGACCGTGCTTCCGTTTCCAGAGGGGGAGTTGTTGCGATTCCGGGCCGGTCGCACTTCTCCTGGCTCCTCTCCATTTATTACGATTCGTCTAGGGTTAATCGTAACAAAAGAATAAAATAAATAAACATGTCTCCCACGCCCAGTCCCCCTCCACTATGGTTTTGGGTCTGACGACTGGGCGTGGGAGACATGTTTATTTATTTTATTCTTTTGTTACGATTAACCCTAGACGAATCGTAATAACAGTACACTACTGAAGGGTTTAGTTCACAGGCTTTTATAGATACTGAAGAAAAATTTTGTTTTTGTTTTTCCAATTGAGAGTGAAGAACATGCAAAATTGGAAAATAAATATTTAATTATAAATTATTATCTTATTGTAAACAATTTATATTATAACGTATTTTATATGATATATCAATTGGTTTTGCAGCAGTCTGATCTCACCATTTATAAAGTTCATTTGAACAGCCTGTTCTGGATGTCTCAACCATCCCGTCTAGTAGGGCTGCAAGATTAATCACAATTAACATGAAATCACGTTTAAACCAATTTGACTTATTTCGATTATGAAATCGCAAAGGCTGCGATATTTTTTTATGTGCAGCTTGTCAGGGACGTACTGCTCTCTGATCAGTAGTAAATGCTGTTCCATCTGAAAGCACTGCGAGTTTGAGTTGCTCATAACTGCATTTGAAAAAGCGACACGCGCCATACATCTTTCCAAACATAAGAAGCATTTATGAACCTCTTGTCCAACAAAAGACAACATTTAATAAATCAATCCAAGCATTTCAATCTTCTGTTTATTCAGCTACAGCAATAGTATGATGACCATAGGGATTTCCTGGAATGACCTGCGTTATCTATTTATTTGGGCATATTTGGCGTGTCTGCGTGAGAGCGCCCACTGGCTTTCAAATGGAGCAGCATTTACTGCTGATCACAGAGCCATGCTGCACTGACAAGCTGCACATAAAATAATCGCAACCTGTGCCAAATAGTGTGCAGTTTTATTTCGATTAATCGTGCAGTCCTACTGTCTAGCAGAGACTAGATTTTGGTCTGTAAGTAAAGTGTTTCCCTTTTGAATGGGAACTCGCACTGCATCCTAGGATGCTTTGGGGAACGCCTCCAGCCTGACTGGTGTCTGAACGCGAGAATAACATTGGCCGGCGACAGCCTATGACTATCACGTCAACAATTTATTTTGTCTTAAGAATCTGTTTGTTTATGTACATGTGAAGACCATGGGTGCTTCTCAATACTCAAATTATGCTTCCTCATTTCCTCGCTCCTCCATCCTCCAGCCCGTGACCCGGAAACCGATCTAGTTGCACCATGAGGAGGCGAGGAACGAGGAGTGAGGAAGCTTCTTGAGGAGTCATAGACGAAGATACACTCATGGGCAAGTGTTTTTTTGCACTATTTTGCAAACCCTTCCTAGTTGTAGGCTCCTTCGTGAAAGTTGGAGTCTAGAGAGCCCGTTTTTTTCCTCAGGTTTGACTGAAGAGCAGAACCCTCCCCTTGAGTCAGGTTGTGAAGCAGGCTACTCCAGTCCCTGGAATGAGCTCTTTCGATCTCGAGAACCTGACAGGAAGTGAGTTTTTTGCCCCAGTTTGTGAACCCTTCTTTGTTATAAGGCACCTTCGGAAGTGTCTTGAGTCTTGAGATCTTACAAAGACATTTGGCAAGGTTTTCTGCTCCCTGTAATGAGCTTGTTCTGACTTCAGCATCATTCCACTATAGATAGTGACATTGAGTGGTATGGCTCTCTGTGAGTCTCCTTGGTGGAACTGTAGTGAAGGTGGGCGTTGCTAGGCTTTCTCTCGCTTTAGAGATTCGTCCTGCTAAGGCCTCTGCCCCAAGAGCTCCTCTTGGATAGCAGTATCGAGTCGTCAGGCTCTTTTTTGAGCCTTCTTGGTAAGCAGTCCTTAGTGTAGAATGTATTTAGGCCTCCTCTCACTCCAGAGAGTCGTCACACTGAGACCTCTGCTCCCCAGAGCTACGCATAAGATAACATGTCCAAGTTGCATGGCTCTCTGTGAGCCTCCTTGGTGAGGTGATCTTTTAGCATAGAGCATAGTTAGGCTTCCTCTTGCTATAGATGGTTGTTATGCTGAAGCATCCACTCTTAAAGCTCCTTGAAGGCAGCGGACTGGGTTGTAGGCTCTTTTTTGAGCTTCCCTGGTTAACTGTCTTCAAGGTGGGCGTTGCAAGGTCTCCTCCCCTAGAGATCCGCCTGGATGGCAGTATCAAGGCTTTTGTAAGCCTCCCTGGTAATCAGTCCTCAGTGTAGAGCATAGTTAGGCCTCCTCTCGCCTAGAGAGGCATCTTGGTGAGGCCTCCGTTCTTAGAGCTCGGTCTGGGATGTCACGGCAGGTTGTATAGCTCTATGTGAGCCTCCTTGGTGGAACCACCCTTAGGAGAGTGTTGTTAGGATTCATCTCCATTTAGAGAGTCATCATGCTTAAACCTCTGCTCCACAGAGCTCTGCTTGGAAATACAGTATCGAGTTGTCAGGCTCATTTGTGAGCCTCCTTGGTAAACAGTCCTTTGCGCAGAATGTAGTTAGGCCTCATCTCATTTTAGAGAGTCATCTTGCTGAAGCCTCCATTCGTGGAGCTCCACTTAGATACCATCAGGTTGTTAGCTCCTTGCGAGCCTACTTGATATTTGAGTGTTGCTAGGTCTCCTCTCATTTTGAGAGTGGTTTTCCTGAGACCTCCACTCGTCAGGGGTAGTGTCCCCTGAAGTGACAGGTAGGATATTCCTGATCCTTGGCCACATTCCCTTGAAGGTATTTGGAAGAATACCAGGCCCTGAGCTCTGTCCGCGGGGTATGTAGCTGGGGTTTCTGGCCCTAGGGAATAGAGCCACGGCAGCCGCTGGTGCGTACCATCCAGGACGGGGAATAGTGACTTCGGACCTAGCTCTGTGGAGTCATTGACTTTATGTCAGCTGTTTCATCCTTCAGCATGGCGGAGTGTGTATTTGTTCCCCAAAGCGTCCTAAGTCGCAGTTGGAGTTCCCATTCGACAGGGAATGTCTCGGGTTTCGATTGTAACCATGGTTCCCTGAGAAGGGTATGCCATGATTTGGGTATGCCTGCCCACATCTCCTTCAGACAAAAGAAGTTGTTGACGTGTACTACAGGCACCCTGTTATACTCTGGTTGCACCGGTAGTGACATCATAGGCTGTCGCCGGCCAATGTTATTATCGTGTTTAGACACATGCTTCAGACATCGTCCTAAGACGCAGTGTCTCGTTCCCCTTCTCGGGGAACCATGGTTACATTCGTAACCCGAGACATTTTCACAACCGACTTGGGGTCAGTAAAATATATTTTTTTAAAGAAGTTAATACTTTTTCTCAGCAAGGATGCATTAATTTGATCATTTTAAATTTCTATTTTAAATAAATGCTGTTTCCACACTGATTTCTGGCAGCTGAAAACTCAGCTTTTGCACAGGAATAAATTACATTTTAAAATAGAAAAGTTATTTTAATGATATTTCTCAATATTACTGTCACGGTGGGTTGAACACACAGGAGGTTTCAGGAGTAAGACCACATAAAGACACTACTGGACAAAGAAACTGAATGAACAGAGGGTTTACAGTTTTTTTTTAAATGCTTACACACTAAAAGTGGTACTTGAGGCCCACTTAGCAAAACAATTCACTCAAATATCTAATCTTCAGACAGAGTCTGCAAAACTACAAGCACATTATCTGCTTTATACTCAGTTTGCAATTGTGAAACAAACTTTTTGCAAAACGCTAAACACAGTTATTTACAGTAGACACATAATTAAAAACTAACAGGGATCACTGCAATTTAAATGCCACACTCATTTATCGCCTACCTACACCCAATGAACATGTGTGAAAACATTTATACCTAATTTGTTCACTTTAAATAAAAAATCAATGTCTTGAGAAATAAATAAATATTTTTTACCTCTTTGCATTTCTGTTTATAGTATAAATATAACAAATTTGAACACTTAGAAATCCAAACTCAATGTTTGAGAGATTGTTTTTGTAGACAGTTCAACTGAGGAGGAAAGATGGGGGTCTGGAGGAGGAAGAGGGACTGGCGAAGGGCAGGAGACGTAAGGCAATGGTTTCGGGAGAAACCAGGGTGGCAATGATGGTGGGAGGAGCCAGGCGCAGGAGAAACCTGACGGGGACGCAGAGCGCAGACAGGACGATGGCCCATGGTGGAGTCAAGGGAGGGAGGAGCCATGGTGGAGTCTTGGCTGTCGACACCCGGGGGACAATGGACAAAAATGGAGCCCTGTGCGCAGATGGAGAGCAGATGGGACTGGGCAACACAGATGGTCCTGGAGGCCGAGGCAGAGTGATGAGTGTCCAAGGTGGAACTAGAGTGCCAGAGGCCTGAGGTGGAGCTGCTGGAACTGAGGACTGACACAATATAGTGGTATTAGAGGGGAAGACGAGGAGCTGAAGGGAACCAGCGGAGATGGGGCTGATGGACTGGCTGACTTTTTTAAAGCAGAGGCGGGAGAGGGAGCCTGGGTGGGAACTCTGGAGACACAGGAGACTTTGAGCTGGGCGGAACCAGCGAGGATGCAGGAGACTCTGAACTAGGTGGAACTCTGGTAGGTATTCTGTCATGGTGGGTTGCAGAGAGCACATGACAAAAGAAAAGGGTTATGCAAAATAAACTTTTATAAATATTTAATAAAAAGTCTTTAATAAATCCAACAAGAACACGCAGGAAGTTTCAGGAGAAAGAGTATACCACAACCACATGCCTTTCCACAGGCCAGAGAGCCACCAGAGCCAGATCTTACGTCACTGTATACATCTAGCAATGCTAGCGCGGCAGCACCAAACACAAACACATCAGGCTTGTTCGAGATGGTTCGGCTTCTTGCAGACCGATCGGTGCATGACAAGCGATCCAAAAGCACAAGGAGTCATATGCTCTTCAAACACTCCCGCAGCTCCGATCGGTCCGCTCGGCTCCGATGCATCTCAAACAAGCCTTCCATCAACAATGGCGGTTGTTGCGTTACTATTGATGCTTATGGCTTTGCGAGCCTACATCGGCATCCAAACACGGCGAATCCAACGTGTTCATGCAGCTCGCCCTAACTTGCAATCGACCAATTATAACTTGCAATTACAATCGAGCTGCTATTAGCTCAATTAGCTTCTATTTAAAAAATGGCGATCACAAGTTTCTGTTTGTCTTGTTGGTCACAGTAACCCCGCCCCCAGCCCCTGATGCAAGCGGTTCTTAAGCAATGTTTTGGTGCTACTTAAAGGGATACTTCAGGATTTAGCATTAAGCTTTGTATTAGTAGAAAACCTGTAGTATTTTCGAATTACCGTGCTTTCCACCCTCATATCCCCCTGAGACGAGAGATTTATGTATTTTTTGTCTGGAAAAAATCCTCCGATGACGCAAAAAACTTCATTTTGCGTCATCTGAGGATTTTTTGGCCAGAGGCTAAAGACTACAGCCAGTATTAGGGGCTGTCCCGCATGTTTTCAACCCGCCCATAGAGAGTGGGATCTCACTCACAGAATATGTACACAGTGTCAGACATCTTTCTTTGGAAGCTAAGCTAGCAGGCTCTTGTTCTGTGGAGAAAGCTGAGTAGTAGGGGTTACCATCCTCTTTTTCCCGGACATGTCCGGCCGTCGAGATCGTCCAAAATGTCCGGGATTCGGCTTTTGCTTTCTGCAGTCGTCATTCATTGTTTACATGCACACCTTTTGTTTCAATCTAACTGAATTCATTCCGATTGGTGAATCTGAATGTAGTGTTTACATGAACGCTAAACAAGTGATCGGTTGATGTGCGTTTTAAAATTGCTAAGAAAATTCCAGCTCCTCCGTGAGAGATACGAGACCGGTGTAGCTACCCCACTTGAATGATGATCAAATTACTCCTTAAACTGATGTTTCCATTAGCGTTTTATTCGTGACACTCATGTAGACACCGTAAGAGCTACAGCAAAAACACAAACAATAAAAACAAACAAACACTGTCACTCCAACACATTAACCAACATCACAATAAAACTATACAATTACAAAAATGATAAACATTACACTTAGTTTACCTTATAACCCTCAAATGGGATGCACAAAACTTCATGGGGGGGGAAGAAAACCGTCATGCAATAAGCTGCGTCCTTCACGAAAGTGTGCGCACATACACATAGCGGAAACAGAACGTGCTTTATACACATGTTGGTGCACGTTAAGGCCGTATCATAATAAAAGTCCTTCAAAATAACTATACACATAGATCGGTACAGACCTTATAAATTCAAACAAATTAGCAATCATTTACACTCCCACCAAATCATGAGTTATAATAAACAAAATGATTTCAAAATTACAATGACACATAAAAAAAAAAGAAAAAAAAAAAAGATAATAATAATAATAATAATAATAATAAACAAAAACTTTAACAAGTCTCCAACAGTAAAACCAATTTCTGAACAGGACGTTCAATTACAGAAAGCTTCCCTAGACGTTCTCCCTTCTTTCCAAGATCTTTGTCACCAAGATGAACCCTAACTCTCCTCACAAGTCCATCCGAATCTATGGTCGTTTCTACAATCCTACCTAACAACCATTTGTGTCTAGGTAGATCGTTGTCCTTGACAATCACTATGTCCCCTATTAACAAATTTCTCTTAGGGGTGTGCCAACGCTGTCTGACTGCAATATTTGAGAGATACTCTTTACGCCAGCGACTCCAGAATTGTTCAGCGAGATATTGGACATGGCGCCACCTTTTTCTGGCATAAAGATCTTCTTTAGTGAACTTGCCTGGAGGAGGTAAAGCAATAGTGGATTTCATGGTAAGAAAATGATTTGGCGTTATGGGTTCAAGGCTATTTGGATCGCTTAAATTGTTGACAGTGAGTGGGCGACTGTTTACGATTGACATAGCTTCGTAGAGGAACGCTCTTAAAGATGAATCATCAACCCTTTCAGAAGCAATTGAAAGTGTAGACTGGAGGACACTTCTGACAGTCCTAATCTGTCGCTCCCATACACCTCCTGTATGACTTGCACATGGTGCATTCATTACAAAGTCGCACTGATTCAAAGCCAAGAAGTTATTCAGCTTCTCAGTGTCAAGTTCTTGGAGTGCTTCAGCCAACTCATTCTTAGCCCCCACAAAGTTGCTCCCTTGATCAGATCTAATCTGCCGCACGGCTCCACGTATGGAAATAAAACAGCGCAAGCCATTAATGAAGGAATCTGTTGACATTGAATCAAGCATCTCAATATGAATGGCACGAGAAGACAGACAAGTAAAGATCAATCCATATCTTTTGTGCACCTTTCGTCCTAGTTTCACAGAAAATGGACCAAAACAATCCATACCACAGTAAGTGAATGGTGGAGAAGGATTCACTCTCTCTGAAGGCAAGTCAGCCATCTTTTGCTCTTCTGTTGGACGCCTGTGTTTTCTACAGGTAACACAATTACGCACATGAGATGCTACAACACGATTGATGCCTGGAATCCAAAACCCCCTTGAACGAATCTCATTGATGGTAAATCCTTTACCTTGATGTTTAACTCTTTCATGGCAGTCAGCTATGATCATTTTTGTAATGTGATGGTCTTTGGGGATAATTGTAGGATGTTTGAGTAGACTACAAATAGAAGAGTTGCGAAGTCTTCCTCCCACCTTAAGCACACCATCACTATCAAGAAATGGATCAAGGTTGTACAATTCATTGTGAGATGACAATTGGATACCTTTACTTAATGCTTTCAATTCAGTTTCAAACACATGTCTTTGCAGAAGTTTAATTATGAGACACTCAGCCTTTTCTCTTTCCTCAACTGTAGAAAGTCTGTTTGACTTATCCTTGCGAATCCGACGTTGAATACGTGCAATCGCTCCTATTACCTGAGACCAAGATGAGAACTTTGACAGGCGATTTACAATGGTTTCCTGTTCCACTGCCTTTGTGTTAAGCGTTTGAGAACATCTGACTTCGGAGTCACCTAGTTGTAATTCTGTAATCTCGTTGGCGGGAAGAACCATCTCCTTATTCCATAAGAACCTCGGCCCTGTGAACCAGTCAGATGAAATCATTTCATCAACAGTGAGACCTCTTGAGACATGATCTGCAGGATTGTCCCTTGTTGGAACATACCGCCATTGCTGCGGAACTGTACTTAAATGAATCCTTTGTACTCTGTTAGCAACAAATGTATGAAATCGTCTGGCCTCATTATTGATATATCCCAGAACAACCTTGGAGTCAGTCCAGAAAAACTCTGTGATGTCAGGATACCGAAGTTCTTGCTTAAGGATTTTACTGACATTCACTGAAACGACTGCAGCAGTCAACTCCAACCTTGGAATAGTTGTAATCTTTAAAGGAGATACACGAGACTTCCCCATGGCAAGAGCAACATGGACATCTTTACTTTCATTCTTCAACCTCAGATATGAGCACTGTCCATAGCCACTAGTACTAGCATCTGAAAAATGATGCAGCTCTACTTCCGTTACCTTTCCAAACCCAGGAGGAGCATATGTGCGGGGAATATTCACCTTCTTCAAGTTGCCCAAATCTCTTCTCCAGCACTCCCAACTTGGCTGCAACTCATTTCTCAGTGTGTCATCCCAACCTGTACCATGTCTGCATACTTCCTGAAGTATTTTCTTTCCATGAAGAATGAATGGAGCTAAGAACCCTAATGGGTCATACAATGATGCAATCGTAGATAAGATTCCACGTCGAGTTGCTGGCTGTTCCTTGAGAGAAATATCAAACTTGAAACAATCACATTCCATGTTCCACTGAATCCCCAATGTTCGCTCTGTCAAGGAATCAAATGAGAGATCAGGTTCCTTTACATTGATTGCTCGTTCTGAGGGAGGAATACTTTCCAGCACAGCATTATAATTAGACACAAATTTGTGAAGTCTAAGGCCACCAATGGCACAAAGGTCTCGGGCTTCTTGAGCAAGTTGAATTGCATCCTCTGTTGTTTGTACACTTGTAACACCATCATCTACATAGAAATCATTCATTACAAACTGAAATCCCAAAGGGTACTGGTCCTTGTTACCTTCAGCCAAATACTTCAATCCATAGTTCACACATCCTGGAGATGAAGACGCTCCAAAGAGATGAACTGTCATTCTGTACTCTCGAGGTTGTTCTTTTAAGTCTCCATTTCTCCACCACAAGAAACGCAGAAAGTCTCTGTCTGCTTCAGGCACATGGAACTGATGAAACATTTTCTCAATATCACATATTAAAGCAACAGGGTGCTGGCGAAATCTGAGAAGAACACCGGTCAAATTGTTCATCAAGTCAGGTCCTTGAAGGAGATGATCATTTAAACTCATTCCATCATACCTCGCAGAACAATCAAAAACAACTCTCAGCTTGTCTGGTTTCTTCGGGTGATAAACACCGTGATGAGGAACATACCATCTTTCACCTTGACTCCCTCCATCTTTAACTTCCTCTGCCTCTCCTCTGTAAATGACCTCCTCCATAAATTTCACATAATGCTCTTTGTACCTTTGGTCCTTTAACAATTTTCTCTTTAGATGGTTAAGTCTCACAAGAGCAAGTTGTCTGTTGTCTGGCAAATTAGGTCTCGCTTTAAAGGGTAGAGGCATTTCATAGTGTCCAGAGCTATTTCTCTTTATACCATCACTTAATTTGTTCAAAAAGGCGATGTCATCTTGAGAGAGAACTTTGCCATCATCATTAGCATCTTTAAAATCAGATTCTAAAATGCGTATGGCATCTGCAGGAGTCAATGAAGGAATTTCTTTAACAGAAAGTCTATGACAGAGACTAGTGATACCTGAAGAGTCAAGCCTGGGTAATGAAGGTCCAACAATGCTCCAACCCAGATCAGTTTTGACAGCATAAGGTTCATCATTCTCTCCTAAAATCGCTTGTCTTGGTGCCAGCGCTCTAGCACAATTATAGCCAATCAAAAGACCGGCTTCACAGTCCTTCAAAGAGGGTATCTCCTCAGCAATTGCAGAAAGATGATTCCAAAGTTTGGCTGTTTCACACGTAGGTATATGTGCATGGTTGACTGGAATACAATCTTTAGTATAAACAGGGGGGAGTTCAATATAAGTAGCAGAACTATAACCCCTTACACGAAGTCCTGAAATCCTTTCACTCTTCACTATGGTGTCCTTTCCAGTCATAGTGGTCAGTTTTAACTTGACAGGAAATTTATCTGCCTGCAAGACATTGCTCACTTCTTGGTCGATAAAGGTTGTATCACTCTGTGAATCGAGCAAGGCATAAACAAGTTTTTCTGTACTCACATTGTTGCTTGATGATAACCATACTGGCACAACCATCGATGTATAAGATGATCCCTTTCCGGCCACACTCAGAGACAGAACGGCTGTCGACTCATCTTCTAACCTTGGAGCAGATGCAGTTAATGGAACTAGCCTTTCTCTTTTGGTGAAGTTATCATCATGAAGGCAAGTAGGATGTTTCCCTTTACATGAGTTACAGGAATGGCGATGACGACAGTCTCTTACACTATGGCCAGTTTTCAAACATCCATAACAAAGATTGTTTTCCTTCACATATGTCCGTCGTTCTGCTAGTGTCTTGGTCATCAATTTGGAACAATCATAGAGCTGATGTTGAGGATCTTGACAAAACACGCAGGGAGGTTTGACATTTTTCTTGATGATCTTTGGTCTGTTAAGTCCCAAATCAGTCTGAGTATTTAAGACATTAGCCTTATTTCCTTTGGACTCTCTGAAAGTTTGTTTGTTAACAGATGTTAAGCTGAGAGCGTAAGATGATGTGACTGGATTACAACCAATCTCTGCTTCTAACGAAACAAATGCTGCAAAGGTCTTAAAGTCAGGAAAATCCTTATTGTCTCTCAAGGTTTGTGTAACTTGTCGATTCCAACGCGAAGCAGCCCATTCAGGTAGTTTTTGAACTAACTTTTGGTTTTCGTCACAGTCATTTAAGATTTGTAAACTTGCAACATGAGGTATGGCATCTTGACAGGCGTTAAGGAAATCCGAAAATTCTCTAAGTCCAATAGCATCCTTTGATTGAATTTTTGGCCAATTTGCAAGCTTCTGGCGAAAAGCACGTTGAATCACAAATGATTGACCATACCTTTGATCTAATTTGCTCCAGGCATCCTTATAAGCTTCGTCGTCACTCCTGTAGAAGGTACCATCCAAGGTTTTGCGTGCCGATCCACCCACATACCTTTTTAGATAATAAAGTTTGTCAGCAGCAGATATACTCTTTCGATCAATCAATGACATAAAGGAAGCCTTCCACTCAACATACTGAATGGGATCACCATTAAACACAAAGGGCTCTGGAGCTGGCAATCTGTTCAAATTTATGCTGTCTTGTAGGGCTTGAACAAGAAAAGGCAGTTCATTTTGAGATGGAGATATGTCATTAGCAGGTTGGCTAGAAAAGCTTGGAGGCAGGCAATGTTGTTCTCTGATAACCCGGTTTATTGAAGGATTATCAACTTCCTGCACTGCTATCCGATTATAGACCTCGAACCTTGCCTGTGCTACTTTTAAATCCTTTTCCGCCTGTAACTGCTCTAGTTCACGTTTTTGAGCATCTAGGTCTCTTTCTTGTCTCTCTTGCAACTCGTGAATTTTCTCCTTCCGTTTATTTTCCTCCATCAGCATTTTGTACTCCACTTCCTTTGCCGCCAATTCTGCAGCTGCTTCGGCATGTTTTGATGCTACACATGAAGATGCAGAATGATGACTTGACCGAGCACTAGACTTATGGCTAATTCGAGAAACAGTAGAGCCATAGATAGAACGAGCATGGCTAGATTCAAGCAAATCCTTCAAGCGATGTTTTACTTGTTCTACATCAAATTCATCAATGCCTGATATTCTTTCATAAGCAACTTTTATTATTTCTGTTGTCACAGCCTCACAAGCATCAATACGACGTCTCAGTTCAGTAGATGGCGTGACATAATTTCTAACTTCAACATAGATATGCATAACTTTCTCCTTTTCCTCTTCCAAGATGTCAATTAGAGTTGCTAGCTGGCTCTCAGTAATATCAGACTTGAGTTGATTTCTAGCCTTACGTGCAGACATTTTCCATTGTTCGTACATGGAAATAAGCTTTCTTTCTCTCTTCTGAATTTCATCTTTTTGAAATGCAAGCATTTTTTCTGTAGGATTTCGTGGACGAACAGAACGTCGAGGACCTTGAGATTCTGCTAAATCTTCTTGAAGTTTACTTTTAAGTTCACTCAAAGTTTGTTCTTTAGTCTCAATTGTCTCTATTATCTGTTGTCTGTTTAAACTCTCTGTTGATGTTTGATATTCATGATTAAGGGTTTCAATATCATGTTGGAGACTATTAATCAGCCCTTCACATTCAACAATATCAACACAATTATTTGACTCAGTCATTTTAAAATTACCAGATTAACACACACAATAATATAAGATGTCCAGCACAGTTAAAAGTCATTTAAATTACAAAACAGTAATCATGTAGCCTCAAACATTAATATCAAGTGTTTTAAATAACCCTTTTTAATAGACAAATATTTCCTTTAAAACTCGTATAAATATCCCTTCTTCAAACACAACAAAGGATTTGGTCTTTCAAAAGGCTTTAAACATTTCAACCCTTGTATTAAACTTGAAGAAAATGTCTATCGTTGGTTAAATGTTTCACCTTAATATCCTTTTACTGCTGTAGAAGTGCGTAGAGGGATAAATGTCACCTGAAGAAGAACACAGTCTTTCGCAATCCGTAGTGTATCGTTTAATCCTTGATTTCAGCCGTAGTTATCCATAAACGAACCACATTTGACCATCGGAAATCGACCTGCTGCCCGTGAACATCCACTTCTTAAAGACCCGTCGGCATGGACACCAGTCATTAACGCAGCAGAGTCGAACGACGAATGGCCAAGCTCTTACTGTAGCTACCCCACTTGAATGATGATCAAATTACTCCTTAAACTGATGTTTCCATTAGCGTTTTATTCGTGACACTCATGTAGACACCGTAAGAGCTACAGCAAAAACACAAACAATAAAAACAAACAAACACTGTCACTCCAACACATTAACCAACATCACAATAAAACTATACAATTACAAAAATGATAAACATTACACTTAGTTTACCTTATAACCCTCAAATGGGATGCACAAAACTTCATGGGGGGGGAAGAAAACCGTCATGCAATAAGCTGCGTCCTTCACGAAAGTGTGCGCACATACACATAGCGGAAACAGAACGTGCTTTATACACATGTTGGTGCACGTTAAGGCCGTATCATAATAAAAGTCCTTCAAAATAACTATACACATAGATCGGTACAGACCTTATAAATTCAAACAAATTAGCAATCATTTACAACCGGTGCGTCTCAGTAATCACGCCACCGGCCTCGCGCCGTTCTCCCGCGCCCCTCAGCCTCGTCCTGCTCGCCACAGTAAACATAATGAATAGCGATTGTAGAACGCAAAAGCCGAATCCCGGACATTTTGGGCGATCTCGAAATGCCGGGCAAACTCGTCACAGAGACTCACTAGTAGCCTTGTTGTTTTCAACTGCGCCTCTTACCAGTAGGCGTGGCTTGGGAGTGGTCTCGTAGGGCAGCGAAGCAAGTGCATTCTGGGAGTTGGTGTCTTTCATCCACATAAGCCAAAAATAAATTTTCTTGCTTTTCTCAGTCTAGAAAGCTCCAAATTCAAAAATAATTTCACATTTCTTCTACATAAATGACCTATTTTAAATACACATTCATCTTTCCAGAGGTGAAGTATCCCTTTAAGAACCACTTTTCCTGGTTCAGAGCTGGTGCTTTGGGTGTCGAAAGACAAAGAACTGATTTGAAACTAGGCTCTGGCTCTGAACCAGCATTCAAACTGCCTTGATGGAAAAGGGGTATGAATGAACAGAGGGTTTAAATACACAGGGATAATTAAAATAACCAGAAACATGTGCATGACTCAATCAAAAACCATGGAGACAAACTAGCAAAGGGAACACAGGCAAACAGGAACAGAACCCAGTGAAAATGTAGCCAAAACTGAACATACACATTACTGTTTTTACTGTATTTCTGATCAAATAAATGCAGCCTTTGTGAGCATACAAGACTTATTTTAAAAACATTTAAAAATCTTACCGACCCTGTACATGAAATATACAAACAAAACAATTATTTTTGTTGTATTAATGTAGTTATACAATTGAAGCAGATATAAAACATATTCACTGTTATGTGACATGGTTTTAACTAAAATTGTTCGTGTAGCATCAATTTTAATATAAACATACATTATTTGTTGCTTGTTGTTAGTGTAATGTAATACACTGTTCCACACGCCTGTAATTTGAAAACTGTGTGAACATCAAATGTAACTAGAACATGAATTTACATTTGATGTGTTTTGATGCCAAAATCCCCTTGAAGTGTCCCCCACCCCCTGTCCATCATCACAACAGTATTCACCATGTCTTATAACCATTCCTTTGCAACATTGTAAGAGCTAAATAAATGTTTTAGTGCACTGACAGAAAATGTCCAAACTATCCACTGTCAAAATATCAACATGTATAAATCAACTATTTGAATTTGTGCAGTGTTGCTGTCCTCTACCATTCCCTTCCATTCTTCACATGTAGTGCAGTTGTGATGGGCTCGGATGGGACTTCTGTCTTTGATCAGCTCTCTACACAGGGTTAAGATGTGACAAACATAACCTAGACTTCTGAAGAGAGGAAGAAAGACAGGATGAATAAGGCATCTCACAGATCTCTTTTGGTCTCCTTTGGTTTTCTCTTAAAGGAACACTCCACCGTTTTTTGAAATAGGGCTTATTCACCTTCTTTCCTACATTTAGATAGGTGGGCAAATGCACTTTTGTCTCAGTGCATGCATTGTTTTAGTTTGACAGGGTCAGCACTAGCTTAGCTTAGCACAATGAATGGAATCCTTTGTTGCCAGCTAGCATGTCCTGAGTAAAAGTAAAAAAAAAAACTTAAAAAAAACACCTTATTATTTCTTGTGGCCTGCGTATTCACAACGAGTACAAATAGCGATGCAGATTAACACTAGGCGATTTCCTAGGCAGATATTGACTTGGGACTATATTAGGGGGAAGCACAGGCGAAGCACTGCTACTTGGGCGCAGAGATATCATGCAACACATGAAATCCCACAACTTGTGAATACAGGTATAATATGGGTCGATCTATACATGCGTCATGTTTAAAATAATCACTTACTCTGTGGACAGCTGTCCATTTGGTCCATTCGGTGTGGGGCGTTTTTTCCAGTTCACTTTATCACACCGGGAAAAAAAATAGAGTACTGCAGGATGGATCAACGCCGTGAAATCCTCGGTAGCTGTGACACAACTGCGGGCACACTCATCTTGATCTGACGCGTTGAGCCTGGTCATCGATGGCAGTAACTTGTCCCACTCGCCACAGCACAGACACTCTATTTCAGTCGGCATAGATTGGCATATTCCCCCACATTCACACCACCAGTTCGTGTTGGCTCTCATCCTCACGTCCTCAGGCTGTTGAACGATCGCAACCTCCTCCTCCTGTCGTTCTATTTCCGAAGCACGCAACTCATCTTCTGAAAACTCTGGTTCATAAAGGTATGGTTCTGGCTCTGGCTCTTCACTGTCTGAGAAGTCACCCTCTTCGTCTCTCACAAAATCAGCCATGTTCATCGCCATTCATGTACTGTAGGAAAAATAGCCAGCTACTATTCACACCGGTATGTTGACGGAAGTCATGGGATTTCATGTGTTGCATGATATCTCTGTGCCCAAGTAGCAGTGCTTCGCCTGTGCTTCCCCCTAATATAGTCCCAAGTCAGTATCTGCCTAGGAAATTGCCTAGTGTTAATCTGCATTGCTATTTGTACTCGTTGTGAATACGCAGGCTACAAGAAGTAATTAGGTGGGGTTTTTTTGGGGGGGGGTATCACTTTTACTCAGGACATGCTAGCTGGCAACAAAGGATTCCATTCATTGTGCTAAGCTAAACTAGCGCCGACCCTGTCAAACTAAAACAATGCATGCACTGAGACAAAAATGCATTTGCCCACCTATCTAAATGCATGAAAGAAGGTGAATAAGCCCTATTTCAAAAAACGGTGGAGTATTCCTCCTATATATGTTCCATCCTATAGGATATCCTACTCTGCCCTTTTTTTGCCTGTCCTTTTTGAGATCCAATGCGTCTTGATGACTTTAAAGTCAAAATAAATGATAAAACTTGTTGTCCTACTTTCTTCTTGATCATTACAAAAAATCTTTGTGACTGTCTGTATGCCTCATCACCCAGGCTCCTCAGTTAAAATCCAGGCCCACATGGAATTTTTTGCAGGCGTTTAGTTTATATAACATTTTCTGCTCTGATTTTTAGGAGAAAATATGTAGAATTCTGCAGAATTGGTGTTCTGTTACAGAAGAGAGGTGAAGATCTATTCTCAGGAGTTTTATTGAATAAACACACAAACAGTAAATCCAAACCGGGAAAAAAGATGACAATAATCCAAATGGGGAACAAAAACACAACAGCTCATCAAAAACACACGTAGAGACAACCACAGACAACTGAAACACAGGGGTAGCCTATACACTGGGTAAGAAGAGGCTAACAAGGAATAGGTGAGTGTAATGAATTGCTATGGTAAGAAACAAGGCAGCTAAGACAAATGCTGCATCCAAAAACTTAAGCAGCTGATTTGTTGCTTCACTGCCTTATAGGCAATGACTCTGCAGGCAGTGTTTGTGTACAAAGGTACCTCACTAAACAGACTTCTGAGCCAGCGTAACAGTTTAATGATCTACAGCAAAATAGAGCGAGCTTTGGTGAGAACAAAAACAAATATTTAATTACTACAGTAGTAATTTCTTGCTAGAAATGACATCAGAAGTGGAAACCGTTGGTCAAAAACTTCACACAAACTGACCTGCAACCGCAACTTTCAGATGACATCTTTCTTTTTCTAGCTCAACTGTCACCGAATGGAACACATAGGATTGGGGGATATCAAAGGCAGCGACGGATACATCTGTGCTGCCTTCAAAAATCGATCAGATGAAGGTATCTCAGGAGACAGGAAGTAAAGTTAACATTGGATTCTGACGTGTCTTGATGCCTTCCTACCTTGGATTGCGTCCTGCTATTCATGGATTTCATCCGGTCCCTTTCCACAGGTGTATTAATCAAGCACAATGCAGTCTGCATTCATAATCTAGGTGCTTGATTTTATACACCTGTGGAAAGGGACCGGATGAAACCCATGAATAGCAGCATTTTTAAAGCTGCAGTCCGTAACTTTTTTGGGTTAAAAATTATCCCAAAAAATTTTTTGGAGCAAGTACATAACCAGCTAATGTTCAAAACTATCTGCTTGCCTTAGTTAGATTCAAAACCGTAAGCTTGTAATAATGTTTTAATTCCAGTGGTACTGGTGGATTTCCGCGGGAAATTTTAGCATATCTTTCCGTCATTACGTCACATCTGTACACATAAAGAAGGTGTCCCGGCTAGTAGGCTATATTGCGTTTGAGGATGTTGGAGGTGGAGATTAATTGCCTTTTCTCACAGCACTTGATATAATTGAACTTATCAATTTGATGGCGGATCCAGAAAGGTTCAAACGACAATCACCAGTGACAACTGGAGATTCACCCGTTGTAAAATGCAAAAGACTTCGGACTTCGGAGTGGCTACAGAAAAAAAGATACTGCAACCGGGCCCGTGCGAAAACAAGGATAATATCGGAAGGGCATTAAATGTAGTCACGCAATGTTGATTTTGTTAATATTAACAATTTGAGAACAAAGTATAATTTGCACGGTTTGACGAGATATGATAAGCGATCGTTAGACTTAATCAGCGTGATTTACTGCAATGCTTTTTTTCCCTTAGTTGGTCAGAACAAAAGTGGATGTTACTTACTTGTTTAGATGCCATTTTCCGGTGAAAATTCTTATGTTGGTCATACTTCCAAAAAGTATAATCTGTGATTGCGAATGACAGTATCCTCACCGGCGCGGCGACTGACAGCCGCACATTCTCCTCAAAACATTGGATTCATCCGCGCTGTGCTGTGCCGAGGCACAACCCACGTAAAGTTTATAATTCCGTGAATAACTGCAATTGCAGATTTCGAACAGAGATGGCGACAAAGAGGAAAAACTACGGATTGCAGCTTTGAGTTTTCGGATGAAGTCAAACAGGAACAAACCACAGGAAGTGAGGACAGGGAACAATGGAAACAGAAAAAAACACTTTAAAATAAAAGTCCTGGAATGCAGAACACACATAACAGGGGAAATCATGATATGTAAACATAGCAAAAATATATTAAATAGAGCTTAAGACCATAAACTTACTGATAGTTGAAGGCATTATCAGATTAGTGGAATTAGTGGAAATGTTTGATAAATGATCCTAAGGGGTGAATGAAGATGATACGAGCATATAAGTCAGGTGGAACACTTTATGACACTTTGATGGTGCTTTTGCTGCAAAAACAGTTTCAACCGGTTTAAGATGGTTTGCTGGTTTAGTTTAGTCTCCCAGCCTGGTCAAACTGTTCTCCTGGCTGGTTTTAGAAAGGTTTTCAGCTTTTTGTGACATTTTTTGAAGCATGAAAGCCGTACACATTCATCGCAATTACATAGAAAAAAGTGACCAGTATATTATTGAAAACGTTTTCTTTTGTGTTCTAAAGAAGAAAGAAAGTTATACAGGTTTGGAACGACATGAGAGTGAGTTGATGACAGAATTTTTATTCGTGGGAGAACAATCATAAGGAAGGCTGAAAAGATGTTATGATGTTGAATCTGAGTAATCCCCTTAATTTAATAAGTATCCTGAGCCAGAACCTTTCACTCTATGTATGGAAGATAAATGTGTCCTCTCATCAGAATACATTGCTCTCTGAATTGAACTCCGTGTTTGTAAGTGTTAAGTGAATATTTTATATTGCCCTTTATTCATTCACTTCAGTGTTTCACTGAATGTCATTTTTCCTGTATGTAACAAGGACAGCATTTTACTTGTAAATCGTTCGTAGTTGCTATTGTTTTGTGGTCAGACGTTATATTCCTCTTTATCAAATATGAACTGTCAACAGATAAAGACTCTGATCAATGTTCTGATCAACTCACATCAGGGTCTAATTTTTCTTTATTTCAAAAATTTCTCAGTCTTTTTAGTTATTTATTCATATGTCATTGCAACTTGTCAGCCTTTCTCTATTTTTATTTTTATTTTTATTTTTTGTAAAAGACCGCAGTGCGGGTCTTCTGTGCTTAAAATGAATGCTGTCAGATGCAAGGTCTTGGTGCTGAAGCGTGAAATATAGCCTTGACAGTCCTGATATGGAGAAGTATTAATATACAGCACTCTTCTCTATATATCTAGTTATAAGATGGAAAATATATTATTCAGTCTCTCCACTGAATACAGTGAAAGGAATATGAGATCAGACTATTTAACAAAAAAGGAGAATATGATGAAGAAATTAAGCAATGCAGAAGCGCATGTATTGATGGGACGAGCAACGAAAGTGTAGCTTAATGGTTTATAACCAAGACAGCATTTCATTTATAAGGTTTTATTGTTACTTTTGTTTTAAAATGAACATGAAATTATGATGAAGATAGTTGATGCTATGAAATCAACATTGTAATTATATTCAGGTGTTTATTATGGTTTTGGCCCTATTTATGAGTCCCAAAGGGCATTATGACATTTAGAAGGACAGATTTTGCCAAATCCCTATGCATAATAAGGCAAATTACAATCCAAAACATTTTTTAATGAAAAATGAAAATGATAGACGAGCATATATACATATATATGAAGACTTCAGATGCAAAAGCCTCTAAGTGCCATCTGAAATTTCCTTCTAGAATGATCATTTGTATCAAGCTTGTATGTTTATGTTCACTTATTTCACTTTAATGGCAATGAAAATTACCTATCAATTGTCATTAAAGTGAAATTACTGTACTTAAATATACAAGCTTGATAAAAATACAAATTTTAGAAGAAAATTTCAGATGGCACTTAGAGGCTTTTGCATCTGAAGTCTTCATATATATATATATATATATAAAACCCCATTTCCAGAAAAGTTGGGACATTTTGAAACATGCAATAAAATAAAGAGTCTGTGATTTGCTCATTCTCTTGAACCTTTATTTAACTGAAAAAAGTACACACACACAAAAAACCCCTGAGGTTTCCATCGACCAAATGAATAGTATGTTGTAAATGTTTGTTTTTTATGTTTTTTTTATGGATGCAACACACTCCAAAAACGTTGGGACAGAGGCACAATAAAAGTGAAAAGACTATAGAATATCCAAGTTAAACTGTTTTGAAACAGCCCGCAATAAGTAGGTGAATTGATAATAAGTGAGGGTATTGTGATTGAGTGTAAAAGGAGCATCTCAGCCTTTGCAAGCAAAGATGGGTCATGGCTCATCACTCTGTGCCAAATGATCATGAAAGAATTGTCAAACAATTAAAAAAAATCACATTTCTTAATACAAGATTATGAAGCATTTGGGACTTCTACCATGCATCTACCATACATAATATTGTGAAAAGATTCAGGGAATCCAGAGAAATCTCATGCTTCTCTGTTAAATATAGCCATGTGCTCAGGAGTACTTTGGAAACCATTGTCAATTAACAGTCTGCTGCTGCATCAAGAAATGCCACTTGAACCTCTGTTACGCAAGGAGAAATCTATACATGAGTTCTAGAGAGATGCTGCTGAGTTCTGTGGGCTCAAGCTCATCTCAGATTACCCAAAAACAGTGGAATGTGTTCTGCGGTCAGATGAGTTCACATTTGTTTTTGGGGAAACCAGTCCATACCAGCTTGAGATATAAGATGTCTTTACGGAAATTTACAGAAACTGGGAAAGGAGGAGTCAAGAATGTCAGAAACCTGTATAAAATGTCTATGTTCATTTGAGTCCACTAGGTCATTCTGTTTCACATCTGGGTGGCTGCGGATGTGAAAAGAATCCTCAAAGAATAAACCTTTTCTCTTTAAAACAACTTTGCCTCTTGAAAGTTTCTTACACCTTTGATGCTGTTTTTATTAATCTCTGAAAATTGCTTTTACAAAAGAAAGAAAGAAAGAAAGAAAGAAAGAAAGAAAGAAAGAAAGAAAGAAAGAAAGAATTTTTGATAACTAAACCAGCCATTTGCCCTTTCATGGCTATAAAATCTCTGGTGTGTTTTAATGTCTCATAAACAGTCAGGTCTGTTTGAGGTCTCAGTAGACTCTCTGTCAAACTTGACCTTTTCCAAGTGAAAAGAGATGCAAATAGCCAGTCACTCCTCTGTGCTCAGTTCTTTATTATAGTAAACAGGCTTGGGAGGGTTACTTTAAAAATGTATTCCGTTACAGTTACAAATTACTTCATAAAAAAAGTATTCAGTAACGTAATTCAAGTACTATAATATGAAAGTAATGTAACTGATTACTTTTGGATTACTTCAAGGTCACATATATAAATAAAGTCAAGCAAGAAGAAATATTATAAATAAAATAAAACAAATTTTTTATTTTTTTTAAGAATTTGGTCCAGTGTACAATATTTGCTAAATATACACACAGGCCTGAATATATATTTATGTAAAGGGCTATACAGACATCTAGTGGCTAATGTATGGTATTACAGATTATTTTGTTTTATTTTTAACTAATTTTTAACTAAAAAATAAAAACATAACATTTAAAATTTTTACACAATCTACATATTTGTTTATTTTAAAATAGGCCTACATGTTGACTAAAGCCGTGATCTTTCTTAATTTGCCTTACTGAACTTGGGGCGTTGGCAGTGGGAGTTCCCCTACGTTACCTAGACAGCGAACATCCCGTTTAGTGAGAAGAGATTAAGAAAGGACATTTTGGGTACTAAAAAAACTACTCTCCTAATTTCTACAAAATAGCAACAGAATTTCCATGAATTAAAAGCGATTTTACCGGCAGGCAGCATCGTTTCTACTAGCAGCAGTGATTCAATCTGCGTCTGAGGAGATTGTAGAAAGCTGTTATTTGCACATGCACCAGCGGGTGGCACACGTGAGTCATTACTGGCAACAGAACCAGGAACTACTGTATAATAATCAAGCAGCGCTTAATATAGTGTTATTATGCCAAAATACTTATTTATTTAGTTTTAAATGAAACCATTGTAATCCTGAAAGTATTCCCCCTTTTTTCAAAATGTAACTATAATCTGATTACTACGTTTTTTGACGTAACTGTAACGGATTACAGTTACTGGATTTTTGTATCCTGATTACATAACGCCGTTACATGTATTCCGTTACTCCCCAACCCTGATAGTAAATTGGTTAAGAAGCACCTGGATCCATTGAGAAAACCTGCCACTCATCTCAGAATTTCAATAACATGATTTACTCACTCTCACTCCTTCCTTGCAAGCAATAGGTTTCTCTTTTAACCTACTTTTTGATGGGTCTAAAATCTTAGTATCGGTTCACAAACAGGATGATTCAAACTACGGGATTAGTTTCACAACTGATGCACTTGCATCAGCAAGTTTATTTTAGCCTTGGCCTGAAAGCAGATAATGTTTAAAATATCCAGAGGAATTAATGTATTTAAGACACGTGGGATTTCTATGCCAGGGGCTTCTTCTTTTCTCCCCGTGGTTTAAGAATTAAAGCAGCACAAAGGTTTTAAGGTTTAAAGGTTTTAAAACTTTTGAAGAAAACCGTTGAGTCATTTATCTCCCAGTCAGAAATATGAACATCTTAAGCGCATTAGACAGGGGATGGTATTGAATTTGAGTTGTCTATTTCGTCATCTCTCTAAATTAATTTTTACAATGGCTCATCATTTCATTGACGTGAGATCTTGAACTTTGTTTTTTTTTATTTACCGTACTTTTTTATCCTCTCTAACTCACCAAACACTCTGTACCTTCCTCAAGTGGTGCAAATATAGAATTGTTTTTTTTTGTTTTTTTAAGAAAAAATAAATCATATAATAAAAAGATAAGTGAAAATGCTAAAGTTGAGTTAGGTTAATGTTAATTATTTGCAATCCTCAGGAAAAATCTGATTGAATAGCAACCATAGGATTTTGTGACCAAAAATTTGTGAAAGCATCTGAAAAAATTACAGTACAAAATAACTTATAAATAGAAAAATATTAGTTTGGAAATATTCATTTGGAACTATTATTTTTATAATTAATATTATTGCAAAAATAATTATGACAAAGTAAATTCTGATCTCTCAATTTATATTAAATCTTTGACAATATTTCATAGATTCTAGTGTCGATTGTACTGTTGAATGAGTCTATATATTGCAGTCATTGTAGACACACACTGAAAAAAATAAGACAGGTAAGATTAGGTAAGACGTAAAGAAGACGATTTTTATGTCAAGCTTGAGACTATAAAATATAACAATATTATATATTAAACATTAAAATATTATACTATAAAAGGTATTCAACAGATCAATTTATTTATAGCTCTGACAAGTGCTTTAGCTTCGGATTTACAACAGTAAAGTGTGTGGAGAGTGAACCGCATACATGTCTGATATGCGCACATTCATTTCTGAAGTACATTTATTTTGAGTAGTAAAAGGATTAACTACATTTTTGGATTTCTGAAATCTGAGGGAAAATTCTCTGAAGCATAAATAGATCACTTTTCATAATCTTAATCTGAAGTAATTACTCTAATTACTCGCATAGTGTTCCGATGAAAAGTGCAGCTGTCTTTGCACAGCATGTATTAAATATCATCTAGCAACACGTTCTTAGGACGTAATTAGGACATTTTGTAACTGGCAGATGGATTAATTTATTTAAATAATGGGAAAAGCTATTTCTGTGATATATACGGTAGTTCCAACTTCCTGGCTGTCAGTCTGTAAATTAGTGGTGGGCTTTTTATCAGTGAGTCTTTCTGTGGGTTGCATCATTACGCCAGTAGGTGGCGACAAGTGTTAAAATGAGCGAGTCATTGAATCATTCATTCAACCAATTCTTCCAAACCACTGATTCATTCTGGAACTAAACACATCTTTGTTTTGCTCTGAGACATTCAACAGCTGATTGTAACTATTTTCCCTGGTGGAGTAGAACAAAATTCAAAGCAAAAGTAATTAATAAATGAATAATTTCCTCACACTCAGTTGATCTCAGATGCAAATTAGTTAGATGCAAACAAGATCTATTTGCCCCATATGCATTAAGTCCAATACTAAATTACCAGCCATGCTGTTGGCCACCAAGAAGAGGAAAATAAAATTCCTGATTTTAAAAATGCAAGAGTCCCATAAGAAATTTCACAGAGCTAAGAGCAATCCCTCTAGCATAGCTCTGTTCCCCCCAGTCTCGTACAGAGAAAAGTGCCATGAATAATGAAAACGAGGAAAGAAAAACTCTTGATTAGCTCATTGTTTAGAACATTCAAACCCTTGTAGCTACAGGAGCTCTTTCCATTTGATGTTCACATGCCTGGTGCTTTAAAGTTCCCTTAAACCGGAAGTTGCAACTGACTTTTCTCCAGTGATGCGACATATTTCCAAGTGAAACGAAATATTGAATAGAGGGCGGGGTTTTACTTTAGTACACCCCCTCTCCATCCCTCACTCATAGAAAACTGACGGTTAGAGGGGAGTGGTTAAAAGATATTCAACCCAAGCCGTCAAACTTGACGTCATCAGAGAAGGAACACCATTCCAGAGCGTAAGCAAATGGTTAGATTTTGATTCAAGATTACCCCAACAACAACAAAAAATCTGTGTATGAACTTATTAAAAGTGAACACAAAACTGGTAAATAGGGTTGTAGCAAAGTTCGTTGTTATGGGAAGAAGGAGGCGGGAACCGGCAAACATTTAAAGACTTTTAATACCAAAATAAAACAAATACAAAACGAAAGTAAAGACGGCAGCCCCTCACGGACGACTGCCGCTACATAAAAAACAAAACATCAAATAAAACAGTCCAGGCCTGGTCCTCTCTCGTCCTTCACGGTCATCGCTCCTCCTTTTATGCTTCCGCTCCTCCGTGAGAGATACGAGACCGGTGCGTCATGCAGATCATCCTCAATCCCGCCACCGGCCTCGCACTGCTCTCTCACAGCCCTCGGCCTCGACCTGCTCGCCGCAAGGGTAAATTTTTATTTCATGACGACTTTAAAATGGGAATCCAGAGTTCCCACCTGGCCCATCCAGCTGGATCTGGATCTGATACGCATGGAATCCACATGTACTAGATATGGCCCGGATTTGGGCCGACACTATGTTGCTGTCTGGGTTAAACACCAAGAATTCCTTGGTCAACTATTTCAGCAGAGTAAAAACTTTCCTACTCTGACCACATTTAAAGGTGCAATAGGTGATCTGGGAAATGCTAACTTTAGCCTGCTAGCATTGAAAGCAAACGATCCCACCCTCCCTGCAAATCCATGCCGTTATTGGAATTACATCATATGTCATTCACCGGTGAGAAAACTTTACAGTAGGCTACAGTGAGTAACAGTATTACAATAACAAACGTATAATACAACTGTTTGCCTGCCATTCTCACTCTGTCTGCACAGCGTATGTGAATGTACTGATGACGTATGATGTCTGCGTGAACAGGCTGCGCAGTGATATGCAAACACACGTTGACTGACAGGGAACACATGCATGTTATCATTTCATTCGGACCGAATGCAATGATTGATAGAACATTTAATGGTCCTACGCCTTCACCAGACAATATATTTATAAAAATACATTTAGACCGCTTAACGTAGTGATTGCTATCAGGATATAAGGAGACTTTCATCCAGCATAACAAAACAAATTTCTGAATCACCTATTGCACCTTTAATCTCTATTTGAATATTTGAAGACTCTTATTAGCCATTTAAAAGGCCTTGTATTCCTGCTTCATTTAAATTTTTTATTGATAACCATTATTAACAGTCTTAAATGAAATGGGTAAAACAGCTTATGAGCCATGGCATAATAAAAAAAGACTATTCTACAACTCATTGAGATTTAAAGGCAAGACAATACACTACGTTTTAGTTAACTCAATTGTAAGGTACAATTCGCCTTTATATATTCCTTTATTGCTCAGAAAACCCAAGTTAAGATTAATTGAGTTAATTTATTACATTTATTTGAGTGCCATTTTGTAATGCAAAAAAAAGTTTTGGAGGTGGGGCAATTCTTATTGGGATTTTTCATTTCCTCCACTTCTGCAATATCTTTCTCCAGTTGCATTCACTCATTTTACAAAGACATCTTGAAAGTTGGTAATTACTTCTGAAAATTTGGAAAGAACATCAGATAAATTGACTTCATATTTGATATTGATTTTCTAAACTGGTTTTGTTTGAACTCATCATTATGGTGATAATTGTTCCTTTTGGTTGTAACTTGGAACTTCATCATTTATATTATTATAATTCCCTTCCTTTTTATGCAGTGATGCAACAAGAAATAAGTTATTTGCGGTTTTAAAAAAAAGAAGTAATAAATAGGTTGCTATTAAAAGGTGGCCTAAATTCCAACTATATTATTGGCTAGTCTACTTTTCATGTAAAATTAGGATCTATTGAAATTGTATTGCTAACACTTATATCAAAACACATAGTGAAATATCAACAATTGACCATGCTAGTCACGAACAGACATCAGTATTCATGCAAAACACAGCAATGGTAACAATTACATTTAATTTATTATTTACTAATTGTAACAATAACCATTTTATTTGCTGTCTTTGTTGTGCTACTTCTGACACAAGAAAGCAAATAAAATTGGCAAATAAACCCAAAAATGGTCAAACAAAGCAATTGCTTAATTTATTCTGCAATTTAATACAATCTAATTTGTAAGTCGCTTTGGATAAAAGCGTCTGCTAAATGACTAAATGTAAATGTATTCATGCCGCAATGCACTCTGGGAGTCAGTAATTCTATTCTAATTCTATACTGTAGCTATACTAAGTCAAGAGTAAATCTAAAGTAAATTATCAAGTACTCTCAACTAACTAAACATTTGTCCGTACAACAAACCATTCCTTCCTATTTCACTTTACTTTTGAAATACATCAGTTTTTGTATACAATCAGTTTGCATGTTTATTTGAACTAAGATGAACTAATTCCATTTCACAATAAGGTACAACTTTTAACTAGATATCGTCATACTATCCCCAGCTGATTTATCACAGAACATTGTAAGACAACTGTTTTGTATTACACATTTTGGATATCTCTTTTAATCACTCCTTAATCTTCTGGTGTTGTTCGGTCATTTAAGACCGGAAATATATATATATAGAGATTTTTGCATTTTTAAAAACCGCTACTTCATTGGAATGGTACGAAGCTTTTGCAGCAATCGCTATATGTGACCACAGAAAAAAATCATGGACTTGTTTCAAAAAGGTCAGAAATGACCGCCATAGGAAATGAATAGGAAATAGCCAAAAATAACAAAATACGAAGAATTTTTTGTGTACAATCTACAAATTGTAAACACAGACACACACAAACCTTTTTTGTAATTATTATGACCGCCGCTAGCGTAGCTAGCCGGTCATTTAGGGATTGTCAAAGTTTTTTTTTTTTTTTTTTTTCGTCACCTTACTGAATTTTTCGTCAACGATACCAGGGACACCGAAGCACCGGGGAACATGAAATTTGGTGGGCATGTAGCCCCACTAGACTTCTAAGGAAAAATTTCGTTTGGTCCCTGGGGGCCACTTCCCCCCCCGCGCTGGGGCCCCCGTAAATTTTTCGTCAACGATACCAGGGACACCGAAGCACCGGGGAACATGAAATTTGGTGGGCATGTAGCCCCACTAGACTTCTACGGAAAAATTTCGTTTGGTCCCCGGGGGCCACTCCCCCCCCCGCGCTGGGCCCCCCCAAACCCAAAAAAATGCAGTTTTTCCTAAATAACTACCTGAACCGTGGCACCGAGGATGAAGACATTTTTATGGTATGTTCGTCTACTAGACTTTTACGGAAAAATTTTGTTTGGTCCCCGGGGGCCACTGCCCCCTCCCCGCGCTGGGGCCCCCGTAAATTTTTCGTCAACGATACCAGGGACACCGAAACACCGGGGAACATGAAATTTGGTGGGCATGTAGCCCCACTAGACTTCTAAGGAAAAATTTCGTTTGGTCCCCGGGGGAAGCCAGGGTAATAACTACCTGAACCGTGGCACCGAGGATGAAGAAATTTTTATCGTATGTTGGTCTACTAGACTTTTACGGAAAAATTTCATTTGGTCCCCGGGGGCCACTTCCCCCCCCCGCGCTGGGGCCCCCTTAAATTTTTCGTCAACCATACCAGGGACACCGAAACACCAGGGAACATGAAATTTGGTGGGCATGTAGCCCCACTAGACTTCTAAGGAAAAATTTTGTTTGGTCCCCGGGGGCCACTCCCCCCCCCGCGCTGGGCCCCCCCAAACCCCAAAAAATGCAGTTTTTCCTAAATAACTACCTGAACCGTGGCACCGAGGATGAAGACATTTTTATGGTATGTTGGTCTACTAGACTTTTACGGAAAAATTTCGTTTGGTCCCCGGGGCCACTTCCCCCCCCGCGCTGGGGCCCCCGTAAATTTTTCGTCAACGATACCAGGGACACCGAAGCACCGGGGAACATGAAATTTGGTGGGCATGTAGCCCCACTAGACTTCTACGGAAAAATTTCGTTTGGTCCCCGGGGGCCACTCCCCCCCCGCGCTGGGCCCCCCCAAACCCAAAAAAATGCAGTTTTTCCTAAATAACTACCTGAACCGTGGCACCGAGGATGAAGAAATTTTTATGGTATGTTCGTCTACTAGACTTTTACGGAAAAATTTTGTTTGGTCCCCGGGGGCCACTGCCCCCTCCCCGCGCTGGGGCCCCCGTAAATTTTTCGTCAACGATACCAGGGACACCGAAGCACCGGGGAACATGAAATTTGGTGGGCATGTAGCCCCACTACACTTCTACGGAAAAATTTTGTTTGGTCCCCGGGGGCCACTCCCCCCCCGCGCTGGGCCCCCCCAAACCCCCAAAAATGCAGTTTTTCCTAAATAACTACCTGAACCGTGGCACCGAGGATGAAGAAATTTTTATGGTATGTTGGTCTACTAGACTTTTATGGAAAAATTTCGTTTGGTCCCCGGGGGCCACTTCCCCCCCCTGCGCTGGGGCCCCCGTAAATTTTTCGTCAACGATACCAGGGACACCGAAACACCGGGGAACATGAAATTTGGTGGGCATGTAGCCCCACTAGACTTCTACGGAAAAATTTCGTTTGGTCCCCGGGGGCCACCCCCCCCCACGCTGGGCCCCCCCAAACCCAAAAAAATGCAGTTTTTCCTAAATAACTACCTGAACCGTGGCACCGAGGATGAAGAAATTTTTATGGCACATCAACCTAGCCCATAATCACTCATTTGTGATTTGCGCCCCTCCCATAAAAAATGAAAATGCAATATTATTCTGCTTTAATCGCCCCTATCTTCAGTGGAGATGTTCAGAACTGCACCATATTTCATGTGTATGATTAACTTGACAACCTCTGGGGGTATCCTCTGCTAAGTTTTGTAGAATTTCATCCATGGGGGGGTATAAAATAAATTCATTTATGTGCACATTTAGTGACTGTACACTCATCGGCCTGTAGATGGTGCTGTTGAGCGAAGGGTTGCTGGTTTAGGATGATACTGTCACACACACACATGCAGGAATACAAACAAACGCAAGCATGCACACACACTGACATCCACACGCACAGACACACACCCATACACACACATACAAATCCACATGCACAGACACACACACACACAAACACACACGCGCACACATGTACGCACACATACATACACGCACAGACACACACACACACACACACACACACACACACAGACACACACATACACAAATACACACACATACACACACACACACACACACAGACAGACATGCACATACTATTACTTTTTTTAGGTATATACATAAACACGCAATACAGCCAAATTACTCCACGTCATTTATTTTTGTGGAAAGCCAGTGCAGGCCTGAGCGGCGGTCATATTTTGTACCGCGATGCGGTACATCTAGTTCCATTTAAATATTGGAAACATAATTTTTTTGAAAGTCATTTTAGACAATGTGACTATGACCAAATTAACTGTGTGTATCATTTTGTTTTATTTCTCATTAAATGGCCATTAGCATGTTACATGTATACATTGATAAAGGATCATTTACCTTCACGCTTAGAAGATCTGAGAAGAATCTGCTTTCTTTCTTTCTTTCTTTCTTTCTTTCTTTCTTTCTTTCTTTCTTTCTTTCTTTCTTTCTTTCTTTCTTTCTTTCTTTCTTTCTTTCGTTGGTGATTGTGAACCCATGTCTGTATAATGCACTAAAAACAATCTGTCGTTCAGCTTTACCTAACTCACACATACATGCAACTATATTAATAACGCTTTCGTGTACAACGGATCAGTTTTTTAATGTAAACCACAGCCCAAGCTGCAGACGAAGACATCAGTCAGATTATGTTTAATACCACCTACAGTACATTTTAAAGATTATGTTTTATAAATGTATTTTTGTATACTATAAACACACGTTCTCAAATGTCTCTGCTCATCTCATGAGCAATGGAGTCAGTCTCACGCTCTCCCTTGCCCTTCTGCCCTCTTATTTTAATGGGACTGAAAGTACATTACCCACATGATTAGATGTAAAATCTTTTTATCAGCTTGTGACAGTAATATTGGATGAGAGGATCACATCCTGAAAAGCCGTAGTGGGTAATTAGTGGCATGGCCCATGAAATCATATAAATGTCAGGGATTGTGTGAGCGGACTGCTACCAGAAGAAAACTGCCATGTGAGTGCCAACCATCCATGATATAGAAATGAGAGTCTGTATCTGATTTGTTGGATTTACAAGACTCAAATTCAGACCGAAAAAACTGGAAAACGTTAGGCAAATAAATGGATATAGAGTACAAAGCTCTCTTTCTGTATTTTTAAAGACTGCCTAGTTAACCTGTCATCAGCATATTTTCACTATGTATAAAGAACCTTTAAGATGATGATAGAGGATGTGAACAAGATGATGCAATTCAAATGCAACATTAATAGTAGAGACTGTTGAACTTGTACAGTATATGTTTCTGCGTGTAAAGTTTTTTTAGCGAATTGTAACTATGGAAAACTTTTATAGAAATCATAGTGTGTTGGCTCTGGAATCATTCATTTATCTTAGACATTTATCTGAAACATTGTTGCTTAAAGCTAGCCAAATAGATTTAAAATTCAAAACAATCATACAGGATATTTTTAAATGACCATAGTAACATTTACACCTGAACACTTACAAAATGCATATATTGGAGGTCAATAACTGTCATGTTTAATTGTGGGTTTTGTTCATGTTCTTGTTTTCAGGTCTTTTATTTTGAAGTTTAGTCATGGTCATGTTTCCTGGTTTGTCCTCATGTGATCCTGTCATGTGATTCTCTGCTCTGTTTGCTATTGGTTCATTGTTTGATTATTCACAGGTGTTTCTTGTTTCTAATTAGTCCTTATGTATAAATAGCCCTCATGTTCATAATGTCTCATCTAGCTTTGTTCCCTGTAAACCACTGTTGTTCATGTTCATATCTTGTATCTGTTCACTTTTGGATTCAATAAACTGTGCATGGTTTCACTTCAACTCGCCCCCAGTGGACTATTCATTACAGTAGCATTTATCAGAATATACAATACTAAAGTCATGCAAACTGACAATTAAAAACAGAACCACCACTTCTTTATACTTTCATATTGTCTTTATGTTTTTCAAACAGGGACACAATGATATTAAACTCATAAATACATAAATGAGGTTTATTTGAGGCAGAAAGGAATAAAGAGCTCTAAATAGTATTTACAGAACAACAGTAGCACAGATACGTCAGACAGCACAACCTGAACTAAATGAAATAAATCATACTGCAGAAAGTTTTACTATGAATAATGAATGTTTATCATATATAAAATATCAAGTTAGAAATTAATCTAAAATTGTGTTATTTTTTTTATTAAATTGCTTAATGGCACTGTAATGTGTCTATGATTACACTGATTCTATGGACTTTAGAGAGTTTGACCATTTACAACCAAAAGTCAAAAGACTTGAGAAATACAACAACTTCCCCATTGGGTCCATTGCTGGTCAAACCAGCACATTTTAAAAACATTCATTAGATTTGTGACACTTATTGTGCTTCCTATAACACTGATCACCATAAACCATCTTGAGTGTATATATTCAAGGCATTCTAGGATTGATATAAAGGTTAACTGTTCAGAATAAAGGTAAGGTTTAGATAAGTTACAAAACAAAGTATCAATAATCAGCAAAGTACAAAGGAAGTGACTGATAAAACTCCATGTATGGAGGGACTGACTGGAAATGAGTACTGCACATTATGACCTCTATTAACAGTAAAGGAGAATTAATTGTCTATACATTCAACATCAATCAAAATAGCATATTTTAAAAAAATCAGTGACCTTATTCTCATCCTTTATTGCTCTCAAAGCATCTGAAGTTGCAGATCGTGTTGAGGTAGGACAGAGACACCTGCAGACCGATGAGGGGAATCCTGCTAGAATTTGCTTTGGCACATTAAATCTATTTATATATTATAGTAAAATATATTTTTCGGTTTGGTTTTGTTGCCAGCGGAGCTGTAAATGCTGTACTGAAAAGTCAACTATACAGACTAATAGGTGCAACTGTATGCATCACAGATCACTGAAGGAAACATTAAAAAGTTCAATAGACTGAAAAGTTGTCACTTCATGAAAAGGCACTGAGCAGAAAAACTGGAAGACCTGCTGTTATATAAGAGCTATTTTTGTTTACACGATTCTCTTATCTGGAAAGGCACTATGTGACTCTTTATGACTGTTGTAATAATACATTCTTAGATGAAGCCAAATCTACCTCTGGCCATATCCATTCATGCCATTGTTCCCCAATGGAGTGATAGTGACGGAATCTAGAAAAGGACGGAGCGCTTGTCCAAAAGGTCTATGGAGAAGAAATCATGTAATTCAATCCAGTTATTACTAATACTAGTGTCAATGACATATTTGATTGCAAAGTTGTAAGGGCAAACTTACGTAGCGAGCACCTCAGATGGGAGGTCAGTGATGTATGAGGGAATCTTTGATCCTGTTAAAAACTGTGCAACCTCAGAACTGAAGGTGTTGCAGTTGTGTTCAAAAAGGTGGTATTTTTCAGGGCTGTGGAAAGAAAAGGAGGAAGTACAGATTTGGGTGTGTAAAGGGTGTCATTTCTGTACCACTAGTGCAAACTGCAAACAGAGTAGCAAAAAAAAAAAGTGTTTTCTCAAACACGTCTGCCATATTTCCTCTCAGTATTAAACTAGAAAAATATTCTGATAAAAAAAAAAAAAATTTCAACAATACTTGCAGTTTCCTGTAGGGGTGTAATGATACCCTCATGTCACAATTCGATACATTTCACGATACGATATTATTGCGATACTCCAAGACATATGATAAAAGGTTAACAAAAATGTACTGTTGACTAAAATGCTAAATTTGATATTACATTGTGGGTTTAAATGAATAGGCTTGGACTTGGTGCTGGTAACCCAATGCACAGGACAATAGTAACACTAGAATAAAAAATATTCATGATTCTGAAGCTGAAAATACAGAATTATTTAGATGAATATGCTTGCACTCTGTCACTGACTAGATATGTAAGGGATAATGTAGAGCTAGCCGGTTGTTATAGCGAATACAACCCTGACGGGCTGATCAGGACCCAGATGCGAAGCGGAGGGGTCTTGAATCGGCCTGAAGGGGTTGTATTCGCTATAACAACCGCCTCGCTCTACATTATCCCGCTTATTACATGGCTACCTACCAAATAAATCAATAATTTGACACAAAATATTGATTTAAAAAGAAAATAGTCCTTTCCGTCTCTATGGTTAGAATCCTGCGTCCATAGCAACGCTCTGTTTTTCATGGCAACGGTGTGTTATACTTAGCAGCGGTCTGTTATCAAGAAATAACAGACCGCATTCTACATTAGAATTCAACCAAGCCATGTAATAAATTTAAAATAATGTAGGCCACTTTTTACTGGTAACATAAGACATTTGGCATTATTAGGACCTACAAATATTCCCCCATTGCATTATTATACATTATATTCAACATTATATATAGTAGTTTAATGTAGTACTACTGACACAAACTCTGAAAACTTGAATTTTTTCTCTCAGTAAATTTTTTTGGGGTGAACTATCCACGACACATATTTTTTCAGTTTTGTATTGGATATATTGAGACACGATATATTGTTCCACCCACCCAGTTTCCTGTTAAATGCAAAAATATAGGCTACTGACCTGTAAGTAGACTCCCTGAGAGAAGACAGATATTCCAGAAAGAGGTCCCGGGGAACTTCTGTGTCTCCAAGGTTCACTGTGGAATCGGGCACTCCTAGAACAGTACCACCCTGAAACATGAGAGTATTTCTTGATTATGATGGGTTACAAACATTAAACCCTATTATGTTTTTAATTTCTTCAAATATATAACGTAGCCTTCAACTTGCAGATTTCTTAAAGTTGACATGAAACTGAATTTGTGTTAGTCTTTTCTTCCCTTTTGAGTGAAGTCAGACAAGATTTCTCAAACAAGAAATAAAGGCAGGACTTCATTTTGTCCATTAGAAATTGATTAGATCGTTGGATCATTGCAGTTTGATATTACTAACTGCTGTGATCTCATGTGAGTGACAGGTTGTCCCGCCCTCAAGCTGGCAAAAACATGTCATCAGAGAAAATGAAGAGATGACGTTGCAACTTGCAAGAGGGGGGGGGGGGGGGGGGTTTTGATAAAAGATTATGAGGGCACATGAATAAAAAAATTATTATAATAATGACCACAGACAAATCATTTATTATATTCCATAAAATTGTCCATTTTGATTTCATGGCGACTTTGAGAAATAAACTGTAGTCTAATGCATACAGATCCAAAGATCATTTCTTACCGGATAGCAGCTTGTGATGCCCCCTCCTCCATAGAAAAACTCTTCCCCATAAGCCACTATTGATGTGTGCCTTCATTAAGTTACCAAAGAACAATACATTCAAATAAAGACTGTTTATTTATTTATAAAATTAGAAGAAAAAAATCAAAACCTAAGCATTTTCACAAGTGGTCTCAGACCTTTGGACCCCAATGCATATCTAAATCTGCTGCCTGATAATAAGTAGCAAGGTCTGCAAAAAAAAAACTAAAAAAAGTTTAAAATACTCACCATATTCCTTCAACTTGCTTTCCTGTCAGTTTTGATATAGAAGAATTGTTGTCAGTATTTATTTACATATTTTAAATAAGGTATATTTGCTTTACCATGTATAAAATATATGCAAAATATTTGTCATAAATAAAAACAATCTCTCAACACAAAAACATGAAGCTCTATTCTAGAAGCATCACCAACATCCTCCGGCCATCTGAAGAACTCACCTAACATCATGGGACTCAGCTGACGGGCCAGTCCTTTTGACAGGTCATAAATGTACAAATTTACGTTGAAAGAACTTCCATCAGCCATCGCGACGACTTTAGACAAGCGTGTGTTTACAAACAAAAACCCAATGCTACTGCTAACAAACTGAAACTTAGTTTTTCTCACTCTGACTGAACTCGAAAAACAAGACTTCACTGTTTTTCAGGCTCAAATTTCCATCATCGCATTAAACATTCATACAAGGAACGCATTCGTGTTGAGTTTAAATTATTTCAAGAAAATATTGAACAGGTCCGACGCAGGCAGCATTCAAAGGCAGCTCTGTCACAGAGTGACTCAAGATATTTTAATACCGGTTATGACAAATGTGCTTATTCATTGGGGACCCGACCAATGGCAGCAGAGATACATTAACTTACCAAACATCTGTACTAACCTCCAAAACGCTAGATGGCTAACTAAAACACACACGACTGCTCAAGCTCACCACTGAATCAACTAACGTTTTGCGAATCGGTTCGTTTGAACAATTGTTTTCATTAAACCGGTTCAAAATGCCGATAAAGCGATTTTCTACATCATGAAGTGACATCTCGTCGTGATATTAGCATGCTCTTAAACGTTTCAGTAAAACCATAATATGGCACATATTGCTGTTTATTGCCAATTTTCGTTATTATAAATCAGCTCCAGTTCCGTTTGTTGCAGCCATAGAGGTTGCAGCTAAGTTATACAAGTCGGACAAGTTCGAAAGTGAAGTCTGATTCATGAACAAATTGTTCAGACCCATAGGTTCAGACCATTTTTTTTAGATCCGACTCAATACATTCATAGAAAAGATCCGGGTGAAAAGAACGATTCGTTCACGGCCAAAAAATGTATCACTTCCTTTTTTTTTAAATAAATTTTTTTTTAAGATCCTTGCTTCAGAGTACCATTACAAATAGTAAACACGTATATAAACACTGTAAACAGTATTTTACTGCTAAAGCTGCTAAAGCTGTTCTCAGAGACGTTTGTTTACTTCCTCCTGCTTGGATTAACCAGTCACTTCGCTCTTGTCTTGTCATTGGTTCTTGCTATTCAATAGTCGTCTCTGATACGCTAGTGGACCTGTCACTCAAATTGTGGCGCACTGGATGCAGGCGCGGGCGCAAATGGATACAAAGTTCTCTTGCTCAAAAGATAAAAGTGCCTGATTCAAGTTTAAGAAAAACTGCTTAGTTTTTTCCCCAATTGTATTTGAAAGCAACCCTGACGCGGTTCTTAGATAAAGCAAAGAGTAATGGCGGATTGGAAAGAGTACTATCAAAACGAAGACGATGATGTTGAGCAGGACGAAGAAGATTCTGGAGGTTAGCAAAGCTAACTGCATTTATTGAATCTATATAAGTTGCTCGTTTTGTCCTCCATTAAACTTGCATGTATGAAATTAAGATGTGATTACACATAACTCCTTTATAACTTTTTGATTAATAGGCGATTACAAAGTCAGTGGCCGTGACAGCCTGGTGTTTTTGATCGATGCGTCCAAAGAGATGTTCATTAAGGGTGAGGATGGAGAGCCATCAAATTTTGACATGACTATGCAGGTGAGTCTAACTGTAACAAGCTTTGTTTTTTCATTATTATCTTTTATTTGCTTTACATTTGCCTGTGTTTAACTTCTGTGCATTTCTAAAAGACGTTATTCTCCCTTGTATCTAGTGTGTGCGCAGTGTGTACACTAGTAAGATCATAAGCAGTGACAAAGATCTGGTCGCTTTGGTGTTCTATGGGACTGAGCAGAGCAAGAACCCCAGAAACTCCTTCAAGCATGTCTACGTTTACCACGACTTGGATTCTCCTGGTGGGTTACTCACTCTTTTTGCTTTTCAGATTGTGTATATGATGGTGATTCTATCTCACGATTCCCTTCTCAGGAGCTCAGCGTGTACAAGATATTGATAAACTGCTGGGTGAGAAAGGAGCTCAGATGGCTGGAAAGATCTTAGGCAGTGGGGAAACTTCCCTCGGAGAGGCTCTATGGTGCTGCTCCAACCTTTACAGTGACATCAAGTTACGCCTGTCGCACAAGCGCCTCATGATCTTCACTTGCAGAGATGACCCTCACGGAGGAGACGGTGCTAAAGACAGACAGGCTCGTACAAAAGCTGCTGATCTTAAAGAGACAGGTAGGCCGAATAGAGGGGTAAAATTACACGGTTTCAGTGGCAAATGATGGACATTGTATAGCCTATGTTCTGTTTGTTCCTCAGGTGTGGTCATAGACTTGATGCACCTCACAAAGCCTGGAGGGTTCGATGTTTCCCTGTTCTTCTGTGATATTGTAAGCCCTCCAGAGGATGAAAGCGAGCTTGGCGTCCAGACGGAGCCCTCCAGGAAACTCGAGGACTTGCAGAAGAGGGTCAGAGCTAAAGAGTTGAAGAAAAGAGCTCAAAGCAGGTAAATGCACTGCACCATGTCCATCCATTCTCCAAACTACTTGTTTTATGAAGGGTCGCAGGTAGGGGTGGGCGATATGACCAAAATCTAGTAATTTTATTTCACGAAAACAATATAGATCACACAACATAGTTATTTTTGCTTTAAATAAGATTTTTATGATATCAACAATTTTGATGCCCAGGGTTTCCGCGGAGTCATAAAAAGTCATAAAACGTCTTAAATTTAATAATCAGAATTTTAGGCCATAAAAAGTCATAAAAACGTCCGGATTTTCCATACAAGGTCATAAATTTCATTTAGCCACATCTTAAATTGATATGCTCGTTCATTCGTTGGTTCTACCATTGCTTTTTCCCCCTGAAAATGCGCTGGCGGCATAATGTTAAATGCACAGGTTAAATGCGCCAAAAGCGGAACGCTCATTTGAAACGCGCGCCACACGAACCATTTACCCGCTCGGCTCCAAGTCCAAACGGCAGCACAGCGCGAGCTCAATAGAACTGATGCGTTTACTCTGATCGGTCTCGGTCACAAGATCCAGTGAGAAGTGCTTGAATTCAGCGAAGAACACACTGTCTCAGTGATTTAAACCAGTTTAAAGGCAGATGAAACAGCGCTGACCAACAGGAGAAACTCTGCACAACGATACAGTCTGAAGGCTTTTCCGTCTACAATCTCCCATCATTTATCATGGATTTACTGTAACGTTAGCCTAGTAATATTAACTGCACCATGTGGGATATACATATTGAATTTTATTATATTATTAGTGCTGATAATGTATTAAAGGACTAATGGAATATTTACAGTATTTAATAATGTATTTAGGCTACTGTTTTTCATACATTTCCTGAAGATACGTGCCATCAAAGTTAGGCAACACAAACCTGTTTCAAGACTTGGCCCCTATTAGCACATGCAGAAACTAAGTAATTATTTTCCCAATAAAAATATTTATTTTGTTAAGGACAAATGACAAATGTTTGAATGTCCTACCTCAGATTTGTGAAATGTTCACCTGTTTTAGCAAGTGTTTGTCATTATATTTTCTGACAATAAAGAGTAAAGTTAGTTTAAAACCACAATTAAAGCTCTGGTTTCTACAACTTTCACTTAGAAGCAACAGTCTGCCTTTAAACTTGAAAGAAATAAAGATTTGACATTTATCGTGATAATTATCGATATTGACTAATATAAAACAATTATCGTGATAATTGTTTTTGGCCATATTGCACAGCCCTAACTGAAATCTCCCGGTCTATCACAATGGGAAAGTGTACATTTAACGAGCCATGGCTCAAAGATGGTGTGTTTAGTAGTTGGCTCAAGCCTGTTGCAAATAATCAGTATCAAGCATATTGCACACTGGGTAAGAAGGTGTTGGAGCTGTCTTTAGGCATTTAAATAATACATCTTGTTACTTTCAAGGAAAGTCAATTAAAAAAAAAAACTTTTGAAAGGAATTTTAATGATTTTTCGTAATTCGTGTAGGTCATAAATTTCAATCATAATGGTCATAAAAAGGTCTTAAAAAGTCTTAAATTTGACTGACCAAACCCTGCAGAAACCCATCATGCCATTAAAATTTCATAATTATTATCATCATTTTCAATATCATTAAAAAACTAATACTAGCCTAAAAAAACTCTCAAGCTTACTGAAGACAAGTAAACAAAGAAAGAGAAAAAAAACCAAAAAACTACAATAGAACAAAGACACGAATGAAATAGACCTACCTGAAAAACTTCAAGCACAAGAAATAATACTACATAAGATGTATAATTACATGAATAAAAAAAAAAATACATAGGTAGTCTTTACTGTGAAAATTAAATATACTTTTATTCTTATTAAAGTTACAAAAATGATTCAGTCAAGAGCAGTGAGAGATTTTCTCTCTTCTTTTTTTTGATTAGCATTAATAATGTTTCAAACTTCAAATTTCAAACAATAAGCTTTCGTGACTGTGTAGTACAGTAACGTCACGTGAACGTAAATACCACGATAGAGGTGATAGTCCAAAATCTCTACCGGTTGACAAATTTCTTACAGGTATTACAGGTATATCGCCCACCCCTAGTCGTGGGGATGCTGGAGCTTTTGCATGCCAATGCAGGGGAAAAATGTGTATAGCAGCTCATATTTTTCTGTAGTGTTAGTGTTTGTGAAAGGATTTTAATGCAGTTTGCTTCGGGCATGTCAATTCGAATTGCAAATTGTTCTCTACTGTGACATATATCTAAATAAAAAGGCAAAAATCAAACAAGAAAAAAATGTTTGGTGGGATTTGATTTTTTACATCGAGAATTGATTGGATCATTGGAATCGTTGTCATTTGCTAATTGATGTGATGATTAAATGATTAAAAATAATTGACTGGTAAATCATTTATCATAAACACTGTATTATTCCAGAAAAAACATTGATCTCATGGTGGGGAAAAAAATGCAACATTATTTCTTGGACAAAATGACTCCAGAGTGCATGTCTTTGATTTACACCTATTTGTTTTCAAGGTTAACATTCTCGCTCGGAGAAGGTGTCAATCTGGCAGTCGGTGTATATGTGTTGGCCAGGACTGCCACCAAACCTCCTGCCGTCAGACTTTACAGAGATAACAACGAACCTGTGCGCACTAAGACCCGCTACTTTCACACCCATAATGGGGGCATACTTTTGCCAAATGATATGAAGAGGGCACAGGTACAGCACTAGATGTCACTTTGAATTAAAATCAGTACTAGCACCATAGTACAAATCTACACTATAATTTAGGTTTTATTTGCTGTAAGTGACCCTTTACTTAAAAGTTACTATATTTTCTAATCATACTATATTAATTTACTACTTAACTATGCAGGTTTATGGGAAGAAACAGATTGTGATGGAAAAGGATGAGGTGGATGAGATTAAGAAGTTTGATGATCCAGGTTTGGTACTGATGGGGTTTAAGCCCATGGACCGCCTCAAACTGCACCATCATTTACGACCCGCACTCTTCATTTACCCTGAGGAAGAGCAGATATCAGGCAGGTCTTCATTTGTTGATGCCTAAGCATCTCTTTCAGTTCAACCCATATATTTTCTTAACAGTTTATTTTCATAATTTGGAAAGTTGATGTGCCGTTCCTTATTTTTCTTTTGTTTATTATAGGAAGCTCCTGTATGTTTACCGCTCTGCTTTTGAAGTGCAGTGAAAAAAATGTATTTGCATTGTGCAGATACATCCCTCGTCGTAACACGCCACCTCGGTTTGTAGCACTAGTTCCCCAGAGAGAAGAAATGGATCAGAGTCAAACCCAGGCAACACCTCCAGGTACTGTAACTGCAGTCAAGACTTGTCAGATATGTTCATTACACTGAACTGTTACATTCAACTGTAGGCTAATTGATATCAAATAGTAATATCAAATTTTGGGATCCTATATTTTAGGCTTCCACGTGATATTACTTCCCTTTGCTGATGACATACGCACTTTGGATGTTCACGAGGGTCCCACAGCCTCTGATGAGCAGGTGGATAAGATGAAAGAGATTGTGCATAAGCTCCGCTTTAAATACAGGTGTGTGGTTTTCTACCAGTCGTAAGTGCATTTTTCAATCATGGATTTTTAGTTGATTTCTACTGCAAGTCTTCTGTATTTACAGGAGTGATGCATTTGAAAACCCAGTGCTGCAACAGCACTACAGGAATCTGGAGGCTTTGGCTCTTGATATGCTTGCACCTGAGCCCATTGAGGATTTGACAAGTATTTCTTGTGTTTTGATTGTTTTAAATGGATCACTTTTATCTTTTTTATCCTAATATGTTCTCATACTGTTTATGCTCCCTCAGTGCCCAAGGTAAAAATGATAGATGATCGTCTTGGCCCGCTGGTTCAAGAGTTTAAAGATTTAGTCTATCCTTCTGATTATAACCCAGAGGGAAAGCCTGCAGCTAAACGCAAACCTGGTGAGATTTCAGATGGTTTTATGTTTATTTAAAGCATGATTGTGGGATGTATTTATTTAATAAAAACATTTTAATGTATTTTTCAACCTAAAAAGTATGACCCATGTGAATTGCGTAAATCCCATTGAAAAAATGCTGTTTTCAAATACATTTATTTCTTGCATATATAGTTGCACCGACAGCACTGCACAAGCTAGCAGTGCCATTGAGCAGCTGTGTGCGGATTCAGAACATATTTGTAGTCTCAGCCAGGGTCAACAATTAACAAATCGGTCGCTCGCGAGTAAATTAAATGGTGATTCTCCCCAGCTGGCCAATAACTGGCCACTGAAGCGCGGCACTGTGTCCATTTAAGCGCGAGCAGCTCATGAGCTGGCGTTTTCAGTGCCTCAGAGTAGCTCATTTCACAGCAAACTCCACACAAACTTTATCTCTGGTCACTCAGTAAATGCATTTTAAATTGCAACACGTGCTAACTCTCTTGCCAAATTCATATTAAAAATGATTTGTTGTCAATAAAATGTACAAGTTTAAGTTTAAAGTTCCATAGTTTAACGTTTGGAAGGAAAGGAAGCAAGACAGCCATAAATATTAGTAAAATATATAAATAGTCTGTAAAATAAAATATAAATGATTATAAAAAAATATGAAATACTTGTTTTTGATTTTACAGTATTATTGCAATAATAATATATTTCTTTATTGGTTTAATTTAAATATTAAATAAATTTATAATTATTATTGTTATTATATAGTCATAATAAATGGGAGAAAATAAGTTTTCCTTTTTTTGTCCTTCTGATAACATGCCTAATGAATAATAACACTATGAAATACTGTAGGTGCAAAGACAGAGCAGCATAGCTCATTATGCATTGGAAATGAGTGTATTACTTCTGTATACTAACTTCCTGAGACTGGCAGTATCCAAAATATTTGTACTACATTTTTTGTTTTACTACTGTTGCCACTACTTTCACAAACTTTGAAGGATGACACTGACAGAATCTTGAATTGTCTCATCCTTTCGCACAGCTGAATCTGGTGGTGGTGCTGAAAAGAAGGCAAAAATTGAGATGTCTGAGGAAGAGATGAAAAACCATGTGGCAAAGGGCACCTTGGGCAAACTGACAGTTGCTGTGCTAAAAGAAGCATGCAAGCAGTTTGGAATACGTACAACAGGAACCAAGAAACAGGAGCTTATAGATGCCCTGACCTTGCAGCTCTCTAAATAAGCTAATGTTCTTAAGGCTTTGCCCATAATTAGGGGGAAAAAACGTGACACCTTGATTACATACTTGTTCATGAAATAAATACAGAAAGATTTGTATGTCTGCACATTTTTAGTCACTGTCAATTTGACTCAGTCTTGCCTATCTAGGGCATGTAACAATTTCGTTCAGCATTGTGACTGTTGTCATAACATGCAATAAAAGCTTGAATTTTGTAATTTTGACAGCATTTTTCACTGCTATTTTCTATTTAATCTTTATTAAGCCAGTATTGGCATGATTTAATACATTACACTAAATGAAGAAATTTTATTAAACACCTCAAAATACACTTTGCTTCAACTTTTGAATTTGTATGAAAACTTGCATTATTATTGTTCATTGATATTAAGGAGGTTGGTACTGTAGAATACAGAATTGATGCCTGATAAATTGAGCTCCTGTCCTTAATGCAGTTTTACAAATCGACTCTCAAATGTATGTTTATTGATTATATCAGCTTATTTAATTATGATTTCAGCAACTAGTTTGTTTAATTCTCTCAGCTCTGTTAAACTTATTTTAAAATAAATTCTACAGATTTTCCTTCAAAATCAATGTGGAGAAAAATACAGATTCCATCTCCAGATTAGGCACACTATACAGTGTAGTATATATTAATATACAAAATATATGTAAATATGGTACTTATTTTATTATGCCATTAATAAACCACGTAGTAGTTTGTGGGTTTCCAGAACATCTGGAATGAAGTCATCTGGCCTTGTCATTTGTTTTCTCATTAGCCCGAAATGAAAACAAACAGAAGGGTGACTACTCATTTTCCACAGATGTTTGAAATCACAGCAGATCTAAATGTTGATGTCTGGATTTGCTAAACCAATACGGCACAGATCTAGAGGGCTGTTACAGCCCAGAACCGACTCCACAAACAATCCTAAAATTATTTATATTAGGTATAAAAAAAGGAAAATGAATGTCTCCAGAAAAGGTTTAGGGAGTCTTGTTAATTTCCTAACGTGGGTCATGTGGGCGACCGATACGTGTTTGACCATAGACTGAAAAGAGCCAGTTTGACAGTCCCATGGGATGCAACCTGCTCGTGACGCAAGCCAGCGGAAAGCCAATGACGTTTTGCGCATGCTCACGTTGAGCCAGAGAGCTGCAAGGAAAAAGTACAACAGACAAAGGAATAAACAACTCACGGTGTGGACGCGAAAACACCAAGTTTGAGGAATGAAAGCAACCTAGACTGTATCATATCGTTTGCAGACAGAGGTATGTGCTGGGAATGATTACACTGACACTTTCAAAGATGCCGTTTTAACCGTTGCTATCACGAGTAGCACGTAGCCAGAGTGTCAAATTGGTCTGAACGTAGTAGTTGAGAAGCTCAAAGAGGAAAAGGGCATGTCTTAAAATATTTTGTTAAACTTGCGTACGAAGTGTTGAATATCGTTTCTGTCCGTTAATAAGTCATACACCCATCCTGTCAGCTGGCAGGAAGTTTTGTACAGCCATTCCCTATGCAGTCATCCTGGGCATAACCTCACATTACCCTTAGAGGTGTCAAAAGGGTTCCTGTTTAGACCTGCCACTCGGTTAAACGCTAATTAATGCTCAGTACTGAAGCATTTGCTGTTTTGTTTTTGTTTGTTTTTTATATCTGATTTCTAATCGGTCTCTTGTGTTTCCTTCTTACTCTAAAGCCAAGGTTATCACTGCAGTTCTCACAGTGGTCTTCTATGGCAGTTGCCAGGATCCTGCACTGCTGACCCATTTAGTCCTGGTCAGCTGTACCAGTCAAGCTGTCTTTTCCACCCCTGTGTCAGCCAAAATGGAAAGAACTTCTCTGCCCTAGTGGTTACTATGGTGCTCAGCAAGTCTTTGTGCAATAACAACATGAAGAACACAGAAAGAGGACACAACCGAGTCTGCTTTTGAGAAGATTTCCACTTGTGCTTTTCTTATTTTCACTGATTCACTGCGAGGGGCACTGGCTCACCTTTCATCCCAGTAGCAAACTCCCCTCCCCTTGCCACTCATCCCAAGCAGCTGAGAGGTTGCTGTGGAGATGATAGTGGTGACATAGCAGCAGGAATGGGGAGTACTCCATGTTCTGGTAAGGGGAGGGGGGTCGGGGGTTTTCAAGAGCTGGGTTGTATGCCATGGAAGGTCAGCAAGCAGAAAGGAGAAGCCGTTGGTGGACGTGGGTCTGAGCTAGAGGATAGACCGAATGCTGGAACGCCCCCCGTCTCGTCACAACCTCCCGCCATTTATCACGAAAAGCAGCATCGAGAGCTGTGCGCTCTGCATGCCCTAAACAATGTCTTCCAGGACGGAGCAGCATTCAGCCGTGATGCACTTCAGGACATCTACCAGAGGTCAGTGCTAAGATGTATTGTTATATTTGAAGTTATCTAATTTTGGGATTTTTCTTTTTTTGTGCACACTTCTGCTTCCTCTTTCTTTTTCAGGCTATCGCCTAGCACTTTGGTCACACCCCACAAGAAAAACATGCTGGGTAATGGGAACTATGATGTGAATGTCATCATGGCTGCATTGCAGACTCGGGGGTTTGAGGCTGTTTGGTGGGACAAGAGAAGGTATTTTATTATAATGTTGTAGTTTTAAACATTTCAAGAATCTAGTTTGAATCACATGTGCCAAGAAATGTGCTCTTTGAATTCCTGTTGGTTTTGAAAGCATTTCAAATAATTTCAGAAAAGTTGCACCACCATTATTTGCCTGCCCTGAAGTAACCTTCTAATATTTGATATTTTAAGAGACTTATTGACCTTTACACAAAGTCATGAGTATCTATCAGGTTCCTCTCCTGATATCATTTCCTTCTTGTGCAACACATGACATGCTTAGACAGACAAAAAATTCTTCATACAAAAAACCAGTGAAGGACTTCTGTTAAAGAAACTTTTTTTTTTTTTAAGGCAAAATCTTCTAAAGAATTTCTTTTACTTTGACTTTTGACCTTTTTTTCCCCATTATGATACCAAGACTACTATTTTTATGAACACAGAAATTAACAGTATAATAACCCTAAAAAATGAAAATTCTGTCATAATTTACTCATCCTGATGATGTTCCAAACCTGTGTCTTTATTTTGCAGCACACAAAATATATTTTTTTAAATGGCAGTAATCAAACAGTTTTGGTTCCTATTGACTTATATTGTAATTTTGTCCATACAATAGAAGTCAATAGGAATCAAATATCTTCCAAGTATGTTCTTTCATGATCTACAGAAGAAAGAGAGTCATAAAAGTTTGGTGAGTGTGAGTAAATAGTGACAGAATCTTAATTTTGGGGTGAACTGTCCCTTTAATTTTATGCCCCAGAAGTTAGAAAAGGTGTATCATAGAAGAGGGTCATTTGTACAGTATGAATTGCATTTTGTATCTATTTTTGTTAAATAAGTTAATATGTGGACCATTAAAGGGATATTCACCCAAAAATAAAAATGCTTTCATCATTTATTCACCCTCAAGTTGTTTCAAACCTTTATGCATTTATTTCTACTGCTGAACACAAAAGAAGGATGTCGGTAACCAAACAGTTGATGGGCTTCCTTAGTATGGAAAAAAATACTATGGAAGTCAATGGAGCCTATCAACTGTTCGGTTAACCGTTTTCTTCATAATATCTTATTTTGTGTTCAGCAGAAGATAGAAATTCATACCGGTCTGGTACAGCATAAGTGTGAGTATGTAAGTGTTGACAGAATTTTCATTTTTGGCTGAACTTTGCCTCTAATGTGAGTTTTGTTTTGTTTTTTATGTCCTATGTATTTGTTGTCCCACAGGGACGTTGGCAGCATTGCACTGCCGAACGTCACTGGTTTCATCTTGAATGTGCCATCCAATCTGCGCTGGGGGCCGTTGCGACTGCCCCTCAAACGGCAGCACTGGATTGGAGTTCGAGAAGTGGGAGGAGTTTACTATAACTTGGACTCCAAACTGCGCAGTCCTCATGCTATCGGAACAGCTGATGAATTGAGGTAGGTGTGAAATGCTAAAAGAGAAAGTAGCGGCCTGTTTTAACGCGAAGGTCTGTTTTATCTCTAGCTGTCACTCTGATCATTTGGCAGGAAGTTCTTGCGTCACCAGCTTCGAGGGAAGAACTGTGAACTCCTACTGGTCGTGGCAGAGGAGGTGGAAGTCCACCAGACGTGGAGGTCTGATAACTGATGAATGTTTTGGATTGCTTTTTTTTTATTTTTTTATGTTTTGTTTTGTTTTTGGAGGTATCTCAAGTTCACGCTCAGGAGGGAAATATGAGGTTCAATCAGGGACCCATTTAAAGAGCAGCAAATGGAGTTGCACTCAACCAGTCATGAAAGCACACTGCTCAGACTTTGTTTACACACACACACACACACACACACACACCACTGAACTCTTGCCATTGAGACTGGAGCAGCAAAGAACACAAACAGGGATATTACAAGACAACTAAACACTACGCAGAGAATTTTGTTTGGTATTTGGGATTCTGATGCATTTTTTATATGTTGATTATTTCTTTTACTTTGTACTGTTTTCTGACTTGAAAGTGAGAGGTTATGGAATTGTTAGTGATGTGTTCTCCTTGTGCATCACCTGTCATCCTCACTTCTTCTCTCTTTCCATGTGATTTCCCGTGCATCCATGTGATCGTTTGAACTGTCCGTCACACATTGCAGGTCACCGTAAAATGTTATTTGTTCAACTGGATTTTTTGAACACGGGGTGCATATGTACTTATTTAGTGCATGTACTTGAAGATTTAGAGAAGGAACACCCGTAGCCCCTGCTTAACCGTTCCCTACATATTTAATGGCATTGTGACAGATGAGATGTTTCCTGTGTATCACAGTTACAGCATGGCACCACAGTAATTGGATGTTTTGTGTTAGTTTCCTATAACATAAATTACCAAAACGGTCACTTGTTAATCTCTTACCTTAAATGGTTGCTCTCGACACTCTTTCTTGTTAAACGGTTAAGGTTAGACTTGTTGAATCCTAGACTACAGGTAGGAAAATAGAACAGGTGAGAGTTGGTAGTAAAAAAAAAAAAAAAGGTCAACTGCCAAAAATGAAAGTTGTATGTACTTTTACATAGAAAATGCTAATAGTTAGAAAGGCTGAGGTCTCTAAAATCTTTCAAGTTAATTCATCTTTGATTGATATTGGATTAACATGGCCTTAAACTGTTTACAGAGGGAGCAGATTACACAAAGGGAAGTTTAATACATCTCAGGTTATCTTCAGATCCAACTCTATTCAGTTTCACCTATTAAAAGCCAACACATTGTGTAAAACACTTCAAAAAGATTATAGACACTAAAATCAGATAGTACAACTTAAAAGGAACATTCCACATGTCCATACACAGGGTGCTTTGTAATACTGTAGAGACGAATAGATTCTTTTGCCATGACAATCTAAATCCCCACGTCCCTTTTTCAGGGAGATGGGGACAACATGTGCTCATGCCATTGTTTTCCATTCAAATAAAATGCTTATGATGGCACTTTATGTATGATGTAAAATGTGCTGTGACATCATTAAAAATGTATTTGTATGTATACAATGTAGTGCTGCTTTATCAATCTTGTTCACATCATCTACACTACTGTTAAAACGTTTTTGGTCTTATCTTTTGAAAGAAAGGAGCACTATTAAATTGATCAAAAGTAACAGTTAAGACAATTTAGAATTTAAAGTTTTCTGTTTCGAATAAATGCTGTTCATTTGAACTTTCTGTTCAACCATGAATCCTGACAAAATACTGGGGTTGGACAATGATACTGAAACACCTGGTTTTAGACCACAAAAATGTATTGGTATGGTATAGGACCTCCTTTTGCAGCCAACACAACATCAGTTCATCTTGGAAATGGCAGATACAAGTCCTTCACATTGGCCAGAGGGATTTTGAGCCATTCCTCATCCAGAACAGTGCCAGGTCATTATGTGATGCTGGTGGAGTAAAACGATTCCTGACTCGCTCCTCCAAAACCCCCCAAAGTGGCTCAATAATATCCAGATCTGGTGACTGCAGGCTATGGGAGATGTTCAACTTCAATTCATTTTCATCAAACCATTCTGATCCCAGTCTTGCTGTGTGTATTTGTGCATTATCGTGCTGATACATGGCCCAACCTTCAGGGTACAATGTTTGAACCATTGGGCGCACATGGTCCTCCAGAATGGTTTGGTAGTACTTGGCAGTGACGTGCCCTTCAAGCACAGTAGGGAATGCCATGATATTGCAGCCCAAACCATCAGTGATCCAGCCCCATACTTTACTCTGGGTGTTAAGCCTCTTTGGGGCTTCTCCACACTGTAACTCCCACGGATGTGGGCTAGACAGTGAAGGTGGACTCGTCAGAGAACAATATATGTTTTACATTGTCTACAGCCCAAGGTTTCCTCTGCTGGCACCACTGAAATCATAATTTGGCATTGGCACAAGTAACCAAAGGTTTGGCTAAAACAGCCTGGCCATGACTCCTGACAAACAGTTTTGGTGGAAACAGAAATCAAGGTGCGCATTTAGATCTTGAGTGAGTTGGGCAACTGTGGTTTTCTTGCGTCGACAGTTACTCCTGTGGGATGTGGTCTGTCCTTTGTGGTGGTATGCCGACATTACCCTGGATATTATAGCTCTCGATACACCACAATGATTTGCTGTCCTGGTCACAGATGAGCCAGCAAGACACCAACAATTTGTCCTATTTTGAACTCTGATATGTCTCCCATTATGTTGTGTGGATTGCAGTATTTTATGTACAGCTGTGCTATTGCTCTACTGATTTAAACAATTGTAATCAATAAGAGCAGAGTGGGAAGGTTAAATTAGCAAAGACTGGCCAGTGGCTACCAGGCAGCGCATAATATTGTATCAACCAACTTCAATTGTGTCCAACCCCCTCTATATCATGGTTTCCACAAAAATATTTAGCAGCACAACTCTTTTCAACATTGATAATGATGAGAAATGTTTCTTGAACACCAAATCGACTTATTGGTAACACTTTATTTTAATGTGTTCTTGTTAGACGTTACATGATGTATATTTACAATAGTAATTACTATAAATTAGGCATAATTACATGTAACTAACCCTAATCCTAACCTAACCATATAGTTAGTACATGTAACTAATTAATATGACCTAGTACTAGTACTTAAATGTATTAATTACACTGCAACTGGGACACGTTAAAAATAAAGTGTAACCGCCATATTAGAATTATTTCTGAAGGATCATGTGACAATGAGGACTGGAAAATTCAGCGTTGCCATCACAGGAATAAATTACTTTTTTTTTAAATATATTAAAATAGTGATTTTAAATTATAATATTTCACAATATTATTTCTGATCAAATAAATGCAAATAGCATTAAAAGAAAACATTGTTTTTCAGAAACAGGAGGTATAACGTTATATCTTTGGATAGGAGAGATTAGATTTCAGTTGCCAATGGATAACATTGTAATGCTTTTGTAATACACATTAATGTCTTTCTTTTCTCTATTTCATAATTTGAATCTGAAAAGCATTATAAATCACATAAATCCTGAGTGAAACAAAACTAATGTGGTACCTGGCGGTTTATTGTCCAACCAACAGTGGCGTGGCGCAAGTCAATCCGCTGTGTGGCGCACGGGGGCGCGCTGCGCGCTGCAGATGTGTCGCAGATTTAAAAAGTCACTGTACTCTTCTAGTACAAGGAAATGGAGCAGTGCAAAGAATAAAATACTGAATTGTAAACAAGGCAGCGGAAGAGAGGGAACGTGTGCAGCCATTATAACTGTGCATGGGATTTGCACATCACATTTATTTTAACGTCAAGAAGGAAAAATACAAAGATACATTGACAGCTACTTCATTATTTTTTAGAGGAATAACTTTACCAATGGAACTGTCGGCAATCGGCGAGCAAGTGTTCGCTGTGGAATCAATCACAAAGAAAAGACTTAGAAAGGTAAGTGACATGCGCGTGTAGCTGTGCGCTTGTTGACAGTTAAATCCGTGCCCGCTGCACACATACAACATGTTAAAGGGGCGAGGACTTACACACGTCTCCTTACAACAACGTGGAAGTGTGTGTGTGGTCTAATAACTTCGATGATGACGCATGTCGCACAGAACGCTTTTGGAATTGGGTGGTTATCCTATTCGTAGGCATGGAGACTACGCAGTTTTATTTTCCGGTGGGATCTAACTAATGTTTATTGTATAGTTTGGCCATTTTGATACTGAATATGAGATTTATTTGATCTTAAAACAGCATGTGAGGTTATTGGTGCGAGCAGACGTAGCTCTCAATTACTTCAACTAATATTAAAATATGCATTCAGCTTAAAATGACGCGCGTTAAATTACCGTTACTTTTATCCTCATATGTAAAATGTCAGGACTGTATTAAAATAAAAAGGAGGAGCTGTTAGTTTATGGGTTGTCCCTTCATAATTCTTTATGACGCAAGCGTATAATTACGTAATCGCACACGTTCGAGACAAAAAAACAAAACAATCATAAGAAATGTGTAAAGAAACATTTGATTAATGTTAACTGATGATATAATATCACCAGATATGTTAATATAATGAAAATATTAATTAAGCATTGATTTATTTATTTATGTTTAAGGGTCATGTGGAGTATTTATTGAAGTGGAAGGGCTGGCCTCCAAAGTAAGTATTATTATTATTATGATTATTAGCGCTTTTAAAATAAAAAGGAAAATGACAGAATAAGCTTTATTTCTAAATGTATTAAATTATCCTTTTGTGTTTATTTCTCTAGCAGCTGTGGTATTTATGTGCGTCATGTCAATGTGAATATGTGACCTTTATTAATGTTTTTATAATTTCAAAGGTACAGCACATGGGAGCCAGAGGAGCACATCCTAGACCCTAGACTGGTTTTAGCATACGAGGAAAAGTGAGCAATTATAAAAATGAAAAATCCTTGTTCATTCTTTGACCACAAGTATCTGAATTCATCACACTGCATTTTCTGATTGCACACAGAGAACAGAAAGACAGATCAGTGGGGTGGCGTAAAAGAGGGCCAAAACCGAAAAGACTCCTCGTGCAGGTAATGACCCCTAAAACATCTTCATTTCTGTGACTGTTTCCCTGCTTAACTGTCATTAAAGGCATTTCTATCCACATATTACTCTCTCAAAGAGGAACATTTACGCAATGGATCTACGCAGCACACACAAAGATACAGAGAAATCTTCAGCGCATCTGCCGCTCTCATTGACCCGGTCGCTTGACCCAAGGTTCCAGTCCTCAGGGACTTGTATATATAGACGATTATCCCACCACAAGAAAAAGAAGAAAACATCCAGAGAGACTTCTGAGGAAGAATGGGATAGAAGAGATGAAGAAGATGATGATGATGATGATGATGATGATGAGGGGGTTATGGAGGAGGAAGAGGAGGAGGACACAAGACCAGAAGGAACTAAAACTGGCAGTAATACTTTAAACAGTAAGTATGCTAGCTGTCCAAAGGACAGACATAGGCTAGACTGCAGTGTTCTTTGTCTTTGACGTTATGTTTTGCACCGTTGCTTTGGCAAAGTATGTCAAATGAACCAAAAACTAAACCAACGTATGACTTGATGCCCTTGTCAAATTGTAAAAGGTGGCGGTTTAATTAATTAATATTGGATTTTGCGCTGCGTGTTTCTAAGCGAAGCGCGCACTTTGGTCACACTGTGCTTTAGCCTATCAGAACGGCTCAGTACACAGTGAATGTAGGATTAGGAACTCCATCTCTGCATGCGCTGTGAGTTTGACTCGTATTTTGGAACAGTGGGCACTACTTGCGCATTCTTTTCTCATTTGCATAATTTCCAACATTTGTGAGGAGGACAGTCTGTCAGAAAATTGCAGTATTTCATCAGATTTGTAACATTTTACACATTTGTATTCATTGAAAATGCTGGTTTTCGCTTAATAACAGGGTTTAACTCTTGCAAGTGAAATAAAAGTATTGTAATTTTCCTATTGCAAAGTAAAATAATACAATTTACATTTATTTTACAGTTCAGTTGTATTGCAACAATAGTAATATATTACTGTCATAGGGATACTGATACTGCTACTACCACTAATAATAATATACAAATAATAATATACAAGTATATTCATCATCATTATTATAATTTTTTTTATATTTATAATTAAAATTTGGACACTGAAAATGGGTAAATTAATTATGGGTATTCATTTACAGACTTGCTAAAAAACGACATGTAGTGTGCAAATTTGCATAATTTAATTTAGATTAAAGTAAAAAATACTTTATTAGCTGAAAAATGAAGTGTAGAATGTTGGACACTTCATGCACTCAACTGTCGCGGCTTTCCTTACATAGCAGAGGGAAGAGGCAATCAGACTCTGATGCTGGATGACAAAATAACCTTTTAAAATTCATATTCCAGTAGCTAAACAGCCACACAGGGGTTTAATAGATTGACTTAAATGTCTAAAAGAATCTAAAACAGTATCTCTTACAATGCTAGATTGTTCTCAATCATGATTCTTTAACATTTATATCACATGAAGGTGTAAATATGTCCAAATTCTATTCTGTGTTTCAGATCATGTCAGGAGGGGAGCCTGGAATCCAACCACTGAATCAGAGGCAATGACAATATCTCCTTTATCTGAGGACTGGAGTCCAGTTATGGGCATGGGCCCAGAGGAGGTAACTGTGACAGATATCACCATCAACTCACTGACTGTGACTTTTAGAGAGGCTTTGGTTGCAAGGGGGTTCTTCAGGAGCTGGGAGCTGGAGATCTGACATTACAGAGACTGAGGATGGTGTGAGCCATCAGAGGGGGAAAGGGAATCGGTACATCCATTTTTAAAACCATGTTTTTTATTGCTTATGATTATGCGCTTGCACAACTTCCACCACTGTTTCAGACTACATTTATTTGCACTATTAGTTCTAATTAAGTTAAAACATTTCAGGATTGTGATTGCAATCAATCACAGTGACAATGATTAAATGAATTACAATCCTGATAGTATTATGAGATTTTGAAGTTGTACTGGCCATGAAACAAATCAAGCTAGTTTCTCTGATACTGATTTTGCCATGTTTTGTAGTTTACAGATTCAACTAGCGGAGATAAGCTTAATTTAGTCTGGTCATGTACTTACATAAAATGATCATGCTGGGACAGAGTAATTTGCACAACGAAATATTCTGAAAAGCCAATCTATCACAAATATGTCCATACATATACACATTAGATATATGTACTGTATATGTGATATACTTGCTAAACGCATATATATCATTCTAATCTTGACCTTAAATTGCACACCTCGTATGCAGTAAATAATTACTGAATTAGTCATTAGAATTAGTGGTCTCCCAATACTTAAAATGTGTAAAATACAACTTCTGAAAAGCATTTCAACACTGTGTGCCATCTTTGAGACTTAATAAACGATATTGTGGTGTGAAAAAGTTTTATTTGCATAATGTTCTACTTTTAGTGTGCGTGTATGAAATAAAGTTGCATTTTTTTCCCAACACTATTGCTTGCTAATATCTCATCTATCTCAGTGTTTGTGCAATTTTTGACATGTTCCTTGGTCCTCTTGTGTATATTCTTGCCAAGTATGACTCTGCACCATCTTGCACAGTAGTCTACAATGTTAGATTTAACTTGACTGCTGTTAATCTTTGGTGTTATTTTAGTCCAAGATGATAACTGAGACCTGAAGACATTTTTCTATATTGAGGTGAATGTATAGTTAGCCTCTATGAATGTCCATCTCTGGAAGCTCAACTGTTTAATATCTGACTTCATGTGACCTGTATACATTTGATAAACTTGTCTGTGCCAAATGTTCGTGGTTGCTTTTTGCTATTCAGAGTATTTGCACTTTAAAATGGAAAACCTAGTATTATGATGTCATAAATAAAACTTTGGTGTTACTGTATCATCAATTACAAATGCTTTTTTTATATTTAACCATCAATGCGTGGTACTGTGGATTGATACATTTAGTTTCAAGCCATCTTGATTTGACATTGTTTTAGCTCCACTTCTACAATGTAAGAATTACACCACACCAAAAGCCAATTATTTTTGAATGGTGCAAACATATTTTAATGTACAATTAAATAATTGGCAAAACGTCTGACCACCATAATAAATTTAAAAAAGAACAGCCAACCAACCAAACAAACAAACAGTAAAACTACTGAAATCAGAGCAACAGTTTTTGCTCCTCTCAGCAAGCACCAAAGTGTTAGCAAGAGAAAAGTGGTCAAAACTAGGATCCATAAAACTATATGATTGGTTTTCCAGTCCGTTTTAGAAAAGAATAACAAAAATAAACTTACAGATCAAAGCAAATTGCCATGGTTTGTACAGTGAATCATAATCTGTATACTTCTATACGCACTCACAAGACATTTCCTCAAAATGCCATATTACTCATTATTCCCAAAGAGGGATGTATATGGTATAACAGCAGTGTCATGTTGCATCATCAATATCTTTGAAAAAGTGTAATTCAATATCAACTCTTGAATTAGCTTCAAGTTTTTTATTCTCAAAAATAAAATTAAATATATCTATATAACTATATTTATAAAACAAATATTGTTCTCCTCATTTTTATAAAATAAGTCTTAACGCCGTATTGCCTCTGTTGTGTAGTCATCCAGCACCCCTTTAACCAAGAGAAAACAATTCATTTATAGGTTATTGTCATATACCATCAAAAAGACCATCCACTTCCTTATCTAAAACTATTTGTCTCTTCCTTTCTGTATTTGTGCACAGGATGAAGATATGACAGACAGTGTTGGTTTAGTACACACTAATGAAATCCTTGTAACGAAGTACACATACAAAGGCGCATTGGTGCTTGTCTGATTTGAGCTCCATTTATGTATAAAAATCTCACAGGTTAAGTGTAAGCTGCCCATAGTTCTTCAGCTCAAAGCATCTTGAATCAAGAAGAAACATCTGTCCATTTACCTCCATTCACACATATATATATATATTTTTACAAAGACATTTCATTTTCAGTCATTTATTTTCAGTTCAGAATTTTCTTTATACATTAAGGAGATCACTTAAATCCCAAAGTTCAGGAACACTAGAGATGCGCGTGAAGAGTCAGAACAACAATTCCTTACTGGAGAGACGGGGAGAAAAAAGAGGACTTTGAGTCGATGGAAGAGGGTAGTTCAAGGTGATTATTTGCAAAATCCATAATCCCTTATCAGCATTTGGTCTTCTCAGTAGAGATCACTGCACTGTCCTACGCACACCTGTAGTGTCAATCAGGTTCCATTACTGAGGAGGAGGGCATAGTGAAAACATTCATGGGACAGGGTGTATGAGGGTGGGAAAACTGCGACATGCATAGGAGGACAGATATTTCCCATGCAACAAGCCATCAGAAAACACATTATCGTTTCCCAAACACTATCAAAACTTAATTTAAGCCCCAACCACCCCTCAAAAGCGCAAAGAAAATAAAAATAAAAAATAAGAATATAAATTCATCCATTTATAGTCAGGTTCTATCACTAACAAAAATATACTCTTCAAGAATTGTAGGAGATTCAAATAGCATATGCCATCAACTGTCCAAAACAAAAGAACAAGAAAATATCTATTAGCCAACCAAAAGAGCTGAGTAATAAATAACAGTTATTACCAATGCCATCATAATCATTACATTTGTGAGAATAATTCTAATACTCTCCAAAACCGATGACATTTTTTGACTATTTAGAGGAAAAAGAAAACAAAATAGTCAATTTTGTTTACGCATTTTGCTTTTTAATTTCATGCCACTTTTAAAATCTTAAAAAATATCTATAAAAAAAGGCAGACTTCTTCACCCCAAAAATATTTCTGGTCATATACCAAGAGGAAATATTTCCCATCCCTTAACCCAAAACCCTTTGAACACAATTGGCAAAAAATATATTTATATATTTTTATATATTAACAGCAATAACTTACCATTCATTTAACTTAATTTGTTGACTTGCACATGTAGTATCTCCCATAGGAAGTTCAGTTCTTTTCAATTACATAAGAAAAATATTAAATAATAATAATAATAATAGTAATAATAATACTATCGATGACAGCCTTTGTAAATCCTAGATCTGCTACCAAACTCTGGCAATCAGGACAGTTCTTTGAGCTCTGCAACATTACATCAAATCTAACGAGTGATTCATGTTCGACCCCATATCTTGGTTATTTGTCATCATGTCATTTGTCCCTTGCCCATGCAAGGCTCCCATCCCACCTAGCTGTGAAAGCATGGCACTCTGGTCTGCTCCAAATGAGCCCTGGTCCATCGCATTAGCCTGTTGCTGCTGTTGGGATGTCAGCGGTTGTTGCTGTGAAGGGTGCACAGCAGCCATGCCACTGTGATGCTGAGGATGGTGACCTGGGTGAGGCGACCCAGTCTGGGTCTGGGGCGAAATGTGATGAGGTGATGGCTGAGGCTGTAAGCGAGGAGATGGACTAGAGTTTGGCGGCTGTGACTGGGGCCGAGGTGACGGCTGGGGTGAGCGGACTTGGTTGCTAAGGGAATTAGGCAACTGCTGGCCCTGCAAATGGGGAGACTGGGACATCTGTTGCTGGGGCTGCTGAGGGCTCATGGGATTGTGTTGAGCAGGAGATCCTCCTCCTAGGTGTGACTGTTGCTGCTGGAGGAGCCGTTGTTGCAAAGCTTGCTGAAGCATGGCCGGAGGTTGTGAACCCATGGGAGCGGATTGCATCGGTTGCTGCTGGAGGGAACCACCGCCATCAGGACCTTGAAGTCCTGCCATAGCACTCTGTTGCTGCTGCTGCTGCTGCTGCTGCATCTGGAGTTGCTGATGCTGCAGTCTCTGTTGCAAAGCAGCTGCAACCTGCTGATGGGACACAGACCCAGAGTAGTTTTGCTGGGTCCCAGGCTGGGTCCCTCCCTGCTGCTGTTGGAGACTGCCAGGCTGAGGTTGACCAGGCTGCTGTGGGGGCATTCCAGACTGGCCAAGATAACCCTGCTGCTGGGGTGGTTGAGGATGCTGAAACTGTGCATGGTTTGCCATATGTTGCTGTTGCTGTTGTTGCTGCTGCTGTTGCAGTTGTTGCTGCTGCAGTTGTTGTTGTTGCTGCTGCTGTTGCAGTTGTTGTTGCTGCTGCAGTTGCCGCCTCATCATTTCTCTGAACTGGGGGGAGATGTTAGACATGTTGGCACCCTGATTGGGAATAACACCTTGTTGTTGTTGTTGTTGTTGTTGTTGTTGTTGCTGCTGCTGTTGTTGCTGTTGCTGCTGCTGCTGCTGTTGTAACGCTGCCATTTGCTGTTGTTGCTGCAAATTTCCACTCATCATAGACCGCTGTTGAAGTTGCTGCTGCTGCTGAAGCTGATTCATTGGCATGCTATTTCCTTGTGCCATATGCATACTTCCTTGAACTGCCCCAGGATTTGCATTCATTTGCTGGCCATCGATAATTCCTGGACCTCCACCAGGTCCTCCTGGTACACCCACACCTCCTGCTCCAGGCCCTCCTCGACCAAGGTACCTAGGAACTCGTTGCCTGATAAAGGTTGCCATGAGCTGAGGGTTTGAACGTAGTATATTCAGGACTTGCTGTTGTTGATGGGGAGAGTTGGGCAACCTTAAGGTTTTTACGAGTTCCATTAAGGCAGCCTGAGAGTGACTTCCAGGGCCAGCACCTGCAAGTGCGGCCCCTCCTTGGCCACTCATCATACCCATTAGACCTGAATGCCCTTGTTGCTGCTGTTGAACAACTGCCTGCTGTTGTTGAGGTGCAACCATTCCTTGCAGACCCATTTGGTTCATTACCCCAGGTCTCTGCTGAGGAGGCATGCCAGGACCAGTCCACGGCTGCTGTGGTGTCCCCTGAAGTTGGGGTGCTCCTTGCTGGGCCTGCTGCAACTGGACTTGAGGGAGCTGAGTCTGAGCTCCTGTCTGGTGCTGCTGCATGCCTGTTGTAATCATTCCCTGCTGCTGATCCATGTGAGTTCGTGCCACTGCTGCTTGTGTCTGGGATGGAATTCCCTGAGGTCCAACCATTGCAGCTGCAGGAAGGTTCATGCCCATCTGGCTTTGTGTCTGGGGACCCTGATGCAGGCCATGTGGAGGCATCATGCCAGGAGCTTGGTTTCTTTGCAGGATCTTTTGCTGAGCCATTTGCCGTTGTGTCTCTGCGACTCGTTGAATTTTCATGGCAATTTCAACTGCAGCAGGTGGAGGGCCAGGTTGCTGATGTTGCGGCAACACAGGCTGCCCTAAGCTCGACTGTTGCTGTTGAGGGAAGCCGCCTGGCACCATTCCTGGCTTTCCCATTGACTGAGAAAGTGGAGAGGAGCCTGGAGGTCTTTGCACATATGGAGGAAGGTTGTTGGCATGCTGAAGATGCTGAACTGATGTTTGCTGCTGCTGCTGCTGCTGCTGTTGTGGGATCATGGGCTGTTGCGGGGAGTTCATCATCCCACCACTACCAGACATTTGCTGGTACTGATGGGCCATCCCTGCCAACTGCTGTTGCTGCTTTGATGGAACACCTCCAACCCCAGGTTGAGTTGCTGGAGGCTGGCATAGCTGAGTGGGCGTCTGTGGGGTAGGAGGCTGACTGCTTGGTGTTGGTGTGCTCGGACCAGTAGTACTACTGTTCCCAGGAGATGGCAGCCCACCATTGCCTCCAGGAAGCTGCTGGCCTGTCCTTTGCATGCTGGCCATTCTTCTACGCACCATCTGGGCCTGCTGTAGTCTGTGCTGGAGCTGTTGTTGTCGCAGTTTCTGCTTGATGTTGAGGCAGAATGGCACAGGACACTTGTTCTCTTGGCAGTGTTTTGCATGGTAACAACAGAGTGCGATGAGCTGCTTGCAAATAGGACAACCACCATTGGTTTTGCGCTTGCAGCCTTTGGTATGTTGAACTACACGTTTCATTTTCTGACAAGATGGAAGTGAGCAGTTGGCATTGCGGCACTGGCAAGCATGCACTAGAGACTGGATGCACCGCTGAATACTGAGACGGCGTGAGTCTCCAGGATTCTGCGTTGAGGAAGCAGCCTGACTGTTGCTTTCGTCGTCCAACCCTAAGCCCAGTTTCTCCATCTTGTGCTCGTGACCTTTTGTATTGTAGCAAGTGATGCAGAGATCAAAGTCCTGTGGAGAAGTTAGAAAAATCATTAAATGGCAAAGTTATTATTGTGTACTGTACAAAAGAACATCATTTACCAGCATTAAGTACGACTGATTATTTATATAACTGCGGTGACCAGACACTGCTTTTCCTGGCACAAGTTTTGAGTAATTCAGGATAATGCAAAAAAAATTCAGTCTGTCCTGAGAAAATCTGGTTATCTGCTCATGCCATATAAGCTTTACACATACAACAAATAAAAATTGTATAAGATCACATCGTAAATCATTACTATCTTCCCACTCCTCCCATTCTATAGTCCTCACCTCACACACAGTGCAATGGAAACGAGTTTCAACATGGTGCTTGCACACATTGCAGGTATACACAAAGCGGTCCTGGCTCTGGTTGTGCAGTTCAACCAGCATGCACATAGTGCTCCATTTTGAGCGCCGCATTGAAGAAAACTCCAGGTGTTTATCCCGTGCAAGTGTTAGGAAGGCATCACGACCATCCATCAAATCACACGCCATCAAAGGATCAGTGTCAACAATGGGCAGGAGAGCATTGGAATTGGGTGCTGCAATCAGCCGGATAACAAAGAACACCTTGGAGAAAAATAAATAAATTGGATTAAAAAAATGTGTATGAAATATGAAAAAATATGAAATATGTTTAACATTGTACAAAAGAAACTGATTAGGATGCCACCAAACTTCACAAACGCTAAATGTTTGACCATGTACCTTGATTAAACTAAATCATAGTGAAGGAAAAAAAGCTGAAATCAGGCATTAGTGTTCCTCATACCTCTTTGTGCTTTTCCATTGTGGCATAGAGTTTCTGTGAAAGGTCATTGGACACATTTGGCATCCCCGGCTTCTTTTTGTTGGCTCGGCTTAAACTGCTCTTGTTCTTGCTCGTCTTCTTGTTGTTCTTTTTCTTGGCATTTTTGCTGTCACCTTTTGTTGTCTGGAAAAACAGAGGAGTTTTGTTGTGTGAAAGGGTTGTGTGAAAAATCACTTTTAGAAGGTAACAAAACCTGAGATGAGTAAGAGCTTAAAGACTAACATCAACACTCTCATTGGACGTGCTGTTCTCCTCCCTCTTCCTTTCCTCCTCTTCTTGCTCCAGTTCTTTTATACTCTCTTCAAGCACATTGGGCCAGAAATCACCCTCAAAATAGGGCAGTTCTTTGGCGCTGGTGAGACGATCCTCTGTTGCCTGTTTGAAGATGTCCTGTAAAAAAAAAGTTTTTTTAAAATAATGTATACTGAAAATATACTGTATACTGAAAAAAATGGAAATATTTTAATAATGTATACTGAAAATATACTGTATACTGAAAAAAATGGAAATATTTTACAAGAACACAATGTTTAAATTGTACCTTATAGTCATGCACGATGCGCTCTGCTACGGCTTTATCCAGCATCTTTTTATACCACTCCTGCAACCGCTTGGGCTTGGGTATCTTCTGATCTGCAGGGTGACAGTGGAAGATGTAATCATCTCCTTCACTAGGAGGGCAAGCCCAGATGTGTCCCGTGGTAAACCTAAGAAAAACAAAATCCAAAAAAAGTTTAATTCAAAATTTCACAAGGCAATAATAGTGAACATCTATTAAAGTAAAAATACTGCTGAAAAAGTAGGAGAGGGGAGTATTATCTTACCCTTGTTTTCTGACATACTCCAGATATCCTATAAGAATCTCATGGTACACGCCTGTTCTCAGACAGCGTGGCTGAAAGAAGTGGACACTGTCCAGGTAGGATATGTAAACTCGTCTAGAGGATTGAGGATAAGAAAAAAGTACGAAAAAGTTTAGCGGGAAATAAAAACAGGCCCGTCAAATAATAAGAAAACCAATTACATATGCCTGACCTTTGATTAGGGGGTGGACAATCTGAGCCATACTCTTGCACGTGCATCCCAAAAAAGCAGACATCAACACCATCAACATCCTCAAATGCAAATAAAGCTTTCGTTCTGTATGGGAAAGACTCTGACATCTCTCCACTATCCACAAACCTGTGAAAAGGAATCCAAGAAGACAAACAAGCAATGCTAAAAGTCTGCATGGGAGGTATATTACATTATAAATCAGAGTAAACAAATGAGGCTTCACGGCAAGAATATAAATGACAAAATGTGAATTAAAGTAACTATTCTTGAAATGTCCACATATATGTTGTTACATTTACAACATAAATGTGTTGTATTAAACCAGTGTCTGTTCTTATTCATCCTGTCTGACCTAGACTTCATGCCTGGCTTGACTTCCACCACTTTGTCCGAGACATGAACAACACGAACAGTAACTTCACCAGACTCTGGGTGATTATGTCGCTTCAGAAAGTCATTAACCCGTGTTTCCAAGTAGATGCCTAGTTTGGTGTGTGGAAGCCCTAAAAAAAAAAAAAAAAAAAAAAAAAAACATTGTTTAAATGTCATTACTAGTTAGATCATCAGTGAGAAGAAAATACATGGAAAAGATTTGACAACTTCTACAATTTAATAAAACACTGAAATGGAACCACATACTTTTAGCAGCATATTTATTCTCTTTACGGGTCTTGTTAGACTTCTTCAGACAACCATCACATACAAAGCTAAACGAGGGAAAAGAGAAAAAGGTAGGACACATGTTGGTGTTAGAAACGCCTTTCAAAATCCACAGTCAGTCGTATTCAATTTCAGTGCAGAAAACTCACCCTAATGGCCATATAGTGTCATGGTGCAAAACACAGATCTGATGCATCTTCCGACCACAATCCATACATTCCACAAATCTGCAGAAAAAAAAATTAAAAAAATAATCCTGATAATTTTGCTGAGATCACAAAACTTTAAATTAAAGGTTATATCGACTTACAGCTCAGGGTCGAGTGTGTCATTTTTCTTCTTTTCAAACTGATCCTTGTTGATCGATCTAGAAATATATGCATATTGTAGCACAATTAAAACAAGATATGCAATATGAAAACACTCAAAGGGTGCATTTATGGTCTTAAAAAAAACAGCTTCAAAATCTCAATAACAAGTTTGAGATTGATTGTTGTTGACTGAATTAATTTCCATTGAAGTTTTGTTACATTAACTCTAAGGCCCCCTTTACATGGCAATTCACAAACATTTCCGGTGTTTAGATCGCAATCGGGTGGCACTTTACAACAAAATAAGGCATTCTGAGTGCATTTACACCTGATATTTATGTTTGGATGGATACATCCACATTCTGGGGTGGCAAGGGACAGATTCTGGACACATTCAAAGGATTAAATGCTTGTCCTTCCTTTTTACTTGTGTAGTTGAATGCAGATTCAATGCAGAAGTTACTTTAAAAATTAAAATGATCTGTCACTGACAGAACATGATGGAACATTTCCATTTTTATCAATCAGTAATATATTTTAACACTAGGTAATTTTAAAGTGACATTGATATCACAACTTTTTTTAAGCCTTACTAAAATGTACTCTTCTTTTTTAAAACATTTGGTAAATAAAAGAAAATTCTACGGAAACCTCTGATGTCATATGTAAGAATTGTTCTTTTATAACGGATAAGGGCAGTAGGATCTCTAGTCTATACAATCAAACGTAATATGGGTGGGCGGTCTTGATACGGCAAACACTAGACAGGCTAGACAAACTTGTTTTCTTGTTGTACAGCTGAAAAGAAAAGAAAAAAAAGATCATGCTGTAAGAAAACTCGAATTAAATATGGTGTGAAAGAGGAGACACTTACGTTTGAGGTTGGGATGGGTCATCTCCCAAGGACACAGTCTCACCCTGGATCTCATTGAAACACTTTTCGCAGAAGTGGTACCTGTCAGCAAGAAGCCCATATTTTGGTGAACTACACCATGCGCCAACACCACAGCCAATCACAGAGAGGCAACGAGGAGGAAGCCACCAATCAGTGCAGGACAAGGCAGGGCAGGCAGGCCAAAGGGGGAGCGCAGGACAGGGTCATCGCCAGAGGAGCCAATCATGATGCAGGATTTTTGAGCAGGGGTTTTGAGCAGGGAGGGGTTTAGGTGCAGATGATTGGTCAGATGAAAGCAGGCGATAGCGGACACAACAAATGGTAAAGTACAGGGGAGAGGAAAAGGGTTGACAAAGAAAAACATTAGACAAGACAGAAATGAATGGATAAGGAGGGAGACAATAACAGACAAGCAGAAAGCCAAAGCAAAGCACAGATTAGCATTTACATGTATAATGAGAAAACCATTATAGCAAAACTGGAGCAGAATCAGTTGCGAAGGGTGTTGTGACTTATGGACACATGAGCACATTAAACATGAACAAAAAGACCGTAGCCACAATGTCAAGCAAACAGGCATTTTAAAGGTGCTCTTTCAAAAGATAAGAATTACTCCTTTTATGTCATGGTTACCCTGATCAGTGTCAAGTCGTACAAATTGTAAAATTCATGACATGGTTACCCTGATCAGTGTCAAGTCGTACAAATTGTAAAATTCATGACAAAGTGGTCATATCATGAAATATACAACTTTTTAACATACAATTATGTACTATGAAGACACATTAACATATGACTAACCACATTTAGGTCAACCAGCACAAACAGGCCATTTAATTTAAAGGATCACAAAAAGAGTGAAAATGGGCATGTAAAAATAACTATTTTTGATTAAAGAAACTTTCAACAAATTATAAGTGGAGTAAAAAAAAATTACAATAATAATAATATTATTTGTGTATGAAAACATTTCTGGTTAAGGTTTGTATTTTGTGTGCCATGTATAGAACATGAATGTCCTTAGTCACATGCTTGTTAAAGTGATAAACTGCAGTACTTGTGGTTGTTTTCAGAGATGTAACAGATGTTTTATGCTACAATTGTGTAGCCTGTATTACAAAACTTGCAACCTCTGTAGCACCAGTGCTATGTGCAAAAAACACATTTTAATGACTATATGTTGCAGAAAAGGAGCACACTTTAAAATGCCAGGTCTTTTCACACACATAGCATTTTACAATGGCAAAGGACTGATTGGTGGAAAAGGTGGGATAAGAAGACACTCTTATCAACCGTGGTGCGAGTCAGTTCACTTTATGTGGCCAGGTACAGTGGAAAAACAGCCGTTTCACATGCAAATGTAATAAATAATCATAACATGGGGCTTTCAGATATATATGCTTGCGTGTCCGTTGATGTTGGCCTCGGTCGTAAGTTCCTTACCTGTTCTGATAACTAAAGTAAGCAGCATCTCGTGGTATAGTGCATAGCTGCTTCCCATAGCAGCACAGAGTTTGGGGAGAAAACTCAAACTGTGAGAGAAAACAAAAAACATTTGGTGAACATGGTGAAAATGCAGAGAACACTGACAAATGACTTCAGGTCTTTCATGTCAAAATGTACTCGATCAGTGCTATGACACAAAATCCCATATTATGACTAGCTCTTTTGGATGAGAAAGCTCATTTAGTTAGCTCAACGGAAAGTATTGATTTATAAAACAGGCATCATATTAGAAGGACAATTTTATGTGTGCAAACACTCTTGCACCCTCTGTTTTACCTTTCTCCCACAACAGTAGCCAAGGCTCTGCATGACCGGGTCGATCTCCTGCTCGAACACTTCCGCCAGCTTAGAGCAGTACTTGTAGACTCGTGATGTCTTGCGGTTATACAGCCAGGCGTTGTTAAACATGAGCCAGATGTCATCCACGTACTGCCACGGTTCTTGGTACTGGCCCGTGTCGAGCTTCCGTTTTATAGTAGACAAGTCCATAGGATTCTTCACAATGTCAAAATAGTCCTGTGATTTGCCAAAAGTGACAACGTTAAATATCAGTTCAGTAGAATCGTATATTTACATAAATGAGAGAATGACCTTAATACTTAAATGCATTTGATATTCGAAAAATTATGAACATTCCCAATTTTATACACGATCGACAGAAAAAATATATATACACTACCATTCAAAAGTTTGGGAGGAAAGTATTAAAAGAAATGAATGCTTTTATTCAGCAAGGACGCATTAAACATTGATGATGTTACAAAACATTTCTATATAAAAAAAATTAAATAAAATCACAGTTTCCAAAAACATTAAGCTTCACAACTGTTTTAATCATTCATAATATAAGAAATGTTTCTTGAACACCAAATCAGTATATTAGAATGATTTCAGAAGGATCATGTGACACTGAAAACTGGAATAATGGCTGCTGAAAATTCAGCTTTGCCGTCATCAGAATAAATTACATTTGAAAACTAAATTAAAATGATAATAATGTCACAATATTACTGTTTTTACTGTATTTTTTGATCAAACGAATGCAGCCTTGGTGAAAATAAGAGACCTTTAAAATATTTGTAAAATCTTTTGAATGGTAGTGTATATTATTAGTATGGTTATGCATGTTTAACCAAAAACAGCATTATATTAAGGTGGCTGTGCACCAGACAGCACACGTACTGGTATCCCCAGCACTAAAGGGTCCACAGGCTGGCGGAAGGGCAGAGACTCGGGGTCCTGGCGGTAAAGAGACTCCAGTGTGGGCATCAGGGCTTGCCTCAGCTCTTCTGGTTTAAAAACTGATGAAAAAGCAAGATACACAGAATTATTACATAAATTCTTAGACAAAAACACAACAGTGAATATTTAAGCTATTCAGTGTAATCCAGAGGTACCTAACCTGTGGCACACAAGAAAACACACACAAAAAAATCTCCAGTTAAAAAATTTGCCATTTGCCATTTCAGTCATTGGTGATGGCAGCAATTTAAGCACAAGCATCAAATTCAGTAAAACGTATCCATTGATGTGTGAGATTCATTAAATATGTTGCATGGCTGTTCAATTGTTGGCTTTTATATTATCACTATCAAAGAACCAGCAGTTGGTTTTGTACTGAGGCCAACCCTAGCAGCTAAAATACCCAAGTGGAGTTTGATCATACTTTTCTTTTTGTTAGGGACTCCAGAAGGTGAACTGTGGGTAACTGTGGACCCTGAACCCTCTTCCTCTTCTTTAGGCTCAGTCTTTATCTCTGGCTTTTTGTCCTCCCCGGCTGCAGTGGAAGATGTCTCCATTGGCACACCATCACCCAATGGCTCCTCTTTCTTTATCTGATAAAAGAAAGCAGTCAATTCACATGGAATGATTTTAAGATCATCTACAGGGTTCAATGATTTTTTTCTACTGTGCTTAATTTTTACTTGCTCCACCAAAAGAAATAATGTTGTTTTGACCATTGACCACTTGACCACTGTATTCTAATATATAAGCCACCAAAAATGTTAGATACTGGTGACATTTCACAATTGTTTCCAATTTCGATACCCCAGAGAAAACTACTAGCCTAACTAATATAAAGTTCAAATATTATTGAACAACCCTCTACGGACACACTGAAGCTCGAGTCACCAATGGCTAGTTCATTTTTTATTTAACTCGCCAGACTTTTTACAAGGAATGCAACAATGCAAATGAAACAATTCTATATAAATATAACACAAAAAGTACAGTAAAGACAAGTAAACAGTCTGTAATGAAATAAGAACAAATAATCAAAACTACAAGCAATAGCACAAATAAGCACAATAGAGCACAGATACAAAGTATTTTGTTGTTTGATTAACATTAAAAACACAGACAGAAGTAGGAATATTAGGCATAATGTACAGATCCAATTTACTGATGCTGTTACACATGCATTGTCTTTCTCAACATTTACGTTCACTTAAGACAAAATTGTCCATTCAAGCACAAGACGACGCGAAAGAGAACTCAATTCAGTAGTCACGTACTGTCAGACACGGCTTGCTGGATGCCTGCTTCGAATGTGCGCACAAAACTTCTCGAATTGAGTTCTCTTTCGTGTCTTCTTGTGCTTGAATGTTTAAATTGGCAAGGCTTAATTTTTTTTTTTTGCAAATGATAAACTTTCATGATGATGCAGCACTGGGCCAATCTGTGCAGTGACAGTTTCGTCAACTCCTGGCCATCAGGCAGTCCTTATTGTTGAGCCCTGTATTTAGATCTAGCGCATCAATTCGCTTTACGTGGCATGTGTAAAAAGCCTCTCTTTCTCTCACGTTGGGTGTGTGTGTGTAAGATAAATAGACAGAGGGCAATCTCAGCTAAGAAATAAAGCTCAGCAGGCAATGAAATTATATCGGCGCTAAACGTTTTTTTTGCCTCTAACTCAAATCACAGGTGAGTGAAATCGTACAATTTACAAGCCATTTGATAATTAAAGACATTTTTAACTTGCCTAATGTGAAATTTGGTCTTATATGCAAGTGATTTACTCACATTGTAGAGGGTTGTTGAAGACAAGTGAGTATTCAGTAATAAAATAAAAACATATAAACCAATTACAAGCAACAGCTCAAATAAATACAACAGAACAAAGATACAAGTGAAATAAACCGTGCTTTAAGTTTTTCAGGTATGTCTAACAGTATTCAGTTACAGAAATTGAATAATCAAATGTAAAATAACATTATATAGTCTTCACAGTATAAATGAAATATAGATTTATCCTTGTTAAAGCTACAAATGTTCTTTAGTCAAGATCAGTGAGTGGTTTTCTCTTTGTCTTTTGTTTGATTAACATTAATGACAGACAGCAGCAGGAATATTAGACTGCTGTTACTTTAAGACCAAAATGCACGGATACAATATACTGTTACACATGTGTTTTCTTTCTCATCTTTTTTTTCTGTTCCGTTATTGTTGAGCCCTGTTACTAATAACAACATGTCTGATTGTCAGATAATCAACACCATTCAGAGTTTAATTCTTATTTACTGAAAATACAACTTCTGGATCTTACCTCAGGCTTTTCCTCAGATTTAATGTCTTCCTGCTTTCCAGTTCTTCCTCCCACCATGGCTTCTTCATCCTCATCCTCATCCTCCTCCTGCTTGACCTCCACCTTGGACTCAAAGGGGGTTGTGGAGTCTGAATGACCCTGCTGAAATGATCCATCTGCACTGCTGACGGAGGCAGGGGTTGCAGCCTGGCCGTCCACTGGCAGAGAACCCTTATGAGACAACTGAAAAAAGAAAAGACAAAAACGGTCAAAAAGTTAATGAAGTATATAGTTAAGTGTATAGTTATAGTTAGTTAAATATTAAGTGTAATTAAGGATCCAAAATCTAAGACCACAAGTGAAAACACAATACAGTCTAAATAAATACGATCAGCATTAATAAGAACATCTTTGAAACCTTTTAGATTTTTTAATCAATTTTTTAATTTACATGTAATTGGATTTGATCCTAAATTCCATGGATCTCATCCTGTCAAAAGTGAGGAACAAATTAGGATTTATAACAGGCAAAAAGTGACGTGAAAATGTTCTTTTGCATACACCAACTGAAGAGCATGTGTACAGACTTTTTGTGCTCATATATTTGAGTAATTAAAATAATCCAACGTTTATTAAAATGTAAAGATGATTAGACAATAACAACATGCATTATTATTATTATATGAGTAAATTAACAACATATGTGTATATACATATAGGTGGAGTTGATGCACGTTCACGTCGCTTTTGAATTGAAGATGAACTGCAATTTATAAAGCGGGATGTATTCTAGAATATTGTAATATTGAAATATGGATCATGCTTTATAAATCGCTCATAGGAACATCTCAGAAATGGTTGTGCGTTTACATTTAGGACCATTCTACGTGTGCATTTATATTTTTGTTGTATACAGAGCAATAGTACTCACTGGAGTGCGGGGATGCTGGCTGGCATTTGGTGTGGAGAGGCCACTTTGAGAAGCAGCGGGAGGAGTTCCTCCTGATGTCTGCTGCTGTGGTTGCATGGCATTGTCAGAACTGCTGGACGGATGTAACTGCTGCTGACTGCCGGTCGGGGCTAACTGGGGTAGACCGGGTGTATGGGGCTGGGGTGTCTGGGAGCGCGGAGTGGGCGTGGGTGTACGGCTATGTGCTGGGGAAGGAGAATTCTGGTGGACGGGCGGGCAGTGGGGGTGGTTGATGGACTGTGTTGGGGTGGATGCTGAAGGAACCCCACTTATGCTGTTGGGACCCGAGGACCCGCTGCCTGCCCCTCCAGCAGACCCAGGCTGGGCTAAAGGACTGCCGACTGGTAAAGATGATAAACTAGGCATTTGCCCCTGCTGTCAAATTAAAAAGAGCAAACATTGAGAATGCATTCATGAAGCAGTTCTGAACTAATATCATACATGATGCATTACAGCTCTAGGATGTTTAATGACAAAAACCAGTACCACATGTATACAAAAAACAAACAACAGATAGCAATAAGAATTCATAATTTGATGGTACATTAAAAACATTATTATTACAGATAGGATGAAGTCAAAGTAATACAATTCAGACAAAATCTATACTCTCTTACTTGAGTCATAGCGCCATCATTTCCTTGGTGTGCCATATCAACAGATCCAGGACCAAGAACAGGACTTGAACCTTGAAACTGTCCAGGTTGCATGTACTGATTTTGCATCTGTGGAACATTCGGTTGTGGCATCCTCCCAGTGCCCATGCTTCCCTGAAACAGTCAAAACATTCAGCATTTAGAAGAAATAATTTGTGCACACTTAAAAACAATCTTCCACGGAACTACTATGGAGTAATAAATAACAAAAGTACAAAAGCTATCATTTCTAGTCACAGTAATAACCTGGTTAAGAGTCGTGTTGAGTGGAAGAGGAGGTGTAGATCTCTGGCCCATGGACTGCATTCCCATATGATTCCCGAACGGATTCATGCCTGCAAAGCACAGAGCACTTAATACATATGTACATATACACTACCATTCAAAATTTGGAGGCGGTAAGATTTTTAAATGTTTTTGAAAGAAGTATTTTATGCTCACCAAGGCTGAATTTATTTGATTAAAAAAAATATAGTAAAAAAAGGGGTCTTCAATGTTTTTCAGGGCATTGACCCCTTAGGCAATAGAGACAAGGAGCAGGGACCCCCGATACAAAATGTGTCAAACAGATCTACATATTAAGGATATAGCCTTCAATATTAATAGAAACTAACCAAGTTATGTTCAAGTTATATTATGTTAAGACAGTAGATCAGAACTATGCACATTCTTGTTGCACAATGTCTGTATATTACTTTTCATTGTTCAAATTGAGATTTATGCATCATAATAAACAATATGTTGCGATAAAAATCACAATTCATTAGTTGTTTGCAGTTGTTGTAAATTATTTTAATGGATTTGCAGTCATACATTTTAATTTTACTGTCAGAGGGACAATTAACAAATCAAATCATTGAATATCTGAAATGAGTGTGTGTAACATGCAGATGTAGGCCTAGTGAGCAATGGCTCCACCATAACAAGAATAGCAATATATTGGTCTATTACCATATATTGGTCTATTATAATCTATTAGTCAGCATTTACATTGCGCGTAAATTGACATTCCATATTTTTGTCCCATGCTATAGTTATCATTATGCCAATTGCAATTTCGAGAGTGAATCCTGCATTTCTATGTAGATGTCACTTCCAAAACTTTCAGCGTGTAATTGGCCATCGGTCCTCTTAGCAGCATAAAAAAAATAAAAAAAACTTTTATTCAATGGATTATAGCTATATAGCCTTGAAAGCGTGAAAGAGCGTTCACTTTACAATCACTAAAAAGCTGTCACTCATCTCAGTTCGCAATCTCACAACGATCCATTAAAAATCAATAAAGTTGTCTATACACAATGATTCTCTTACTTGCATCGTCTCTTTGTTTGTTAATGAGAGGTTTCGTGAGAGCGAGCAGAAATCAGCACTTGAACAAAAACTCTGCCATTTAATTTAATTAATTTCTTTTAAAAAATTAATAAAAATAACTGACACATAATAAAATGTATATCTCAGTAAACATACAAATATATATATATATATATATATGTGTGTGTGTGTGTGTGTATGTGTGTATGTATGTGTGTGTGTGTGTGTGTGTGTGTGTGTGGCTATGTGAGATATACACACCAGTTCTGTTCATCATCTGGTTTGGACCAGCAGGCCGCACCATCGAATGATCTGAGAGAGGACCATCTACAGGTGGAGGGGCAAAACAAAAAATAAACAAGTAAAGTCTATGAAATCACTTAATCGCAGTTTTTTTGTTCTGTTGACATATGTCCTATTAGGGTCAGAAGTTTGGGTAGGAAACAATCAAAAGACTCGTCAGTGCTTCTTACTTTGTCATGATGCTTTGTTTTAATTGTATGCAGCAACACTTCAGTTTCTTTAGCAATACAATTTTTAAAATGCAGCAAGAATAAGAATAAGATTCGGTTTTCCTCATTTTGCATCAAAGCACAGGGAAGTAAACTTAACCAATGTTATAGTATTAGTTCTTTAAATTAGTTAAATTTTTTAATATCATTTTCGGTTTTCAACCGAATATCAGTTTTAGCATATATATATATATATATATATATATATATATATATATATATATATATATATATATATATATATATATATATATATATATATATATATATATATATTTATATATATATATATATATATATATATATATATATACACACACACACACACACACAGAAGTCCACATTTGAAGTGGATCAAAAAAAAGTTAATCAAAGTTGTCCTAAGACAAGAACAGGTATTGTTCAAAATTCATGTATAACTCTGATGAAAGGTTTTGATCCACTTCAAATGTTGACTACTGTATTTAAAGCAATACTATTTATTTATTATTAATTTTTTATTTTCGTTTTAGTCTTAATGATTAACCTCCAAGTAGCCTACTCCAGCTTCTTTTTAAATTATTAAAAAAATTATTAAAACAAATACACATTTAACTGATATATTATTTATCATTCACATAAGGAATGCAACATGCTCACGTCGGATAAATGTATCTAAACATTTTTGTTCTAAGTTGACAGTGATTAGAGGCTATACTAAATCTACACTAAACATATTCACCCAATGCCAATTTGTTTAATGCACAGATCTATTTTGAAGTTTGATATTCTGTTAATCTTCTCAATTTCATGAGTGACAGAAAGTTTTGTCAGCTGTGGTACAGCGCAACAGTCTCTAATGAAACGTAGAAAATGTATTGTAATGTTGCAATTTACCAATAATATCTGTCAAATAATGTCTAATTTCTAAATGTCACTAAGAATGGTACAGCATAAACACTGTCTTTAAACATCAGTTAAGAGCAAATAAGGTTATATTTAAGTTGTCATTAAGGATCAATTAAAATAAACACCACTAATAAAAATAACAGATAAAGAATAAAGCATTGGAAAGTTTTTTCTAATTAAATGTACAGATTTCAAACGTTTTTATTTGTGACAAATATTAAATAATGTGGTCACAACATTGACAGTCTACAACTAAATGTGTAGCTTAAATAATTCACATTTTCTATAGTTTATTTTATTGGAAGGAGAAAATAACATTATAGTTATTAAGATTACATTTATAATGAAGTTTGAGGTATTAGTAGCCTGCTGCATTATAAAGCCTCCACACAACCGATGAAAAAGCAGAGATCTAATACAATTTTGATATTACACGCTTTTCCACTGTCGAGCCAGCGTGAACCAGGTCTAACGACTTGCCAATAGTCTTAGACCTCAAGCACCGAGACCAAAATCAAGTTGCTTTTCCAGTCGGGCCAGTATTCCAACAACGCTTCCCTAAAATCCGCCCTTAACATGCCTCCATAGAACGACGTCACACAACCCCACCATTTCACCGCCTGACTGAAACCTGACAGAAGCGAAAGTTTGGTTTTTGCTTGAAGACTTAAGATTCCAACATCGATATTTGACCAATGTTTTGCAATAAAAATGTTACAGTGAAAGTAATTTATTAATTTGAGTCAAGAGTGCACATCAATCATGATATTTACCATTTCACATAAAAAGAGAAGACATACCTATTAGGTTGCACCTGCTTCCATTTATTTGTGATCACAAGAATGCACAAAACTCCATTAAGGCCTTAAGTCCAAAGGCTCACACATTTAGAAAAATATATGTTTACATTACATTTCTTTAGAAAGAGTAGGCATTTCTATTAATTTTCCACAAAATTATGTGATCTGAGGAGGTTTGAGCGATCTCCCTATAACTGTTATCCTTTCAGTCAGATCAACAGAGAAGAAAACAGGAGTTATGAGTTATACGAGTTAAACAGATACGGATGCATGAGAATGAAGATGCATTAATCCGGTATCAACAAAAGCACAGGGAAGAGACAGATAAGACATGAAACCAAATAAATACACGATTATAATCATATATGATTTGTCTACGTTCTTCAAGCAGTCTCTGGTATTTACCATAAACATATGTGTATTTATTATCGCAATGGTAGCCTTTAGCATCGCATATAAATATATTCTGCCTCAGAATCCCCATCAGATCACAAGGAAGTTATTTCAAACACTCGCTGGTGTCTGAAAGTGAGTTGAGCTTCAAATTGTTTAAAATGTTGAAGGTTGCTAGTAGCCTGATATCATAACATGGGAAAAGAACAGTGGTATTGACCTTCTTTTTAGGTAAACCAGTCCTCAAAGCCCAAGTGGGCCCACTTTGGACCCAGGTATTTGCCGCGCCAAAAACCCTGGCCGTTGACCACGAGGAAACCAAGATGAAGCTCAATCAAGCCCCGGAAGTGACAGTGGAAACGCAACTGGCCCTGGCACGCACTAGCACACTCGCTTTTGGCCCGACAGTGGAAACACAGCTATTTACTGTTCTGTTTGAATTCGTTCTAAACAACGAATGCTTACATGGGGTTTTGATTACTAAATTTGTTTATGTGAATTAGATTTTTTAAATGTTATTGAAGGTATTTTTCTTGTAATCTCCACTGGCACGGTTGACTGCTACTTGCGAAAAGGAGCTGTGATACATCCACCCCATAACTTAAAATCTATGGTTATAGCTCCACTATAGGGGTAGACGAGTACTCACTAGTAGGCAGTCCTGTGGGTGGCCCTGGCTGACCAATCCCAGTGGGCCCTTGCTGAGTGGGCATCATGCCCTGCTTCTGTAACCGTGTCCTTCGCTTCTCTTCCAGTTCCTTTTGGATCTTATAGATCTTCTCCGCCAGCAGGTGATAATACTCCGCCTGAGAAGTGTGATAGTGACTTATAAACCAGAGATTCTGATAAAAGACAAATAATTAACAGACAAGACAATATACTCACCCTGCTGTTAGCAGACTCATACATATCCCCCTCTACTTTACGCGCATAGGCCACTAGATTCTCCATCCGCCGGTCCTTCAGTGCAGCTGGGTCTGGGGTGGGAAAAATGGCTTGGACTCTGAAGAAAGAGGACAACAGCAAGGGACACCGAAATGAAATATCAATCAAAAGCCTTGGTCGGTGGTTAGAATGAATAAATAAGTACTTGTTTTAAAGATCTTCCACTATAAAAGGTGACTAATAAAAAAAGACAAATGTTACAGTAACTTCTTTCATAATTTTCACAAACCAGTGTAGAACTTACAGTTTGTGGACCAGGTGGTTGCGTAGATCCTGGGTTATGTCCTCGTGCCAATTCTTCCTCATGCCAGCACTGGCAGCTGGGTTGGCCATAGGCATACACCCCACTCCGCCCACAGCATTGTCATTCATCAGACTGGTGAAAGGTGATAGAAACAAATAAGGACCACTCTATGTTTGAATATGAACTTATTAAAACTGACAGACGCCTGCTGCAGCGGATTAGTGTTACTGTGAGATTTTAAGACCCTGTGAACACAGAGGATAGAATGGCGACTAGTTACGTGAGATGTACCGAAGGGTTTGTTTACCTCTGTGAGGTCATGTTCAGATGCAGCATTGTATCCTGGAGAAGGTTAGATTGCTGATTCTGAGACTGACCACCCACGGCCCCATTTACTCCCATGGAATTCGCTCCTGTAACAAGAAAGGTCATGAGAAGAGACACCACTACAAGTCTAATAAAAAAAATTGAGGTTGGTAATATTTTATATTTTAAAAAGAAGTCGCTCATGCTCACCAAGGCATTATTTGATCAAAAATACAGCAAAAACAGTAATATTGTGAAATAAATAATATTACAATTTAAAATAACTGCTGATCAATTTTAATACATTTAAAATTTCAGCAGCCATTACTCTAGTCTTCAGTGTCACATGATTCTTCAGAAATAAATCTAATATTACTATGATTTGATTGAACTATTTATTATTATCAAATGTTGCAAATGGTTGTGCTGCTAAATTTTTTCATGAATAGGTTCAAAAGCACAGCATTTATTTGAAACAGATTTTTGGAATATTATAAAATGTCTTAACTTTCACTTTTGATCAATGCGTCCTTGCTTAATAAAGAAATATCAATTTCTTAAAAAAAGACCCCAAACTCATAGTTCAAATAAAATCTGAAGCCTCTGTCATTACCCATGGTGTTCATTGCCCGTTGTGTTTGTTGGACAGGCTGAGGGGAAGCCTGGTTTCCCTGGTATGTGAGACCCAGGGCCGCGTAAGCCCTCTCGATGGAGCTGGGGTCTATCTGACCTTGGGTATTGAGATTGGGGGCACTGGGCGAACCACCAGTTACACTACTCAAAGAAGAACTTAACCCCACACTTCCAGTGCCTAGCAGAGCTGAAGCCATGTAAAGAAAGCAGAAATAAACCAAAAAAAGAGACAGTTACCATAGAGCTGGAATTTGAAAATAGTAATAAAACTGTTGCAATGTCCAATTTTGCTACATTAAAGGGTTAGTTCACCCAAAAATGAAAATTCTGTCAGTAATTACTCACCCTCATGTTGTTCCAACCGCATAAGACCTTCGTTCATCTTCGGAACACAAATTAAGATATTTTTGATGAAATCTGAGTGCTGGGTCACTCTCCATAGGCTGCTAGGTGGCCCAAACTTGCTGGCCCAGAAAAGTTATTAAAGAGATTGTTAATATAGTCCAAGTGACTACAGTGGCTCAATCTTAAGTATATCAAGCGACGAGAATACTTTTTGTGCGCAAAAACAAACAAAAATAACGACTTTATTCCACTATTCATTTCCTTCTCTCTGGGCCTCGTAGTGTTTTTGCGCAGCGCGTCTATGTTACACGTCAGACACATGACCAGCGTCGCCCAATAGTGAGCCTACGTGGTGACGTGATTTTTGTTTGTTTTTGCGCACAAAAAGTATTCTCGTCGCTTGATATACTTAAGATTGAGCCACTGTAGTCACTTGGACTATATTAACGATCTCTTTAATAACTTTTCTGGGCCAGCAAGTTTGGGCCACCTAGCAGCCTATGGAGAGTGACCCAGCTCTCAGATTTCATCAAAAATATCTTAATTTGTGTTCCGAAGATGAACGAAGGTCTTACGGGGTTGGAACAACATGAGGGTGAGTAATTACTGACAGAATTTTCATTTTTGGGTGAACTAACCCTTTAAGGACAATGAAAAGATTCTAATAACAATGACACTACAAAGGTACAAAGTAATTTTCTATGTTTGAAAAAGTGAGATGGGTTGAGATGTATGAAACAGTATGTTTTGAATCTATACAAACACTCACTCTGTTGATTCCTCTTGTCTCCTGCGTTTTTCAAAGGTAGACATACAGGGCAGTCATGCCGCGTGCAGTTCTTCCAGTGAGAGATTATCTGTCTGGAAGAGGCACAGTGCGCCACTAAAAAGCAATAAAAACACAAACCCAATATTAGTAAGTGCCATGTTGTTTAAATAGGCAGAACAAAATAGTGTTGTCACGATACTAGAATTTCTAACTTCGATACGATACCTTGAAAAATATCGATATTCGATACCATTTTCGATACCATTTTCGATACCACGGAGAAAAAAAACTGCCACAATATGGGGTATTTATTTTTATTATTTAAAGCTAAATATAACAAGTCTAGAACATGACAATGAGGGATATTTTACATGAACAAAAATGTCCTGAGGTAGTGCACTGGTTCAAAAGCATAAATGCTGGTTAATACATTAACGTTATTTGATGAACAGATTTAAACGCAAACGTGCATCACACGCAAAACAATGCTCACTGGATCGACATGAAGTCAAGTCACCTTTATTTATATAGTGCTTTTAACAATACAGATTGTGTCAAAGCACTTAACTTAACAGTATCAAATTGGAGGATACAGTGTCAGTAATGTATAATAATAAGATTAAACATTCAATTTTCAGTTAAAGGCATTTCATTATTGAATTGAGAGATGTCATTGTCTAGCTCAGTTTAGTTTAATTAGTATCTGTGTAATCAAATTGATGATAATCGCTAATGAAGGCAAATTGCAGAATTAAACATTTTTTTGAATAAAGTTAAATAAGCACAAGTTAATTTACATTTGACCACAGTTAAAATATTTACTTGTCTAAGATTCCTCAGTCAGATTATATTAACTTTAAGAATTACGGTGAACAAACGAGACAACAGACACTCAATATCAACAACAAAGGCCATCTTGGTTAATGTTTCAGAAATGTTCAAATGAGAAGAGTTACCAACCTCTCGCAATTATTTATAGATCCGGGTGTCGGTCTTTCAGGTGCTTTGCTATATTAGGCCCCGATCACACCTAATGCGTTTTTCAGATTCGAAAACGCGAGGCACACAGCACTCATCACACAGAACGAGCAGTGCGCTGCGTTTGTTATGTTGCTAGGCAACCACTGAAACCGCTGTCCTGTCTGTCAAGTAAACGTCAAATCAGCCTCTTATTAACTTTATTTACTTTCTGTTAACATTGTGGTAGTTACGGTTCGTGAAGTCGTTAAGCTCCTGGTAACCCGCGAGAGCACCACAAGTTTATCCTCCATCATCGCACTCTCCAGGCGTTCAAGCAACTAGCTTTCATCACTACAGCCGAAAGCCCGCGAGGCGCAGCAGCGCATAAACAGCGCGCAGAACGCTCGCTGGAAACCAATTGAAAATAGGCGCCTCTCACTGCAAAAAACGCGTCAGGAGTGATCGGCCCCATTCACTTCACTTTTGCTATTTAATCAGAGCGAATGAGACGAGTGCGCGTGTGGTGTTTGTCAACGCGCCTTTGGAGAGAAGTGAAAGTGACAGCTCGGCTAGTATCGATACTACGGGAAATTAGTATTGGTACCGTTCAGATATTTCAGTATCGATATTTATCAAAATATCAATATTTTTGACAACACTAGAACAAAAGAAACAAAAGTGTCGCGCTGTTTCAGTTCTGTGCAGTCTATACAGTCACCTTGGCAAGATTTGCCAGCCTGGCAGTGCGTCATGTGATTGAGGACGTTCTTCATGGTGCGACAGTGAGGCAGGTTACACTGCCGTACTTCCCCGTTGGCCTGCTCCCTCCGCTGGCACTTGTGGGCATGGAGCAAAAGCACCAGCTGCTGCTGTATGAGTTTGCGCTTTTCAGGATCGGCCGCTGGAGGAACACCTCCCACCGCTGCTGCAGACACGGCTGATGCACCCGATCCGGGGCCGAGAGTTCCTTGGGCGTTAGGCACCATGCCGCCTGCTCCCGCACCTCCGGCAGCGCCCGCTGGGGAAAGCGGAGAAGCCTGCTGTGGAAATCCCAAATGAACACACATTAAGATATCTTGTGATTGCTTTAAAAGGAACAAGTCTAATGTCTGCATATAAGGCTCTGAACGAATACAAACCATGCCAGGTATGCCCTGCATAGGCTGAGGTTTCTTGTCCAGGTTAAACTGGGCCGGACTGTTGGACAGACCTACTTTGTTCTGGAGCTGAGGGGCCAGCCCTGCAACACCAAGACCCTGACTGGCAGGCTGACCATATGGGCCTCCATAGGGGCCTGAACCTGCATTCATCCCCATCTGCAACACACAGACAGAGGGAGATAACAACACTTTTCCAAGAAAAGAAAAACCTCTGGATGAAAGTTAGTAGAGAAAACACTGATAGAATTGCGGAATCCAGTCATACAAATGGAAGTTATTTCCATGGAGGTCACATAATTTAGCAAAATTTGAATGAATAACTCAAAGAGTAGGGCTGTAAACTTAATCAAATTGTGATATGAACTAGTCTCTGTTAATATTAAACCGCTACTGAAATATGAAGTATGCATGTTCTGCACGTCTTTGCTCTTTGTGTGATACTTAAGTGCACGTGACACTTGTGGTGTTTTAACGTGTGCTGTCTTTCTATATGAGGATGCTTTATATGAACTTCATCTCCAGAGCTGCTCTGAAATGTTACTTTTCAGCATTTCACCATTTCATTTGATAAAACTATATTGTCAGATACACAAAGCAGTTCAAAGGTCTTAACTACAACTCACCATAACAAAGGTTGGTTTAGCTAGAAGAAATGATAGAAAAATATAACTGTTGTACAGAAGAATGCACTTCTCAAAGGAATAACAACAATACAATTTATTAAAACATTTAAGGTATATCATATCAAACAATTTTTCATCTTTTTTACCGTAAACCTCTATTGTGCAAACAGAGCGCTGCACAATAGAGGTTTACGGTAAAAAAAAAAAAAAATTTAAATGATGAAAAATTGTTTGATATGATATACCTTAAATGTTTTAATAAATTGTATTATTGTTATTCCTTTTAGAAGTACATTCTTCTGTACAATAGTTTCTACATTTTCTACATTTATCATTAGGCCTATTTATCAACATGTTAAGAGCATTTCATCATAATGTTATACCGGTAATTGGGGAAATTATTTATAGATGGCAAGGAGAGACCATTAAAACTTTGAAATTACTACTTAATTTTATTTTCTATGTTGTTTGTATGTTTTCAGTAGATACTTATTTTAAGCAAAATATAAAAATGATCCAGACTTCAAGAGGGAAAACCCTGAACACCCATACAGTATCTTTTATCAGTCACATGGCCTTCTTCCATACATTGGTATCAAAATGTAAAAATAACAGACTGATAAAACATTTGATCTTACCTTTTAATACATATTCAGATGGGCTCAACTGATGAAATGTATATATATTTTTTTTAATTCTCAGATGCCACTGCTTTGGCTCTCGGCACCCAATATCCTCATCTTTGATGACTATTTAGTTTTTTTTCCTTTTACAAAGCACTACTGCGGCCCAGAAGGAAATATATTCAGAGCGGAAGTCCAGATAATACTTTTTTTTGGAATAGTTATTCCAAAAAAGTATTATCTGGACCTCCGGTGTGAAGGAAATATAGAGACCGAACCTCTTTAAGATCGGCTATTTTTGACTGTCAAAATGCCGGCGGACACAGCTACAGTGAGTTGTTCAAAATCTTTCTTTTTAGTCAACTCTGTGTACACAAACAATGTTCTCAATGCTCGAGTTCATGTGTAGAGCCTCTTTGAGCAAAGTTTCATGTTGTGTCGAGTCTTAGTGTTTTAAAAATAGCGAGATTTTTGATGCTCTCATAGATGTGCCCCTAGCACTCCCATTCAAAAGGCAATTTGACCGAAAACGAAAATACGGTCAAACTTAAAAGTGGCGTTTCCATTCTAATTATGCTTTAAAACGAAAGTTTGCCTCGGGTAGATTAACAAAAAGACCCTAGGTTCCATTTTGGCGAGGATTACCCTTTAAAACCCATGTCCCAAGTACTTCAACATAAACAATACAGTTTGAACCAGTGCAAGTTTTAAAATTAATTTTACACTCCTATGGCCAACTTTGTTTATAAAAGAAATATTGCCTTGCAAATAATGCAAGCAAGTTATTGGACATCATTACTTGCATATAAATAATGAAATTATTTTAATCAAACCATATTGTTGATAAAAAGAAATATGCTAGTTATTATTAATAATACATCAATGTTTTTGCAAAAGAAACATCTAAAATTAATATTACTGCTTAAAAATAACAGCATTGCTGTTTGAGCTGCGAGCGCTGAAGCTGAATGAAGAGCTGAATGAACACCGGGAAACTGAAGCGATTTGGTAGCAGGTTAATTAACTCAATGAAATACATTATATAAGAACAATCAGATATTTATCAATAATAAACATAATATTACAACTTATATCTGCACAAAATTATGCAAATGCACAAGTGCACAAGTTACGTGCTAGTCAGAACGCGTAATTCCTGTTGTGGATTCGCTCTTCCCGTAACAACACGGTAAAACACGGGCGTACAAAGAATTCACAACATTCTTTTACAGTAAAAAAGATTTACAGACCGAAAACAATAACATTAAAATGAACATATATCGCCCAATACCGATATGGTGGTGGCTGATATATAAAATGCATCCCTAGTCTTAAATATATTGGCCCAATACTAATAACATGATAAAGATCTATTGTGCATATCTAATAAATTAACAATAGTTCCAACATGGCTAAATTAAACGCATTTTTTTAAGGTGTGTGCGGCATTTCGGGCCAATGTTGATGATGATGATGTCATTACCTTGTTCATTGCTCCAGGTTGCTGTGCCCTCAGTCCACCCTGGCCTCCTACTGTCTGCTGCTGCTGAAGAGCCTCTGCTAACAGGTTACTGTTGCTGCCCATGCCCGGGTTGTGATGTCCTAATCTGGGCGATCCGTTCATCATCTGTGCTCCCAGCATGTTTTGCTGCTGCGGTACGGGCCCTCCTGGCTGCTGCTGCTGTCCATTGCCTTTCTGAGGTCCGAGCATACTCCTGTTCATGTTGCCCATCCCTGCCATCTGCTGCTGTTGCATAAGGGCAGCCTGTTGTGGGGTAAGATGTTGCTGCCCTTGGGGGCCCATGCCCTGGGTACCCGGAGACGCCTTCAAATTCCCAAAAAGCCCCATTGAGGCTCCTGCTGGGCTGCCCATCGCACCCTGCTGCGGTGCCGCAGGTGCGGGTCCGTGCCGAAGGAGTTCTGAGAGCTGCCTGTGCTTGGCCGCTGCATCCTGGCCACTGGACACAACTCCTCCAATGGCCCCGCCCCCACTACCCAAACTGCCATGCAACTGGCCAAGGTCCCCTCCATTTTCTAGACTCAGCTCTGAGGAACTGATCAGCTCGTCTGGAAGGTCATGCTCCAGGTCAAAAAGCGAGCCAAAATCTACAGCAGGAAATGAGAAATTAGAAGCGAGATTAATGATGGGAGAATATTATGTTATATTTTTGGTCCTGGGGCCGGATTCACGGAACATTCTTAAGAATACATTTCTTCTTAACTGCTATTTTCTCATCTTTTTTCTTAAGTTAAAAAATATGATTATTTTGTATTTCCAAAAACTTGATGCATTCATTCTAGCTAGAACTATCGAGGCAGCACATATACATACAGGACTCATTCACTCTAAAGGGAGCACAAGAAAGACGGAGCGCAAATGAATGGGAAAGACTGCTGCATCTTGAGACAGGCTCTTTTAAAATAACCGTTTTAACTTGACACGGCACATTAAAAAAACACTACGCTGAGTGATTAATACCCGTCAAGCCAGTCGCGACAAAAATGGTCTGTGTGCTTATTATGATAACTACGGTAATCTGCAGGCAGCACAAAAAGAAGGGCTTTGAGCTGTTTTTTCATTCAGGGAGTCTTCAGCATTACCTGCCTTTCAATCAACTAACACCAAATCTTGTCATTTTTTTCTTAAGAAAAAAATTAAGATGTTCTCAAAGAAATATTTTAGAACTTCTTAATTTTTCAAGAGTTTGAGTTATGAACATTCTTACAACCTTCTTAGAATTTATCTAAGGAATTTTCTTAACTTCCTTCTTTGAAGATTTCCATCAATCTGGCCCTGGTCTCTCTATAGATTCACAGTCAGTCTGAGAACAATATGTCAAACTCTTTGACATCTCTGGGGCTGGTTGCATAAATCTCTAATACTTGTCTTACAAGTTAGACATCAAATTTTTTCCTTAAGACTGTTCATAGCTTTTTTAAACCAGTTACATAAAAACGTAGATTAGACTAATTTGATACCGAAAACTAAGACTGACTGACTGATGAACAATAAAAACCTTGAAAGCAAATCAAAAATTTTAAAGTACCAGATTTTTAAAGAGCATAAGCATTTAAAGTGGCAGACAACAACTGCAGTGACTTATTAGAAGCAGAATGTTATCATACATTGGTGTGGACACTATATAATTATCATTATAGTCATCTTTATAGTTACTGTTCTTGGTATTAACGACCGTTAAGAGAGTGCATGAATATAGAGCATGGGCAGCTGAAATGGATAAAAAAATGGAAAAAAATGGACTCCAAAAAGTCTCCCATCAGAAGAATTTTTACATGGTAATTTGTCATTCAATATGAGATCAAAGAGAACATCGTGAACACTTTCTATCAGCATAAGTTGTACTGTATCTTTCAACACATAGTGTTGCCTAGGTTCACATAGAAAATTATTTTTATGTTCATGCATGTTTTTTTCATGGTATAACTTGTATTAAAGTGAAAGAATAGACTCAAGCTGCCGCTTGTCACATCACTACATCGATCACATCACATTTAACAGCGTCAAAACGCCATTTATTGATTGAATTTTGTGATAAAATTTATAGAAATCACGATTATTTAACACGAATATTGGTGGGTGATATGTTCAACAACATCTCTCATCTTTGTTTGGCTCCCTGTCAAACCACAGCCTGCCATTAAATGTAAGTGATTAATAGGGATGCGCCGATGTATCAGCCGATAAAAGCAGCCGATGATCAGGGCCAATTATATCGTGTCAATAAAAGGCCGAATCTTGTTGAATTGTTTAACGTGACAATAATGCATTAACAATTTAAAAAATAGCGACATTAAAGCAGGCTCTATTTGATCCTATGAAACATCTGTAGTTCAAGCCGATTTTTCCCTACACCAAACATTAATGCATGGCCGATAGTCTTATTTCATGCGAGTAATTTGAAATATATGAGAAATTTCACAATTATCGATACTTCAGCAAAAATGTATACTAGGTTAACTAATGTATCTATGTAAAAAGTCCTCTAAACAATTACAGAAGACAAGTAAACAGTCAGCAATAAGAACGAAGAAACTAATTACAATCAAGAAGACTGACAAATTAAATAAACAGTGCTTTAAAGGGTTAGTTCACCCAACAATGAACAAAAATAATGACTTTATTCAACTATTCATTTTCTTCTGTGTGGGCCTCTGTGTAACAGCCCAGCGCTTCTGGGTTGTACATCAGATCGTAGGCTCACTATTGGCCGACGCTGGTCGTGTGTGATGCGTGTGATTTACATTTACATTTACATTTATTCATTTAGCTGACGCTTTTATACAAAGCGACTTACAATTGCTATATATATGTCAGAGGTCGCACGCCTCTGGAGCAACTAGGGGTTAAGTGTCTTGCTCAGGGACACATTGGTGTCTCACAGTGGATTCGAACCCGGGTCTCTCACACCAAAGGCATGTGTCTTATCCATTGCGCCACACCACCCCTAAATGGAAAAAAATGGACTCCAAAAAGTCTCCCATCAGAAGAATTTTTACATGGTAATTTGTCATTCAATATGAGATCAAAGAGAACATCGTGAACACTTTCTATCAGCATAAGTTGTACTGTATCTTTCAACACATAGTGTTGCCTAGGTTCACATAGAAAATTATTTTTATGTTCATGCATGTTTTTTTCATGGTATAACTTGTATTAAAGTGAAAGAATAGACTCAAGCTGCCGCTTGTCACATCACTACATCGATCACATCACATTTAACAGCGTCAAAACGCCATTTATTGACGCCATTTATTGATTGAATTTTGTGATAAATTTATAGAAATCACACATTCAGTGTGATGCTGGCCAATAGTGAGCCTACGTTCTGACGTACAGCGCAGCGCTTCTGGGTTGTACGTCAGATCGTAGGCTCACTATTGGCCGACGCTGGTCATGTGTGTGATGCTGGCCAATAGTGAGCCAAGGTTCTGACGTACAACCTAGAAGCGCTGCGCTGTTACACTGCGTGAATTAATTCAGACCCACACAGGCAAAAATGAATAGTTGAATAAAGTCGTTATTTTGGTTTTATTTGCGCACAAAAAGTATTCTCGTCGCTTGATGAATTTAAGGTTGAGCCACTATAGTCACTTGGACTATTTTAACGATGTCTTTACTAACTTTTCTGGGATGGCAGATATCGATTACCCAGCAGCCTATGAAGGAGTGAGTCAGCTCTCAGATTTCATCAAAAATATCTTAATTTGTGCACCGAAAATGAACGAAAGCCTTACGGGGTTGGAACAACATGAGGGTGAGTAGGCTAATTACTGACAAAACTTTCATTTTTGGGTGAACTAACCCTTTAAGTTTTTCAGCAAGATGTACTAACAGTGGTATTCAGATAAATAAAATCCAATAGAAATTGAATAAACTAATAACATTTTAAGTAATATTGTTGTGTACATTAAATATAGACAGCGGTACAATAATTGTTTTTTACATTGATCATCTTGTTTTCATAATCGTTGGAAGCCAAAATCAAAAAACAATCATGATTAATTGCACAGCCCTAATAAAATGGACAGTTAAGACTTTGTTTCTTATCAATACAAATGTTTTATTGTATGGCGATTATTGTATGGAAGACGCGCTACAATTAATGTTTGGTGTAGGGAAAAATCGTCTTGAACTGGCTTGAACTACAGATGTTTCATAGGATCAAATAGAGCCTGCTTTAACGTCGCCATTTTTTAAACTGTTAATGCATTATTGTCACGTTAAACAATTCAACAAGATTCCGCCTCCATTTTATTGACAGGATATAATCGGCCCTGATCATCGGCGCATCCCTATTAATGACTTACATTTAATGGCAGGCTGTGGTTTGACAGGGAGCCAAACAAAGATGAGAGATGTTGTTGAATTATGATGTGAAGTATTCATGTAGTCACTATTTAGATTCTTCTTTTAGGAAGTACTGCAATCACCATTTGCATCCATTCAAAAGTTTAAAAAAAACTAAACTAGAACAGCATGTAATTTCCTAACATACATGTATGTACAATTTATTGAAAAATATAGCATTGTCTCCTCCAACAAATCAGCCATTGGTAAAACAGGTGAAAATGGTCAATTTGCCCATGAAATTGTGCTGGACTTAAAATGAAGTGCAGAAGCTTTGATAGAGACGACACATTCACTCCACAGACAAAACAATTTGACGCCAAGCATACTGTGTATGAAAAACGTAAGACTCTGATGCATTTGCATTTGTGCAACTTAATAAACTCCATTTAGTGTCAGAACCGGATCAAACTCGATTTTGAACAAAAGGTTGAAAACATGAGACATCAACAAAGGGAACGTAGTTCGCTTTTGAAGATACGTGCAAGTATAATAACTCGAAGCTTTAACATTTAATAAGAAACAACAGGACGCCTATGTGATAATAATTCGCATCGCCTAGCATTCAATGTTTTATGGTTTGTTTTTAAGAGACAGGTTCGTCAGTTTTGTTATGGCTGAACAATGGAAATCAAGATCCGAAAAAAAAAATGACCGACGCACGAAGGGCTATTTGAGCCAGCAAGCGAACTCACTATAACACAACACAAGTACATTTGTATCCTCCAAATCACACAATCGTGAAGTCAATTCAAGCTTCATAAACGAGTTCACGAATTCATCTAAACCCAGTGAAAAAGACTCAGGACCTTAAAATAATGAGGAATGAGTTAATAAGCATCTAACGTTAGCTAACAATGGCAGGGAGTTGTTGTGCGGGCCTTCAGCATCAGTCTGTTATTAGCTGACCAGCTAGCTAACCAATATTAATCACATTTATTAACGTTAAAGAGAACAGAATATTATGTTGATGAAAACGCAATGAGTTGTGCTCGTTGCACAAGGGCAGTTTATGAAAACAACAGTGTTTGAGTGCAGTCAGAAAGTTTTCAAGTTGGTTGACTCACAGTTTAGCAGGCTAATTCATGTTAATCACTGTCGATTATTAGTAAATTATGGAGCATTGATGAAATGTCAAGACATAGCTTTCAGAAGCCATTGTCTAGTTATTGTTACATTTTTTTTGTATAAAACTTAGTACATTGTAATTATAAATGAAGAAGTGATCCAAACTCTTTGCAAGTGAGAACCAAACCGAAACTGATATTTCACTGAAAACAAACAACAAATCCAACTACTGTTATTGCCACCGTATAACTATGATGTTTTTCATTGCACCCGTCAGTTTTACATTTACACCAGTTGACACTAAGCACAGACCCAAGCTGGGGGACAGCGTGTGCTGGTCTGCCGCTGTGAGTGAATCCCAACAGCGATCGGAGAAGCGCTAATGCTAACCTAGCTGGAATGACAAGCTAAAGCTAAGTCTCGTGCGGATACGACGTCGTTAGCTTCCCAAACTAGCCTGAGCTTGCTAGCCTGTGACAAAACTAAGAGGAAAAAAAAACATTCACCGCTTAAACGCATTGAGTATGCAAAGGTACATACAAAACAAGCAATCGGTGAATCAAATATCTCGATATCGTGGAAATTAAACAAAATAAATATTTACCGTTTCCATCGCTGGCTGAGGCAGATAGTGCCGGGGAGGACAGTTTAGGCCTCTTGGCTGAAGGCGGGCCAGAGTCCAGAACGTTCTCGGCCATATTTTTTAACGAATTAAAATATATATCCTCAGAGATAGGCGCGTAAGCCTATTCGTAATCCTCGATTTTAAAAATATCGCTTTTAAAAATATGACATTTCCCCCTCCTTTTTAGGGACGAAGGGGGGGAAAGTCCCGTGTACAAAATACTCCTCTTTCCTGGGTTCGCCTCTCGATTTCAGCTTCAGCGTATCAACCCCCCTCCCCTGTCCGATTTTTGTTCTTTATACAATTCTGCAAGCGGAGGAGGAGGTAGGGGGAGTCGGCTCGGCAAGAAAGGATAAAAAAGACACTCGCAGCGGCTCTACAAGAACTCATCTAGTCCCGTCAAGAGTTACAGGATTGAGCGATGATGTATTTGAAATAATTTTGCTCGTCTGTCATATCTGTTCGCAACAGAGGTGTGTTTTGTAGACTGAGTCGGATGAGGTTGTCAATATCTAAATCGTGTCAATAAGTGAATTTTAATTTTCACAGATGTCAGTTGTTATTTTAGTTCCTGAAAATTTTTTAATTACAGACTTATTAGCTTATTAGAATAAATTTGTTATGAAATACACCTTTCACGTTTTAATGGGAAAATTTCAAAAGTCACTAAAATCTTATACTAGATTTACATTGTTGATCTTAGCAGGATTTAGTTATTAGATGCAATGGCTTGAAACAAGCTTCTTTAAAAAGAGGAACAAATAACAAACAATATCCCACTTTGATTAGTGTTTTAACTTATTAGGCAATGTGCAAAAAACAAAGCAAAGAACTGATTTAAGAATGAGCCTACATTTTACTTGATTGACTGATTCAAGAATTGCATTGAAATGTTGAAAATAAAACAGCACCTTATTCTGTAACAACATTCTTCTATATATCGGTCAATCTATCTTTACAATAATTTGTTCATTTTTAGTCATTACGCAAGAACCCTCTTGACGAGGGTTGACGAACGCGCCAATTAAATATTAAACCTTTATGGCCCGGTTTCACAGACAGGGCTTAGATTAAGCCAGGATTAGACCTTAGTTAATTAGGAGATTTAAGTAGCTTTTATAAACATGCTTTAGAAAAAGAAATTACTTGTGTGCATCTTGAGACAAAACAATGACACTGACACTGATATTTTAAGATGTGTCAGTGCAGTTAAAACAGCTCAAACATGCATTTTAGTCTGGGACTAGTCTTAAGCCTCTGTGAAACCGGGGGCAAATATTTAAGGCGTACTCATCTTTTTTTAAATTGAGGTTGTTGTACCCAGTTGAATGACAGCTATGATACCTAAATTGTGTTAAATAGCTTGAATAAATATGATCATTAACATTAATTATTAATGATTATTATGACTATTATATAATTCTTATAAACAGATTGCCATTTTAAATTATTGTCTAATTCATTGGTAAGGTATTAGAAAATGACTTTCTAGATCAGCCTTTGTGGAGGAACTGAATGTCACATTGCTTTTGATTTATCATTGGCTAGCAATAATACAGCAGGCAAATTTTATCCTCATAATATTTTTCTATACTTTACTTTTAACAAAGAATCGAAAGTGTTTTGGAGAGGTTTGGATTGAAAAGGCTCCCCAATGCTTTATTTTATGAAAGTTATTTGCTATTGAAAAATGTTTTAAGACATTTAAGGCAAAATGAAGCAAATTCAGTCAATCCGGAGCAATTACTATTTTTATCAATATATTAGATGAAAGGAAGAAGTGGTTATAGGCCTAACAATGTGCCTAACAATAGGCAAATCACCTTTTGGGAACTTTTCTGACAATTATTGCAGGACAGTTATTCATAGTCCTAAAGGACACATAACATTGCCTCTGAGTTTGGCAATTTATGATTAAAATCATGTTTTTTTATTTTTATTTACTCAGATTTCATGACCCTACTTTATGCATCTTGGCAGTCTTTACTCTTGCTCTTTTTAAGATACTAAGGTTACTTTTCAAGGTTATTGTTACCTCAAACAGCACACCCACAGCTGACCCACTGTCCATTCACTGACTCTCTGACATACTGCACACTAAAATGGCAAGAATTTGCCCGTTTTAATGTGATTGGATGGTGCTATACAACTTCTGGGAGTCGTACACCAGTGTTCGGGGCCAGTGCTAAAATTCATGGGGTCTGGGACAAAATGATACTGCCCTGGTGTAGTGAGTGAGCTATAGGCCTACATATATGACCTTTAGAAAAACATGGATGGCCAAAAGACGTTTGATCAAAAAACTTCACATAAAACGTATTGCTTCAATTTAAAACAGCCATGAAATCAAAATAGACTATTTTAGTTTTTTTATGGAATATTGTAGAATTTATAATAGGCCTATATATGATTAATCTGTGCACATCATTATTAGTATTTTAATCCATGAGCCCCTAATCTTCAATCAAAATGACTTCCCCTCCCCTCCCAGTTGTGCATTTTCATCAGGGCGGTGCAATCTGTCACTCACATGAGATCATAGAAATCAAGAACAGACACAATAAAGTCCCGCACAACATTTTTTATTGTTCGAGAAGCTTGTTTCACAGAAAATATGTCATTATAGAAAAGAAAAGACTATTGCAACTTCCTTTTCATGCTGACTTTAACATAGTGAAGTCAAGTAAAGTCACCTTTATTTATAAAGTGCTTTATACAATACAGATTGTTTCAAAGCAGCTTTACGGTGATAACAGGAAAATTAGTAAATCATGCAAACAGTTCATTTCGGCTCTACAGCATGCGCTAAAAGGAAAGTGTCGTTGTTCAGCTGAAGTCAGTTCAGTGTTGATTCAGTTCCGTTGTAAAGATCATCAAATACTGAATTAGTTCATTTCATCTATACAGCATAAAAACAGTGATGTCATCGTCCAGCTCAGTTCAGTTCTCCTCCAATAGTGTCAGTGCAGTCAAATCAATAATATGGTTGAATATTAAGTGTCCCCAACTAAGCAAGCCAGAGGCGACAGTGGCAAGGAATGCAAACTCTATGAGGGCAGAATGGAGAAAAAAAAAACATTGGGAAAAACCAGGCTCAGTCAGGGGGGCTATTCTCCTCTGGCCAACGAATGAACACAGTGTGATGGTTCAGGCTGCATCACAAGTCAGAAATCAGATTTTGGATCAGTAGCATTCAAATATTTCATGCAGTTCCTTTTGCTTGAAGATCGGATTCATCACGCTGGTATGGAGCCGAAGCTGGCCGTATGCAGAGATGGCCATAAATACATGGAAATGTATTTAAAATACAAATACAAAATACTGTGTGGAAAAATGTATTTAAATACAAATACAGTATTTTGTATTTTGAAAATACACAAAATACATGTGAAATTGGCCATCCAGTGCAGGTACTGGTCACAGTGAATGAAGAAACTACATAGGCCTGACTTTACATTTATACTGACAACCACATCTCTGCCCTTTCTTTCTTTCTCTCTTTCTTTCTTTCTTGCAATTACAAATAAACCTATGCAAAACAGCAGCCATTTATATACTTATTTCTGATTACAATGTAGTCTATTACCTGTGGTGAACACTATTAAAAAAATCATACTGTATGTAAAACTGTGGGAACCTTTTCTGCTATCTAGCAAAGAATATGGATGGGCGGGCGATATGACAAAAATCTAAATTTTACTTCACAGTAACAATATCATGGTTTCACAATTCTCAATATCAGTTTTGATTCCACAGCATAAACTGAATTTCAAACTCTTTTGAGGTTTTTTATTTTAATTTATTTTTTGCAGGTAGTCCAATGCTTTTTAAGTAATTTTATGTTTATTTTATGTAAAGTTTATTTGTTTCTATAAGTTTATTAAAATTAGAAAGTGTATCTAAAATTTGAAATTAGAATGAATTTAGATTCATTTGAAAATATTTACCCCTTTTTTATTATTATTTTTATGTACAATAAAACTAATAGCTGAAGATGTTTGTGGTGTATCATTCATCAGTGTTTGTTTTTTCACTCCAATGTTCCAATAATTCCTGCCCACTAAAAGCTGCACGGATATTTGCTTACCCCACAAATAGGCCCATCTATGTAAACGATTTAGAAAAAGTTCCATCAATTCAAACTTTATATCATCGCTATGATATGTAGTGTCATATCACCCAGCCCTAACATGCAGTAATGCTTTAAAGGTTGTATCAGTGATTTCAGGCCCAAACATAAATTATCACATTCATCTAATCTTTCCTAACGATCCGCTAGCTGCCCGCCCCATGAGCATGCCTTCAAAAAAAACGTGTCTCTGTAGGGAGCCTAGGCTCTGAGATCTGCACACAAAAACAATTGGTTTCACCACCACTCAAAACCAAAATAAATAGTGTTTCAACCAATCACCGACAGGGGTGGGTGTTGTGAGGTTTTGTGCTCGCGCACAGCTGCACGCGAAGTTGGAGAACACCAAAACCTCACAACACCCACCCCCTGTCGGTGATTGGTTGAAACACTATTTATTTTGGTTTTGAGTGGTTGGTGAAACCAATTGTTCTCTTACGAGAGGTTCTCTCGTATTGCGTAAGTTGCTTACGCTACGGGTAAAGTTGTCTTTTCTCGAGATCTGAAGCCAAAAAATTATCCTTAATTTTGTATTTATTGTCAACGCAGTGCGGCAGACAGCAGACCAAAGCAGGCTATAAGAGCGTGCTCATTGGCTGTCCTGCGGCAACTGCAGCAGCCTACCAGTGAGCCCTGCGTGACGTCACGCCCAATGAGTGGGTGTGGCTAGCGTGTATAAAAGAGGGGCTCACAGGCTGGAATTCTGATTTTCATGTCTTCAGCGAAGCTCTTCGCATCGCTGGATCTTGAGAGCCGCCGCCGTTGAAACAAGCGACCAGCAAGCCTAGGAAGCGTCTGAGGAAGCCGGCCGTCTTCGCCGCCTTCAGCCCTCCGTGCCTGCTACGCCATCCAGCGACATATCCTTTTCACTGCTGTGTGTGTTCGCCCCGCGACACACACTTTCTCTCCTAAAAGAGCGCGAGGCGTTTTTATCAAAATGCCTCGCATTTCCTGCGGTTCGTGCAAAGCCCCGCTCAGTCATGGAGACCGCCACATCATCTGCGCTCTCTGCCTGGGCCGCGAGCACGCCGCCACCGCACTCTCTTCGGGCGGCTGCCCTGAGTGCGAGGAGCTTTCAATGTCGACCCTGCGGGCTCGACTTAAAGCTTTTAACGACGAAGCTGTCACTCCGCCTGTCCCTGCGGGGCCGCGCAGAAAGAAGCGCCGTTCCCAGAGACCACCGGAGTCACCCGCGGCAATGAGAAGTTCGCCGGATCCGTTCCCTCGAGCTTCTCTTTCTCCCTCTCCGCCCCCCCTCTCGGCCGCGCAGCCGCCGGCACTCGCCCGCGCCGCCGCCGCTTCAGGGGAATAGGCGGATGAACTGGACGAGGACACCGCCGCTGACAGCTGTTCTATCCTGGCCTCTGACAGCGAGGAATGGTCCACCGCCTCCTCGTCAGTCCAGGAATCCGGCCGTACTCGAGCCGGCGAGGATGCGGAGCTTCTGCGCCTTCTCACCAAGGCCGTTGACCAGCTTGGCCTCAAGTGGTCGCCGCCTGAGGAACCAGCGCCGAACAGACTCGACGGCTGCTTTCTCCACCGCCGCCGCCGAGCACCCGCTTCAAGGACTGCACCTTTCCTTCCAGAGCTTCACACGGAACTCTCAAAATCGTGGAACGCTCCATTCTCCGCGAGAGTTTCCTCCCATACCTCCGCGGCGCTCTCACAGCTTGACGGCGCCGCCGAGAAGGGGTACAATGCCATTCCACCCGTGGAAGAGACGGTCACAGCGCACCTTTGCCCGCCCTCTGGATGGCGTTCAAAGGCTGCCCTCCCGTCTAAAGCCTGCAGGACCACTTCTGCCCTTGTCGGCCGCGCTTTCACTGCCGCCGGACAAGCTGCATCAGCCCTGCATTCTATGGCGATATTACAGATCCTCCAAGCCGATCTCCTCCGTGTTTTGGACGAGAAAGGCTCGGACCCGGTCTCCATAACGGATCTACGCAGCGCGACGGACCTTTCCCTTCGCGCCACGAAATCCGCTGCCCAGGCTCTTGGAAGGTGCATGTCTTCGCTGACCGTCACAGAGAGGCACCTCTGGTTGACGCTCGCCGACATGAGGGATGCTGAGCGCAACGTGTTTCTCAACGCCCCGCTCTCCCCCACCGGCCTCTTCGGCCCAGCGGTTAACGGGATCGTTGACCGCTTCTCGGAGGTACATAAGACCACGCAGGCTATGGACCTCTTCCTGCCTCGATGCTCGAGCTCAGCCGCACGCCGTCCACGTGACCAGCCTGCACAAAGCTCCACACAGCGTCCAGCTCGACCTCCGTCTTCGCAGTGATGACAGGGCGGCCGCCCTGGATCGCGCTCGACCAGCCGCAACAGGCCGCCTCCCTCTCGGGGACCTCGGCCTAAGATCGCGCTGATACCCGAGCCAGCGAAGTCCTCCTAGCAGCACTAGGGAGGAAAAGACGGTTAAGTCCCGCTGTGGCCGGACCACTGTCAAAGCTTCACGCGCTGTCAGTCCCCGTCGTCATGGCTACTGCAGACGCTTATCTAGCAGCCAATGAGCCGGTAAATTGACCCTCTCGCCTGCACTCAACCGCCGTTTTCACGGCGACCCAGAGAAATCTCAAAAAGAGCTCAATGTCTGGTTATTCGGCTCACGCCGCATGTGTTTCAAGTGTAGGAAATGTGCCCGCGTTTCTGTGTTCACCCCTACACACAAGCACTATAAACCCCGTGTCTCTATCAGAGCCCACTCTCATAAAGCGGACAAAAGCTGCTCGAGTGTTGAATGTAGGTCACGTGTCCACAACCCCGTGCCAACACCTACCCACTGCCCACTCTGTTACACGGCCCCTCACTACCGGTCACCCGCGGTGTGTAAGTCCTGTGCCCGCCCCCGAGCGCTCACACATACTAACGAACACTGCACCCCCAGCGCCGCTATCGCTGGCTGTCCATCACACAATATGTTCCCCGTCCAAAGCCACCGGGTTAATGTGTGTAAAACAGCCAGCCATCTCTGTATGCGAGCCGCCGTATTCAAGCACCGAGAGCACGCGCACCGCGCCCGCGCCTCCGAATTAGGTTCTCGAGCCCGTACATCACGGCTATCGGAACCCGGAGGCCATTCTGCCCTTAGCTATACATGTGAAAGCATGGGAAGCTATTCCAGGCGTGTCAAAATGGGTGCTGAGCACAGTGAGAGAAGGCTATTCACTGCAGTTCGCTCGCCGTCCCCCGCGCTTTCGAGCGCGAACCGAGACGAGAGTGAATGGGGAAGTAGCACACCTACTTCGTGCAGAGATAGCGAAGCTTCTGTGCAAAGGGGCCATAGAACCGGTACACCCTTCTATGACCGAGGCAGGTTTTTACAGCCGTTATTTCCTCGTGCCCAAGAAGGATGGAGCTCTCAGACCAATCCTAGATCTGAGATACTTGAACAAAGCTCTTATGAAAAGACCGTTCAAGATGCTCACAACCAGACAGATTCTCGCGCAAATTCGCCCGAGAGACTGGTTTATCTCCCTCGATCTGAAAGACGCTTACTTTCAGATCCAGATAATACCCCGTCACAGGCCATTCTTGAGATTCGCCTTCGACGGTCAGGTATATCAGTACACCGTCCTGCCGTTCGGCCTGTCTTTAGCACCCCGTACGTTCACGAAGTGCATGGACACGGCTCTCGCTCCCCTGAGAGGTCAGGGCATGCGAATTTTGAACTATCTGGACGATTGGCTGATTCTAGCACAGTCAGAGAGAGAACTCATCTCTCACAGAACAGTGCTTCTCAGGCACCTGGAAAGCTTGGGTCTCGCGGTCAACTGGACCAAGAGCTCATTACTGCCCAGTCAGTCAACCTCTTTTCTGGGCTTGGAACTGGACTCTGTGGCAATGACGGCTCGGCTGTCGATACAGCACGCGCGCCGTATCCAGCGCCTGGCCGCATCTTTCCAGCTGGGCAGCGCCGCACCCCTGAAAACGTTTCAGAGGATGCTGGGTTATATGGCTTCAGCTGCAGCAGTGCTTCAGCTGGGTCTATTACATATGCGCCCCCTACAACGCTGGTTGAACGCCCGTGTGCCTCGCCGAGCCTGGGCTTCCGGCGGCATTCGAATCAGAGTGACTCAGAGCTGCGTTTCAGCGCTGAGACCCTGGTTAGCGGCCGACTGGTACCAGCAGGGAGTGATAATGGGAGCCTTCTCACACCGCAAAGTTATCTCGACGGATGCATCCAACTCAGGTTGGGGCGCTCTGTTCGAGGGCAACAGTCTTTGGCCTGTGGTCAGACCAGGAAAAATGCCTCCACATAAACTGTTTGGAGATGATAGCGGTCGAGAACGCGCTCAAGCACTTCCTCCCACATATACGGGGTCACCACGTGCTAGTCCGTTCGGACAACATGTCTGTGGTGTCCTACGTGAACCGACAGGGCGGTGTCAGATCCAGAAATCTCTGCAATCTGGCGAAACGAGGCCCAAACCTGGCCCAGCCGCCCGCTGTATGCTTTCCCTCCGATCTCTCTGTTACCACAGGTAATAAAGAGGATCAGGGAAACGCGCCACTCGGTGCTCCTCATAGCCCCACGATGGGAGAACCAAATTTGGTACCCAGAGCTAGTGAGGCTGTCGCACTCACCCCCCTGGCCGATCCCGGTCAAGAGAGATCTCCTCTCTCAAGCCGGCGGATCGATATGGCATCCCCACCCAGAGCGCTGGTCTCTGCACGCGTGGGTAATCAACGGATACCCGTTGAACTGTCAGAAGGGGTCATAAACACGATCACGCAGTCTAGAGCCCCTTCCACGAGGAGACTCTACGCGTCCAAATGGTCAGTGTTCACTAAATGGTGCGCCATTAGGAGCCTGGATCCACGCACATGCGGGGTTTCGCGGGTGCTCTCCTTCCTACAAGAGCTGTTGGACAAGGGCAGGTCCCCCTCCACGCTCAAAGTATATGTTGCGGCTATCGCAGCGTTCGCTGAGACGACGCGCAGCCATGCAATAGGAAGAAATGAGCTCATTATCCGCTTCCTTAGGGGAGCCAGGAGGATGAACCCCCCGCGGCCCCCCTCGGTTCCTATCTGGGATCTTTCTGTGGTCTTGGAGGCCCTGAAAGCTTTTCCCTTTGAACCATTAGATTCCGTGGATTTTAAATACCTTTCGCTTAAAACCGTTTTTCTGATAGCTCTGGCATCAGTAAAACGAGTGGGGGATTTACACGCGCGCTGTCTGTCAGCCCTGCGTGTCTCGAGTTCGGACCTAATGACTCTAAAGTCATCCTCAAACCGAGACATGGTTACGTCCCAAAAGCGATTGGCACTCCCTTTAGGGCGCAGATCATCTCCCTGTCGGCTCTGCCTGCATCCGACAGTGATGATAGTGATAACCTCCTATGCCCCGTCAGGGCGCTGAGAGTGTACATCACACGCTCCGCCGCCTTCAGGCGTTCCGAGCAGCTTTTCGTTTCGTTTGGTGGGCGCACCAAGGGTCTCGCCGCCTCGAAACAGAGTCTGTCCAGATGGATAGTGGACTCAATCGCAGCTGCATATGCGTCCAAACACCTGCAGTGCCCTATGGGCATCAGAGCCCATTCCACCAGAGGCATGGCCTCTTCGTGGGCTTGGTCTAGCGGGATTTCTATTCACGACATATGTATGGCGGCAGGCTGGGCCTCCCCCTCCACATTCGTGAGATTTTATAATCTGGAAGTCCCCGCCTTGCAGGCTAAACTGTTATCAGTCTAAGCAGGATGTATGTTCTGCCCATCTATTATGCACAGACTACTCCTGTGTATTACTAGCTTTTCTGGTAAGCTGCACTAGTGATAAAGTCTCTTTATACAGACCGGTGGTTCCGCTCTGTATTTTCCCCATCATGCGCTGATGTATTAGTGCGGGCCCGCGTTGCTGGCCGCCTAGTCTTCACTTGTGGCGCTAGGGCTTACACTTTTCATACATGGACCGGTGAGGCCGCTCTATATATATTTTCCCTGTGATGTGCATGTGTACTGTGCTGGCCTGCGTTGCTGGCCGCACTCACCTCGGGTTTATACACAGACCGGCAGCGCCGCTCTGTACCCTTATGAAGTGCTTATGACATGTGCTGGCCCGCGTTGCTGGCCGCCTGTTCTCGCATGTTATCTTCCCCGGGTTCCCTGGGACTCATGCATTGATGCTCGGTGCGCACGGCGTTGACAAGGAGTTCCCGTAGCGTAAGCAACTTACGCAATACGAGAGAACCTCTCGTAAGAGAACGTACTCGGTTACCTAATGTAACCTTGGTTCTCTCTAGAAGAGGGAACGAGTATTGCGTAACCTGCCGTGTCACGCCACGAGCTTATTCGCTTCAGTCTATGAAAACCAGAATTCCAGCCTGTGAGCCCCTCTTTTATACACGCTAGCCACACCCACTCTGGCGGGCCAGGTGCGTGGAGGGCGCGAAGCGCCCTCATTGGGCGTGACATCACGCAGGGCTCACTGGTAGGCTGCTGCAGTTGCCGCAGGACAGCCAATGAGCACGCTCTTATAGCCTGCTTTGGTCTGCTGTCTGCCGCACTGCATTGACAATAAATACAAAATTAAGGATAATTTTTTGGCTTCAGATCTCGAGAAAAGACAACTTTACCCGTAGCGTAAGCAACTTACGCAATACTCGTTCCCTCTTCTAGAGAGAACCGAGGTTACATTAGGTAACCGAGTACGTTTTTGTGTGCAGATCTCAGAGCCTAGGCTCCCTACAGAGACGCGTTTTTTTGACTGCCTGCTTATGGGGCGGGCAGCTAGCGGATCGTTAGGAAAGATTAGATGAATGTGATCATTTATGTTTGGGCCTGAAATCACTGATACAACCTTTAAACACATTTGACAAGATAGTTGATAAAAATCAACTACCGGTCAAGAAGACTGATTGGCTAACGCTATTTTCCCACTTGTCTTTGCTCTTTTATTCTTTCATGTTAACTGAAGTGAATAATGCACTATTTTAACTTTAATCAACAAGTAGAATTGATCATGACATTCTCACCTTATTCCAAAAGAAATCGCTGATCCAATGCTGAGCTAGTGAATGTCTAAACTAGTTGATGCACAAAATCAATACCCCGATAAGGAGGTTGACTGGCAAAAAGTATTTTATGTATTTTGAAAATACAAAAATACTCATCTTAAATGTATTTAAATACAAATACAAAATACTGTGTGGAAAAATGTATTTAAATACAAATACAAACTAGTATTTTGTATTTCAAATACGTATTTTAAATACATGTATCTGAAATACTGCCCATCCGCCATCCCTGGCCGTATGGTCTGTGCGGAGGACCTGTCTGGTTCTCGTGGTCTTTGCTGAGGATCTGTGCCGATGGCTGTCACGTCGACGAGGCCTTCAGAGGTTGACGGGATCTCTGCGTACAAAGGAAACATTCAAATTAGTTAGTTTCCTGCCATTTTGAGAACTTGTGCGAGCATGCAGCTGTGAATGAACTGTAATATATTGAATATAAGGAAATGTACCTTTTCACTTATAGAAGTGTTAGTAATGTTAAGCTACATCATTGCTGACACAGTTCAGCTGAGTAGAAAGGAGGAGCTGCATATACAGGAACAGTCAGTGATTTCAGCAGTACAGCTGCCTGGTAATACTGAATTTGTATAAGTATAATTTTAAGTATAGGCTATACGTTTTTTTAAAATAATGAATTCACATTTTATCACTAATAAGAGGGGAAATGTTACAGTCAGTTTGCTGGTGTTGTGGAGAAAAGTCATTTTTGCGAATGAATCGGCAGAGTTCCAGAAGTCAAAATAAGACTTTATGAACAAAGCAACAAAGCTGAGATGCCAGCAAGACATCTGAATTTGTCTCTGGCCAGAGTGCCATTCTAATACATTTTTCTTTTCTGTTATGTCGCAATAACCAAGTGACTTCATTTTCTGGTAAGATTCACCCCTCCTGTTTCCCACAATTAAGTTTTACTTCTCTCGCCTTTCTCTCTAATTGTGGAATCCTACCAATTGATGGTCAACCCTTTCTCAGAGGCAAGATAACATTATGAAAAATTTTCCAAGGACAATCAACACTTTCCCAGAGGCAAGAGGCCTCCAAGTGACATTTATTTCACACCTCTTAATAATGGTCTTGATATCTTCTTTGGTCTTTCATAGTCATCTGTTGTTTAATGGAAATTCCCTGACTTTGCAAAAACTTCTCAGTGGGCCATAGACTCCTATCCCCCCCCCCCCACACACACACACGCACACGCACACGCACACGCACACGCACACACACACACACACACACAATTACTGCTGTTATAAAGCAGAAAACAACTGTTGTTAGACACACCAGGTCTGTGGTAAGAGGGGATTGTGTAATAATGAGGAGAACTGCCTTTGAACAGTCATCTTTTTCAGTAAGAGCAGCTCGCACAATGAACAGTTTGCCTACGTTTATCAGAGACTGTGATTCATATTGGTCATTTAAAATGAACTTAAAATCATGGTTAAAAGACAATCAAGTGGGTGTCCATACTTTGTAGCTATTTCAAATCACTTGAAGCATGCTTTGCCTTGTTTTATGTTTTGCTGTTCTTGTTTTAATCTACTTTATGTATTCTTATGCAATGTGGCCTACTGTATGTATAAGTATTGTTGATTTGTTTTAATGTATTTTATCTGACATATGACATTACACCTGCCCAGGGGCTACAGTTGAAAATGAGCCAAGTTGGCTAAACTGGCACATTGACAAATGTTTATTAATGTGCACTGTCCCTGTAACTCTAAACTGTATATAAATAAATAAATAAAATAGTCCATATGAGGCCCTCAAAACACATCTAGCTCATAGTTATTCAAACTATTTCTTCAATAGTTTTCTATAGGAAAAATGAAATATTTAATCACTGGTGGACTTGCAGCAAGATTTGCTAGTCTATTTGACTATGTAGCCTATCTTAAAACAGTGAACAAAAAAAAAATTATAAAAGTATATTTGTCCAAAATATGTAACTAAGCATTGTGAAACGCACTACACAATAAGACTTACTTGATTTGTTTTTACCTCACAAAAATGGAAAACACAGGTTCCACCGAGATTTGAACTCGGATCGCTGGATTCAGAGTCCAGAGTGCTAACCATTACACCATGGAACCATACAGTGACAAAGCGTGTTTAGATGTATATTTCAATATTATAAAATTGAATACGCACAGTAAATACATATAAATTGTTCACTGTGTGATTAACCGTTCTACTAATCACATCATATTACAAACAACCAGCTTATAAAATCAGACATGTATAATAAAGCCATTTTGGAATATAATATCTAGTTCTCCAGTCCGGATGATGGCGCTAATGCGCTGTTCACGATGAGCAAACCACTGTACACTGGATTTTCTAAGAGATAAAGAAGGTAAGAAATGCTTTCTTTTACACACAACAATGTTCATATAATTGCTTTGAATCTTCGTCTGTATTAGTCATATTTTACCATTTATACAGAACTATATAATGTTCTTCAAAGCTTTATATGCTTGCACCATTGAATGAGTGCGAGTAACAGTAAACCAATGTGGTATAATGTTATTATTTGGTGGAAATATTCAAGTAGTTTATTGCTTCTTAAACGTTATTCGCAGTCAACTTTTGGAGCCTGCTGCCGACTGCATTCCCGAAGACGCTGAGGACCTCGTATAATAAAAAAATTACAAATGCCCAACAAATGCGTTGCTTATGGCTGTGGGAAGTTCAGCGGGCAGAATGTCTCAATGTTCAGATTTCCCAAAGACCCAGTGGAGTACCGCAAATGGGAGAAACAGGTCCAGAAGACCCGCAAAACTTGGGTCGCCAAGACGTACTCCCATTTATGCTCTGAACACTTCAGCAGGGACTGCTTTGATCCGAAGTCTTATTCCGTTGCAAAGACAATGGGATTTAAAGGGCTGAGACTGAAGGAGGGAGCTGTCCCGACTGTTTTTATCCGACCACCATGCAGTACGAGAAGGAAACCCAGAGTGACCACTGAACCTCAACAGTTTGCATCAGTGAGTATCTTGAAAAAGCCTGAGGCTGGGAGACATGAATACTAGGTCAACATTTTAGAATAATCAAGATTTTCACCATGGCTGAATTTATTTGATCAAAAAATACCGTAAAAACAGCAATATTGTGAAATATTATTACAAATTTACAATATTAAATAACTCTATTATATTTTAATAGATTTTGAAATGTACACTCCTGGGCAAACATTTAATTTTTACCCATAAATCACTGGTCAGGAAGATAGCAAGAATTGCACAAATACTATAGATAAAGTAATTTAGTACAAGAATAAACTTACATATTCTGCCAAAAACTTAATTATGTCTTTGATGTTTTTCTGAGACAGCAATGGCTTTTCAATGAGGGCATTTGCTTAAAGCGTAACTCTCGCCAAAATGCGGCACTTGGTGTTTTATGCCCCCAACGGCGCCTTCCAGGCAGCGAGGGGATGGGTATGTTTAAGGTTGAGGGTAGGGTTAGCTGCCTCTAAGGAGCCATTGGGGGCCTAAAACACCATCGAGCCCAAAATGCAACCTAGAGTATTTTTGTGAATCTTCCCGAGACAAACTTTAGTTTAAAGGAGAACTCCGGTCAATTTTAACATTGAGCTCATTTTTTTTTGTAAATTTGGAGTGCTGTCAGTACAGAGAACAACGACAAAAATCGGTGTTGCCTACACCGTGTTATCCTCTTTAAAATTTGCACCCTGTTGACTTAAATGGGGCAAGTTTTAAACCTGCTTTTAGCCTCTTAACATCCTTGATGTGTCATTACAAGTGCACAGCCATGTGAGTGATTCCTTCAGAGTGAACACGGTGAATCTGACTGCAGTAGATGTGAAAGATATGAATAAAAAGTTATGTTAATTCAGCCAGCGCACATAACAGTTACCTGTATTTACTTCCTGTTTTTGGTCGAAGTCCACAGTAGTCGATTGTCGAGTTCACGCGCGTGATCACTGTAACTAAGCAACAGTGGAGACTCAGACTGTCAGCTGTCAGCCGATGACGGTGCTGTGTGTGGTGTTCTGAGAATATCAGATCTGATGGATGGATTTTGTAGTTAGATTATGAGGAATATGAGAAAATGGTTCGAGTTTGTGCCTTTCCAAATTGCAGTAATCGAATGAAGAGATATTTGTGCTTGAGCTTTCACCGTCTACCCCTCCGCAACCGGGAGATTCTAAAGTTGTGGTTGGTTGCACTTCAGCTTGATGTGCAAACTCCCTTGCAAACATTACGCGAAAGAGATTACCGTGTTTGCAGCGAACATTTTGATGAGGACGACTTCACCGAAAAGAGCGTCAAGTCCCGGTATCTGAAAGCAAATGCTATTCCAAAAGCTAAAAAAACAGCGGCAGACAAATTGGAGGTAGCTGCTAAAGGCTTTATGATTTTTACTTTATACGGCTGAAATATTATTTTCAACTTTTTTTCATTTCCTGTGAAGCATAATTAGGATGGAAACGCCACTTTTAAGATTGACCGTATTTTTGTTTTCGAAATTCCGAATGCGAGTGAACTGACTCCATAGGAGGAAATGTCAGGAAGTTGTAATTTCAATGAAAAGCATGATAACTTAGCCACTTAGCTCATGCAATATCTATTCAAATATTAATAATAAACAAGAGGTTTCATTCAATATATCAGTCTAAATAATGTAATCTTAGCTGACGTAAACTCTCGCGTGAAACTTTGTTGCACCCGCATTACGTGAGTGAGGTTAGTATACAGGAGTCTTGCAAGAGACAGGCTTTTATTTTAGCGTAAATCAAGATGGTTCGTTTTTGTGCTTTTCCTGGGTGTGAGAAGAAGATGAAAAGAAACATCCCAGAAACGTTTCACCGACTGCCGTTTCGTTGCACAAGGGATATACTAAATAGGTGGCTGCTTGTTTTGCAAGTAGACATCAACACACCGACCGAGACGCTAAGACAGAAGGACTTCAGAGTCTGTAGTGACCACTTTGACGATGGCGACTTCAAGGTGCCTACAACAAAAGGAATACCAAAGAAATCGTTTTTGAGGGAAAATGCTATTCCAAGAGCTGTAGGCCTACAAGTTGCTGCAGAAAGAGTGGAGGTAATGCACTTTTGGTTACTTTTGGGGGTCTTGTGAGTTGCACAGGTAGCCTAACCTGGACGTGTTACAATAGGAGCCATGTTGAAATGGGTGGGGGATAGGGTATGGTGTGCTTATTATCATGCTGAGCCCAACAATCTTGCACGGCTGACCAAGATTCCCATGATGTCAATAAAGGACAGTAGTAATGTAATTTTGATTACCCAAAGCTCAGCATGTTGTGAAATTAAGTAGCTAAGTTATCATGCTTTTCATTGAAATGACAACTTCATGACATTTCCTCCTATGGATCTCGCATTCGGAGATTGACTATTTTTGACTGACAAAATGCTGGCGGCCGGAAACAACAACAGCTACAGTTCAAACCCTTTCTTTTTAGTCAACTCTGTGTACACAAACAATGTTCTCAATGCTCGAGTTAATGTGTAGAGCCCCTGGTGATACTTCGAGCAAAGTTTCATGTTGTGTCGAGCCGCCTTAGTGTTTTAAAAATAGCTATTTTGATGCTATCATAGTAGTGCCCCTAGCACTCCCATTCAAAAGGCAATTTGACCGAAAACGAAAATACGGAGACGCGGTATTAACAATAAAGGGGAACTGAAACGAAATAGAAAGTAAAGGTGATATATCAGATGTGTTATCATTGTTATTTGTGGTAGTACACTTTAAACTGCTGAAGTAGTTACAAGGGGGGGAAACAGTAATGTTAGTTTGTTGTTTTGTTACTAGGGCGCAGCCATCTTGAACTTCAACGGTCGTGATGTCACTGGCATGATAGGCTACCTTGACAGCTCCAGCAAAATGGCATCTCAAGAGCACAACAGATCGAGAGGGGGGTCTTATTGCATTGTCTCCGGCTGCCACCATGAATTGTACAGGACAAAAGCAGCGGGCCTAAACATCCATTACCATCGGTTACCTCTACGGAGAAAGGCAGCCCTACAATCTTGGCTAGCAGCCTTAAAACGGGCTAGCCCTCCTACAGCCCCTGGGTTTAGGGTCTGTAGTGCCCACTTCCAAACATCAGACTATGAGGAGAGCTGCACTTTTGATTCGAGTGGTAGACTGATCAAGACCAAGTCGAACAGACTCAAGCCTGAGGCAACACCTTCTGTCTTTGACTTTTCTGGCTACAGTGCAGGGCAAACCGACAGACAGACACAGGGCACCATCACCCCTAGCACTGTTAGCCGCAGGAAAAGAGCGCTAAAAGGCATAAGTCAGGCGGAGGACAGAGAGGTAGGTTTAGCTATTATCCATGATGCTAAATTAAGTCAAAAACTAGTTAGGGTTAGGTAGGCTAATCAAGTTAAAAAAATTGTGATCTGTCTAACAAGCGAATATAACACCTCCGATGCCATCAAGGACAGAATAACCTGTTTGCAAAATGACTGTGGCATAAATGTGACCACTGCGGGTCCTGTAAAAAGTTCCACTGACTCACCCCTTAGTTGTTATCGTGATGTTCACCTTCTTCACCGTAAATCAAAATTAATCCGACATCGAGGATGCTATCCAATATAAGCAATATCCATCGACGACACCCGCAAGATACTTGTTAGTGTGATTTCAGCTGCTTTCAAACTGTGTATGAGAGATGTGGTGGCGCGCATGATAGATTTATTTTGTGTCTTCCCTAGAATGGGCAGTTTGTGACTTTGCGAGATAAGCAACATAAATTAGCACTGGTATTACAAAACATTCGGTGGCACAGCACATACCAATCAAATACAGACGTGACACAAATAACACGTTTGAAAAAATATTACTGACTTTAATGCGTTTAATTGATATTTAAAAATATCACATAATTAGGCTATTTATTTAGGATTTTGTGTCACAATTACATCAGTATAGGTGCTCGATTAATCTGTCAGTCACTACTGGAGGTGTCGCAACATATGGTGACATGGTCCGCGACTCGGTGTCAGTCAGGTGTCATGTCAGTGTCAGTGTGTCGCGATAATGTCAGTGACACATGCCATTATCCACTGGCACATGACAATAAAGACCGGATGTGCCAATACGCATAGTGACATGTGCCATTGGCTTCTGTGCGTCAGATGCCATGTCACTTAATGTTAATACTGGCGTTTCCATCCTAATTATGCTTTTAAACGAAAGTTTGCCTCGGGTAGATTCACAAAAAGACCCTAGGTTGCATTTTAGTTAGAGTTACGCTTTAAAGGTAGGTTAGGTAATTTTCAGAGAGGCTAGCAATATCGGGCTAGCTTTGAAAGCATCAAAACACATGAACGCGTACATCAGGGAGCGCTCATTAGAGATGACTTTAAACTACCTCATGTCTCAAAGCAAATAACTTTACAATAATAATGAACAAAAAACAACTTAAAGAGTACTGACCTGTACCACCTGACTGCTGCACATTCATTTCAGTGTTGATAGTGTTGCCATTGCCATGTATACAATTTTTAACACTTTTTGATTAATGAATAAATAACTTTGCTCTTTCAAAAGGATGAACAGGACGAGACATTTATGAATGACAATCAGAACGATGGAGAAGAGCAAATATTTGATGGAGCAGACCACAATCAGCCAAATTCCAGCGATGACGGTGTAAATAATCCTGTGACACTTTCTTCTCCGGCAGAAAATGATGGAATAGGTGATTCAGAAACCCCTATATTAATGAACTCACACAAGTACATGGAAACGTATATGTAAACCCCCCTCAATGTCATGTCTCTGCAGTTAAATGTGAAATGTGTGGAACCAGTGGCACTACAAACACCTTCTTCTCCAAGTCCAAGCGCTTCTGCAGTTTGTCCTGCTCGCGTTCATACTCATCTAACTCCAGAAAAGCCTCAATTCTTGCACGGCTCCAGGTGGGATTTTCTGGCATAGAATTATATACAGTGAGGAAAATAAGTATTTGAACACCCTGCTATTTTGCAAGTTCTCCCACTTGGAAATCATGGAGGGGTCTGAAATTGTCATCGTAGGTGCATGTCCACTGTGAGAGACATAATCTAAAAAAAAAATCCAGAAATCACAATATATGATTTTTTAACTATTTATTTGTATGATACAGCTGCAAATAAGTATTTGAACACCTGTCTATCGGCTAGAATTCTGACCCTCAAAGACCTGTTAGTCTGCCTTTAAAATGTCCACCTCCACTCCATTTATTATCCTAAATTAGATGCACCTGTTTGATGTCGTTAGCTGCATAAAGACACCTGTCCACCCCATACAATCAGTAAGAATCCAACTACTAACATGGCCAAGACCAAAGAGCTGTCCAAAGACACTAGAGACAAAATTGTACACCTCCACAAGGCTGGAAAGGGCTACGGGGAAATTGCCAAGCAGCTTGGTGAAAAAAGGTCCACTGTTGGAGCAATCATTAGAAAATGGAAGAAGCTAAACATGACTGTCAATCTCCCTCGGACTGGGGCTCAATGATCCTAAGAAAGGTGAGAAATCAGCCCAGAACTACACGGGAGTAGTTGGTCAATGACCTGAAAAGAGCTGGGACCACCGTTTCCAAGGTTACTGTTGGTAATACAGTGGGCCAAAATCCCTCCTGCAGTGAGTGCAAACCTGGTGAAAAACTACAGGAAACGTTTGACCTCTGTAATTGCAAACAAAGGCTACTGTACCAAATATTAACATTGATTTTCTCAGGTGTTCAAATACTTATTTGCAGCTGTATCATACAAATAAATAGTAAAAAAATCATACATTGTGATTTCTGGATTTTTTTTTTTTAGATTATGTCTCTCACAGTGGACATGCACCTACGATGACAATTTCAGACCCCTCCATGATTTCCAAGTGGGAGAACTTGCAAAATAGCAGGGTGTTCAAATACTTATTTTCCTCACTGTATTTATTCAAACAGTAATAAAAATGTTTTGTGTCTTTGTATTTAGGGAAGGCCGCCCATAAGGAAGTCATCACACAAACTGGGTCTGAAATCACAGACTGAGGCTCCGCAGTCAAAGGCCAATGAGCAGCATCAGGAGAGCAGAACATTTGGACAAGATGGTAAGAAAACACACAAACCCCTCTCGCTTTTTACTACAGTGAGCTTTACAAATGTAATTCTGACTGTTTTAATGTTCATATTGCCCTGTCTTCTTCCAAGCTACTTTGGCTGGATTTGACTGGGGTAGTTACCTTGAGAAAAGTGGCCTCCTCGCTGCTCCTGTATCCTGCTTCAGACATGTGAGTGATTTCTATCCACCGAACTTCTCCTTCCGGAAATGTACCTGTGATAGATAAATGTGATAGATGTAGTAAACCATGATATATTACCTATATGTGTAAATTTCCTTCACATTATACTTATTGCATTATAATGGTCAATACATTATTGTCGATTTCACAGGCACCACTCTGCGCTCAATGGGACGACATCTATGTGGGGTTAAAAGTGGAGGTTTTGAACACTCATACAGCCTTGCCTAGTAAGGTGTACTGGATCGCCACTGTTGTACAGCTGACAGGTATATAAACTCTTGTGTTTCCTCCACCACAGCTGAATACTACGGCAAATAAATATTATATTTTATTATTTTTATTTATATTAAAGGGGTGGTTGATTATTTCACTTTTTTATTTTTAGTTAGTGTGTAATGTTGCTGTTTGAGCATAAACAACATCTGCAAAGTTATGACGCTCAAAGTACAAAGCAAAGGGAGATCATTTCTTATAAAGAAATCACTTTTTAAGGACTACAACAAACAGCTGGTAAGGACTACTCGACATTCCTCCCGGGTTAGTGACATCACTAACCCCAATATTTACATAAACCCTGCCCCCGGGAACTCATTTATAGATTATCATGACAGAATATGCTAATCAATGACTAGAAGATAACTACACAAGCTACATAAATTCATCAACTAACCATTCAGAAATGTTGTCTACATGTTGTCACTTCTTCTTGAGTCACTCCATCTTGACATAAATCAGAACAAAAAATCTTCATCCTGTTCAAAAGTTTTCACCCCCGGCTCTTAATGCATCGTATTTCCTTCTGGAGCATCAGTGAATTTTTTCATCTTTTGTAATAGTTGAGTATGAGTCCCTCAGTGTGAAAAGATGAATATTATATTTATACTTAATATTTATTTTATTTACCCAAGTCTTTAGTTGCAGTCTGAATATAATGTAACAAGTTTAACAGACTGGTAACCACAAATTAATAAACAAAAACAATAAAGAAACAATACTCATTAAACAATACAATACTCTTACAAAAAAATATAGTGTACTGTGATTCATAAACCGATGACTCTGGACAAGTTTTTGGAAGTTATTGGTAAATTGAAACCAAGAGGTTTTAATAGTTACACATTTACAGAGTAGTTTGAAATGTAATAAATGTTATTTTAATAAAACATTAGATTATGGGGACTAATATGATGTTGTGTGATAAATTGACTCATTCTTTGTCATATATTTTGTATGATGTGATGTGTTTCTCTCAGGCTATAAGGCTCTGCTGCGCTATGAGGGTTTTGAGGATGATGACAGCCATGATCTGTGGTGTAACATAGCCACGGCTGATGTTCATCCTATCGGCTGGTGTGCAGTGAATAGCAAGCTCCTGGTCCCTCCTCAAGGTGAATGTTTACACCGTAGGTCATTGGGTATAAATGCCATAAAAATGCTAAATCTTGACCATTGTTTTGTCCTACAGAGGTCCACCAGCATATTAAAGACTGGAAATTCTACCTGATGGAGAGACTAGTTGGAGCACACACACTTCCTGTTGACTTTCATGTCAAGGTGAAGGCAATGAAAAATTTGTAATCCATTGATGCCATCTGATTTTCTTTAATTGCTGCATAACTGTCTTCCGTCTGTGTTTTTCAGATGGCAGACAGTTTGAGGTGTCCGTTCAGACAGGGGGTTCGTGTGGAGGTGGTCGATCGCTCACAGGTGAGCCGTACCCGTTTGGCAGTGGTGGATACTGTCATAGGAGGGCGACTCAGACTGCTGTATGAGGATGGGGGACTGGGACCCTCGGGCGAGGTGCTCTCAGATTTCTGGTGTCACACGCAGAGTCCTCTAGTACACCCTGTAGGCTGGTCTGAAAGAGTGGGGCACTCAATCAAAGAAACAGGTGAGAAGAAACTGGCATTTATGGATTGAGTCAAGCCTAGAAACCCACTAATAGACAAAATGTCAGTACAAACATGAAGAGTCTGAAAGCTTTGCATGAGTTGAAGAATACAGAGCTTCGGACTGGACGTGGAGAGGGAATCTTTTTTTCTGTGTACTACTTTATTTTAAAAATACAAAAAAATTATTTTACAAGGGAGCATGAAATTTCTTCTCAAACCTTCTATCAATTGGCCTGTTTGAACTATCCCTTCACCACTACAGACTCAGTTGATTAACAATGTTTGATAGCAACAGCTTTTCTCTGCCCGAGTCATGCAATAAATCTGACATATGCAACCAGTTAACAGATAAAATATTCACATATCCCTGTAATCTCCCAGATGAAGGTTAGTTTTAAAGTAACCAACAGTTTAATGTTTAACAATGAGACATAATTGTATCCTTATTTAGTTTCTTGGTGTTTAATTTTTTGCATTATTTTGCAATTTAGGCAAAACATTTATGGAAAGCTGGCAGCCTGCACGTTTCTTACCTTGACCACCTTCTTCCATATGGATACATTTTCTGTTCTGATCTCAACAGGTCTGGGCAATCTACTGAGTAGGCACCAATCAGAGGCCGTATTTTTATGATGTCATGTAGACTTCTTACAAAGTGTTTTAAAAATACAAAACACTGAAGTATTTTGATTCAAAATATGAAGCCATTTTCATCAACCCTATAAAATACAAATTACAAAATACTATTTTATATTTTAAATACGTATTTGAAATACATGTATCATAAATACTGCCCATCCCTGCGTGTGGGGCTCCATACAAAAAAATCTAGACAACTGTGTGAGATAAAATAGCAAATAAAATACTTTTTGTTTTTCCATATTCTTCACTCTGTATTTTTGTCGTTAGGTTATTTGTAATGATGTCATGCATGGTTTTTCTGACACAGATGTGAATGTCAACATGGGTAGCCATCCAGCATTTCGTAAAGTCCTTCAAAACAGTGTGCCAGATCAGTTTAAGAAGGTTAGTGAGTATATCATGAACTAAAATATTGTTAAAAAAAAATATTTTTCATTTTGTGTTAATGTTAGTTTAAAAATCTTTTCATGTTATCATCTAGTATGTTTAATTCCTTGCTGTATGCAAACAGTTAAGGACCGTTTATTTGGGAAATACGTTTTTTGAGGAAGGCATGAAACTTGAAGCAGTTGATCCCCTGAACCTTGGGAACATCTGCGTTGCATCAGTCCGTAAGGTACGACACAGCCACTATTTATTTATGACTTTAAATTAATATTGCACATTACCTTGTTGAAAGCAATTGCACTGACCTGGCTTGTCTTATCGCTCAGGTGTTGCTTGATGGATACATCATGGTTGGCATTGATGGTGTTGAGATCGGTGATGGTTCTGACTGGTTTTGCTACCATGCCAGCTCACATGCCATTTTACCTGTTGGATATTGCGAGAGCAACGACATCCCTCTTACTCTTCCTCCTGGTAATGTGCTCAACCGATTATTCCAGTGGTCTTCTTTCAACAAAAATCAATATTGAAGCTAAAGAACCTATATTTGCAATTTCATACAGTGTTTGTTGATAGTGTCTACTTTCTCATCAGGTTATGATCATGCTACTTTCACATGGGCAAAATATTTAGAAGAAACAGGAACTCTAGCTGCTCCACGAAGACTTTTCAACACGGTAAACCTTTTATTTTGACAATTGAGCTACATAAAATGTGTTACTGCATATGTGGGTTTAATGTTTTTTAAGCTGGTCTTGTGGTCCCTTCCTCAAACATCTTTCCCAGGATGATGTAGGCCACGGCTTTACCCCAGGTATGAAGCTAGAGGCAGTGGACCTCATGGAGCCCCGGCTGGTGTGTGTGGCCACTGTTAGGCGCTGCGTAGGCCGGCTTCTCCTTCTCCACTTTGATGGCTGGGAGCCTGAGTTTGATCAGTGGGTAGACTGTCAGTCCCCTGAAATTTATCCCGTGGGCTGGTGTGAAATCACTGGCTACCAGCTGCAGCCACCCATCGGACCAGGTAGATTATTGTAATTCTCACAGTATTCATATGCACTCCAAAATGTGGTTTTCATGTTATATTGTGTTCTCTGTGTAGAACCACCTCAGGGCCAGGAACGCTCGAACACAAGCAAAAAGGCAAAACCTTTTATGGGGAAAAGGAGTATGTTTTATTTCATTTTATTCTTAGTTTCTTCTTTAAAGAATAAATACTAAATATTTAATTTTGAATAATAAACAGGTAACACTTCATTTTACAGTGTCCTTGTTACATGTACATAGTAATAACTATAAATTAAGCATAATTACAAGCAACTAACCCTCAACCAAATCCTAATCCTACCCTAACCCTATAGCAAGTACATGTATTTGCTTAATATTACTCAGTACATTAAAATAAAGTGTAACCGATAAACACATCATGGTTACTTTCATAAAATTCCCCTTGAATAGATTTGCATTGTGTTGTCATTATCTTTCCTTCATTCTCTTACTATTCTGTATTTGTCACTGTAGGACGAAGATTTGTAAAGAAAAACACAAATAAATGCACATCTAAAACCCAGCCTACTCAGGGTAATGAGAATCCAGAGACGAATCAACCACAAGAGGCACCAAACGTCACAAATCAACCACGAGAGGCAGGCAAACCCTCCGTCACAGCTCCCATCTTACAAATAAAGGCTGAACCTGAGGACGAAAGTATGTAGGATTTCTTCTTAAAATATAAAATGCATTTATTTTTTAAATATAGTTCTGACATGGCTTCCCTGTCTCTCTGTAACAGTTATTGCAGTAAAAGTAAAGGTGGAGGAAATGGAAACCCCCATATTATCCAGTGAACAAAGCGCCAACCCAGCGGCCTTAACAATCTTCAAACAGGAAGACGTCTCGGTTTAACCCACCACCTGTAGTTCCCAGTGACCACTACTTTATTTTTTTGTTTCTTTAATTAAATAACACTGGTAGTTATTTAATTAACCAAACTGTTAGTGTAAAACACCAGGTATAGTTGAGCGATATTGTTATTTTTATACAGTGCACAATTTTTGCAATCTTGTATTAAAATGACATAAGTTGTGTTAAGGCATTTTCTGACTTTAATTCATTTTTTGTAATAGAATTGAAGCTTACAGAGTAATGTAGATGCTTGCAATATGGAATCATTGCATAATATGGAAGATACTGAATTAAAATTACACATTTTAATTTGTTCTATACCTGCTCATAAGCCTTTAAAGATTCATCAAATGTTGAAAACAGACATTTAACACACGGTAGATCAGTTTTTTTTTTTAAGGGGTTTAAAAAAGTATTCATTAATATTATCGTTTTTATTGACCAGCATAGTACATCGCTTGTCAACTAAAACTGTGCATTAAGCAGGTTAATTGTACACTCTAAACAGTCATAAATAAACTCGCACCCTGACTGATGTAAACGTGGTTTAAAATAGGGTTAGGGTTTTGTTTATCTAAATCAATAACCGCAGTGTAAATACAGCAGGATCACACTGACTTCCTTTTCTGCACTGTTTTAGGTTTTACACTTTTGCCTTTGGCTCTAACTATCTTAATGACTTTTGGAGGACTGATTAGAGCAGATTCAGTCTTTGTGGCCTTAGTTGGTTTGGGGTGCTGAGTAGGAGGCTTTTCCCCTGGGCAGCTCTTAAAAATATGGACGTCTTTGACCCTTTTACTTCTGAGTTCTGGAGGGTGGCCACAGGTTGCTCTGACTTTCAGATTCACCTGCTCAATCCACCTAGAAGCAGAAGGAACAATAGAAGGGACATGTGTATCATATTGACGTAAAGGCCTGATATACACTACCAGTCAATTTTTGGATTGAAAAGATTTTTAATGTTTTTAAAATTAGTCTCTTCTGCTCACCAAGGCTGCATTTATTTGCAAAAACAGTAATATTTTGAAATATTACTATTTAAAACAGCTGTTTTCTATGTGAATATAAAGTAAAGTGTCATTTATTCCTGTGACCAAAGCTGACTTTTCAGCATCATTACTCTAGTCTTGAGTACTAGAAGGACATGATCCTTCAGAAATCATTCTAATTTCATGATTTGATGCTCAAGGAACATTTCTCATTATTATCAATGTTGAAAAGTCATTTACATTTTTATTTCAGGATTCTTTGATGAATTTATCGCCAACAGTATATTGCTGAAAAGGTATTGCAAACTTTATACCTCTAAGTGAAGAATAAAAAAGGATTTTGCTCTGAGTATTTTGGGGCCTTAAATCACAGGACAGGCAAGATGACATATTTATAAATACAGTAAAAACTAATTGTAAAATATTATTACAATTTAAAAAAATAACCTATTTTAAAATGTAATTCATTCCTTTGATGGCAAAGCTGAATTTTCAGCAGCCATTATTTCAGTCTTAGGTGTCTCATGATCCTACAAAATTTGGTAAGAAACATTTCTTATTATCAATGTTGAAAACAGTTGTGGTGCTTTAATATTCTTGATACATGATAATTATGACATTTAATGTATTTTGTATTTATATCACTTTTGATCACTAAAATGCATCTTTGTTAATTAAAGGTCCTCAGTGACCCCTTAATTTTGAACGGTAGTGTACATTTACCAAGCAAAACTCACTTGCGAAGAGGCAGCAGTGGACAATCACAGACCAGTGGATTCTCTGCCAAGTTTATGACCTCGAGTCCTGTGAGTGGACTCAAGTTCGGCAGCTCCTCAAGCTGGTTCCCTTCAAGAAACAGACTCCGCAGACCAGACCCCAGTCCTGCCAGAGAATCTTTAGATACCTTCAAAAGAAAAGAGAGATTTAAACCGAAGTTGGCATTCTTGTTGTAGCATTAGAAATGGTTTTGTCCTTACCTTTTCTAAACCCATATGATTAAGGTAAAGATGTTTAAGTGTGGCAGCGATTGACTGAAAACCTCCTGCTCCGATCCAGCGAATAGGGTTGCGAGAGAGATTAAGCTCTGCTAGGCTGCTGGCTTTAGAAAAGGCCTCACTTGGAACCTCCTTCAGTTTGTTGCTGCCTAGATGAAGAGTATCCAAGTCAGGTGCAGGATCAAAGGCCCTTGGAGCAATCGCTGTGATGGCGTTGGAAGTGAGATAGAGGCCCCTCAGTTTCTTTGCGCCGGTCAGGAGTCCTGCTTCCAGTTTAGCAATATCATTGTCCTCCATGTGCAGAGCCAGCAAACCAGGCAACAGCTTGAATGCTCCTTTGGGGAACTGGGTGAAACGATTCTTTTCCAGATGGAGGTAAGTGAGGCGGGGCAACCCCTTAAACGCCTCGGGACTCAATGAAGTAAGCTCATTTTCTGAGAGGTAGAGGTAGACAAGACTCTTCATACCATTGAAAGCCCCATCTTCTACCTCATGGATCTTGCAGCGTTGCAAATGAAGGGAAACCACTTCTGCAACGCCTGGGAAACTGTTCGCTGGGATGTAGTGGAAATGGTTGCCCCGCAAGTCCAGCAAGCGTGTGTCTGGTGAAAATCCACGAGGGATCTTGGTGTGGCCTTTGTTTTCGCAAGAAGAGTGGTGGTTTTCAGCCTGCAAAATGTATGTGGGTCAATGACAAAGTGTGTCAGTGTTATTTAAGAATCATTGTTATACTATTGTAGTTGTTGTTAATATTTTGAATTAGATTTTATTTTTATATTTTCACATTTGTATTTTAATTTTTTGTTAAAGGTTTTATCTTTTTTTTTTATGTCTACATAAAGTTTCAGCTTTTAGTTTATTCAGTTTTAGTTATTTTAGTATGATAAATAAAATAAGTTTTGTATTTTCAGTTCGTTTATTTTATTTCAAATAATAAAAATGTTTTATAATAATCCTGAATATTATAGTGTTTAAGATAAGACATTTTTTATTTCATTTTTTATATATAAAAAAAAAAAAGTTTAATTACTCAAAAATGTCATGTGTTGTAACCATGAAGCAGTAAGTGATGATATATATATTTCTTACCTTGGACACATGTGTTGGGTGTACAACAGTACAAAATAAAAGCGCTATATAGATGCTTCCTTCCTACTATATCATTTTTCTTTCAAGAATTGTATTCTTTTAATGAGGTTTTTTTATTCATTGTGATTTCAGGACAGTTGTATCAGCCAGAAAAATATCAAAATGAATTTTAATTCAGAAATTAAAAACTTCATAAAAGAGATGCAGTCAAGCCATTGAATATGTGAATTGCATTTTTAGTGGGGGAAAAGAGCATCATGTCTGACCTAAAGACCTTTTAGTCACTGTCGCTCTGTAATATTTTTGCATTAACCCCATTAAGTTTTCGCTCACCTCACATTCACAGTTGGCTGGGCATTTGACTTTATCTGGGGGTGGGGTTGTGGGCAGTGTAGGCAGTCTTCTCTGCTCCTCCAGCTCAGCCCTCAACATGGCCTCCTGGCTCTGACAGCGCAAATCAACTGGCTGTACCGCTTCCAGATTCTCATCAGACAGATGTGCAGGACCTCCACATGTACCACCCAGGCGAACACGCTCCCGTATCGCCCACTCGCGCAGAGGTCGCATGTAGCAGCTGCAGTAGATGGGGTTGCCTGCCAGATTGATGCGAGTCAGTTTGGGAGAGCCGGGGGCCATTGGCTGCAGGACGCGCAGCTGGTTATGGCTTAGGTCCAGATGAGCGAGACGGGGAGAGGGCAGGATAGCTGCATTTGAAAAATCTTGCAGGGAGTTGTGATCCAGGAGGAGGTGAGTGAGCTTGGGAATAGATACAGACTCCTCTCCAAGGTAGGTCATGGGGTTGTAGCTTAGCTCTAAGCGAGTTACTTCTGGAAGTCTGGAGAGAAGGAAAGAAAATAATGAGTAAAATGAGAGCAAGAAATAATGCTCTGCTTATAAAATACGTTTTTTTAAACTGATTTGAATATATATATATATATATATATATATTTATATATATATATATATATATATATATATATATATGTATGTGCGTGTACGCACCTTCCTGCTCAGCTCAGCTACCGTTCGGACGCTCTTGCTTACTGCTCCGCGCTTTGCTCTATCGCTTTTATATTTTATCTTCTATATTTTTATATTTTAGCTCCTTTTATCACCTAATTTTAACTTCAGCAAATCAGCACAGTGCTCAAACGACAAAGTTTGGATTACCACAAAAACGCAGAATTCTTCTACCCGACCAGCTTACATTCCGGGGAAAGGAAAACACAACTGCCTACAAGGATAAGAGAGAAAATGCCTCTTCTGGAATCTACTTGCTGCACAAACTGCCACAGACTTTTACAAAGGATTGCAGTTCTTGAAACAAAGTTATTTACGGGACCACCAAACCAGACGGAACACACAACAGAGCTTCGTCATGGACACCCTCAGCATATAGCCGGTGAGTCCCATGAAATTAGTGCTCCTCGACAGGTAGAGAAACAAGCCGATCGACTTACAAATCGATGGCACAAACAGGGAGCGAGACCCAAAGGCACTCGAGACATCAGATTGTCACGAGCCCCACATATTACCGCAGTAGCATCCTCTACCCCAGATACAGCTCTGACAAGGATGGCAAACACTGGTCTCCCACCAACACCTATACATCTTGAGAACAGATTTGAAGTACTAATGAATGTAAATGAGGAATCCCCAAACGTGATGAATGTGATCGAACACAGACTGTATCAGCCAGTAGCTAACACTGATGCTAACTGGCGCTCAAGGTCGAGCAGACAGCGGCACTCAGCTCAGAGCACAGCCGAGCCCAGGACTCTGATAGTGGGGGACTCCATAATCAGAAACATTAGCAGCAGGGATACAACTACATGCTGCCTTCCAAAAGCAACAACTTCTGATATAAACAGGGAACTTCAGAACATTCTGATGAAACATAAGACTGCAAATCGACTCATAATTCATGTGGGGAAGAATGATATTCATAAAGAGCAGTCAGAACTCCTTAAGAAGGATTTCAATGAACTTTTTGAAACACTTAAAAGACTGAAAGTTCAAACATTCATCAGTGGACCACTCCCAGCAAGAGGAACAAACAGGTTTTCTCGGCTGCTTGGGATTAATACATGGCTGCAAAAAACCTGCAATATAAAAGGAGTAAACTTCATTGACAACTTCAATCTTTTCTGGAGTCAGAGACAACTATTTCATCGGGATGGCCATCACCCAAACAAACTTGGTTCAAGAGTGTTAAAGGACAATATCGACTTCTCCCTCAATCATCCTTCTGCAGTGTGTGTCAATCTGAACGACACACACACACCTGGAAACAGTATGAATGAACACGGGACTTCACTTCAGCAACAAGATGGACATGCGGTTGACATATCACACAAGGACAATGATAACACCACTGAGCCACAACAACCTCTGCTCACGGACACAATCTCAGCTGAGCCATGCCCACAGAGCTCACCACAGACAGACACATTAGAACTGCTCCAAGATTCAGCACCCAAGGACGACTTCCTGGAAAACAGCCAGGGAAGCCAGGACAGCATATCACAGCCTCCTATAACACCTGAGCAACAGCCCCTTTCACCAGATACTTTCTCACTCTCGCCAGCGACTCCACTCCTGTGCTTCTCACAGAAAATGGAAGAATTAGTGCATGCTGGAACCAGACTATCCCACTCTTTTGCTGCAAGCCCCCAGATACCAACCAAAAATCGTCAGGCACCTCAAACACCGAAGCCTGCGCGCCGAGCTCGCCCGCCCCCTCCTCCTGTGAGAGCTCTTCGGCCTCTTCGGCCAAAACGCCAGGGCCCACACCCTCCTCCATCTGCTCGAGGTGAAACAAAAACAACTGATACCAGCTCTCAGTGATGTGTTTTGGGTTCCTGTTATGATAACAGTAACTTTCTCAAATGTTTACAGAACAAGCGGGAACCCAGTGTGCCTGTATCTTTCTCTATTGCTGTTCTATTACAAGATAGAAAGTCTAAGGCCTTCAATAGCCGTACAGCAAACCCAACTAATCTGGTGCCTATTACATGTCAAACTAAGATTGCTGTGGGGACAAAAAGTAAGACTGTTAAGTTAGCACTTTTAAACATTCGCTCACTTAAAAATAAATCACTTCTAGTCAACGACTTAATAACCACAAACAACCTGGACTTTATGTTTCTAAATGAAACCTGGCTAGAATACAGCTGCAGTGCAACAATCCTCAATGAAACAGCCCCTCCTAACTTTACTTTTATGAGTGTCTGCAGAGCTGTTAAGAGAGGTGGGGGTCTAGCTGCTCTTTTTAAAGATATCTATCAATGTAAGCAAATATCATTTGGGAATTACCCGTCTTTCGAATATCTGGGTACTGTGTTAAAAGGTGCTCCTCGCATTTTACTTATCATTATTTACAGGCCTCCAAAATATTCTCCAGCCTTTGCTGAGGACTTTACAGAACTGTTATCAACAATTACCTCAGAGTTTGACTGTTTTGCCATTGCTGGAGATTTTAACATTCACATAGATAATGCAGAAAACAATATGGCAAAAGAAATCAAAACTGTTTTAAAAACTTTTGATCTGACTCAGCATGTACATGGACCCACACACAATCATGGACACACTCTAGATTTACTTATCAGTAAGGGTCTAAACATTTCATCGATTTTTATTAAGGATGTAGCACTGTCTGATCATTTCTGTATTTTCTTTGATATATTGATCTCTCCTGCCACTGAAGCTAAATCTGTGTCTGTCAAGAAGAGATGCTTAAATGAGAACACTAGTGTACTATTTATGAAGGCTATATCCTTAACACCAAGCATATCTGCTGACTCTGTTGATTTTCTCCTTGATTCTTTTAACTCAAAAGTAAAAAATATAATTGATGATATTGCTCCTGTTAAAGTCAGGAAGAAGAGTGGCAGACAAAAAGCACCTTGGAGAAACTCAACAGCAGTGCAACATATGAAAAGACAATGCAGAAAAGCAGAGCGCATGTGGCGGAAGACAAAACTTGTAGTCCATTATAACATCTACAAAGACAGCCTGCATGCTTTCAATATGGAACTAGGCAAAGCTAGACAGACTTTCTTCTCAAATATTATAAACAGCAATTTAAACAACACACGCACTCTTTTTGCTACTGTAGAGAGACTGACAAACCCCCCAAGCCAGATTCCTAGTGAAATGCTCTCAAACAGCAAGTGCAGTGAGTTTGCTTCTTTCTTCTCTGAGAAAATCAATAATATCAGAAAGGTGATCAGCACATCCTTGAGTTGCACTGAGGTCAGACAGATCAGACCACCTGAGAAAGTAGTTACTATGTCTGACTTCAAAGAAATTGATGGCAAAATTTTGGAAGAAACCGTACAACACCTTAAAACATCAACATGCGCCCTTGACACACTTCCCACATCTTTCTTCAAAATTGTGCTAAACAGTTTAGAAGCAGATCTTCTAGAAGTGGTAAATGCCTCACTTCTCTCTGGGAGTTTCCAAACTCCCTGAAAACTGCAGTTGTCAAGCCCCTCCTGAAAAAGAGCAATCTGGATAAGACCATATTAAGCAACTATAGACCGATCTCAAATCTTCCTTTCATAGGCAAGATCATTGAAAAAGTTGTCTTCAATCAGCTGAACAAATTCTTAAGCTCGAATGGATACTTTGATAATTTTCAATCTGGTTTCCGACCGCATCACAGCACAGAGACAGCGCTCATAAAGATAATAAACGATATTCGCTTAAATACTGATTCAGGCAAATTATCAGTGCTGGTACTACTCGACCTCAGTGCTGCATTTGACACTGTCGATCACAACATACTTCTTGACAGGCTGGAAAACTGGGTGGGGCTTTCTGGGATAGTCCTAAAATGGTTCAGGTCATACTTAGATGGGAGAGGTTATTATGTGAGTATAGGAGACCATAAGTCTGAGTGGACATCCATGACATGCGGAGTCCCTCAAGGCTCAATTCTTGCGCCACTCCTGTTCAACCTGTATATGCTCCCAATGAGCCAAATAATGAGAAATAACCAAATTGCTTACCACAGCTATGCAGACGACACACAGCTGTACTTAGCCCTATCGCCTAACGATTACAGCCCCATTGACTCCCTGTGCCGATGCATTGACGAAGTCAACAGTTGGATGTGTCAAAACTTTCTTCAATTAAACAAAGACAAAACTGAAGTTATTGCGTTTGGAAACAAAGATGAAGTTCTCAAAGTGAACGCATACCTTCACTCTAGGGGTCAAACAACTAAACATCAAGTCAGGAATCTTGGTGTGACACTAGAGTCAGACCTTAGTTTCAGTAGTCATGTCAAAGCAATAACTAAATCAGCATACTATCATCTGAAAAATATTGCAAGAATTAGATGCTTTGTTTGCAGACAAGACTTAGAGAAACTTGTGCATGCTTTCATCACCAGCAGGGTGGATTATTGTAATGGACTCCTCACTGGCCTTCCCAAAAAGACCATAAGACAGTTGCAGCTCATACAGAACGCTGCCGCCAGGATTCTGAGCAGAACCAGAAAATATGAACATATCACACCAGTCCTCAGGTCTTTACACTGGCTCCCAGTTAGATTTAGGATTGATTTCAAAGTATTATTACTGGTATATAAATCATTCAATGGCCTAGGACCTCAATACATTGCAGATATGCTCACTGAATATAAACCCAACAGATCACTCAGATCATTAGGATCATATCAGCTAGAAATACCAAGGGTTCACTCTAAGCATGGCGAGTCTGCTTTTAGCTATTATGCCAGCCACAGCTGGAACCAGCTTCCAGAAGAGATCAGAGGTGCTCCTACAGTGGTCACATTCAAATCCAGACTCAAAACACTTCTGTTTAGCTGTGCATTTACTGAATGAGCACTGTGCCGCTGTTCGTCCGACTGTTTGTACTGTACTGTATTTTACTCTATTTTTCTAAACTGTTTTAATTATTCTTATTTCTTTTAATTATTTTAATTTCTCCTATGTCAGCAGGGCATTTAGCCCGAAACTGTAATTGCCCACTCAGAAGGTGATAATGTGAAAGTGATTAATGTGGGTTTGAAAGTAGAACAGTATTTAAATGACGATATTAAAGTTTTCGTCTGAGAAAGAATGTGAACGCAGTGCTAAAGTGCTAAAGAAAGTGAAAAGAACGTGTGAGTAAATGAGGGAGAAAAGAAAGTTAAAGGAAAGTTGATAGATGGAAGTCGTAAGAAGATTGAAGGTTAAAAGAAGGTTGAAAGATTTAAGTCTTAAGGGAATCCTTTGAAAGAAAGATCTATAATAAATATTCTTTTTTATTTTTTAAAAGTACTGTATTTTATTTTATTTTTCTAAACTGTTTTAATTATTCTTATTTCTTTTCATTATTTTAATTTCTTCTATGTAAAGCACTTTGAATTGCCATTGTGTATGAAATGTGCTATATAAATAAACTTGCCTTGCCTTGCCTTGCCTACGAAGAATTATAGCAGTTCTGAAGGCAAAAGGGGGTAAAACCACGTACTACATGGCATAGATTCAACAAGGTGCTGGAAACATCCCTCAGACATTGGTTCATATTGACATGACAGCATCACTCAGTTGCTGCAGATTTGTCGGCTGCACATCCGTGATGCAAATCTCCCATTCCATCACAATTTTTTTTTTTTATTATACCTTTATTTAAACAGGGAAGAAAATCACATTGAGATAGATATCTCATTTACAAGTGAGCCCTGGCCAAGGAAGCAGCAGACAGTAAACATAATAAAAACAGAAAGTAAAATTAAGTACATAAAACAATAGTCACAACACACACATACACTCACAACCACACACACAACAATAAAACAAAATTGAAAGTTAAGAACAGGTGCAGACAGTTTGGAATGTTTGATTGAGATATAACTTAAACTCATTGATTGAAATAAATACAGTAAGTTTCAATGATCTTTGAATCTCATTCAAAGCAGTTTTTCCAAACTCCGTCTTCATTAAGGGAACATTTAAAATAATATATCTACTTGAACGCAGATTATACCCTTGACTATTGACAGTTAATAGACTAATCATATACAGAGGAAGCTGGCCAACTATGGCCTTGTACCAATGCTTGTACCTTCTTAAGTGAAGGCCAACCAACCATTTCAAACAGTACACAGTGATGAGTATAATAATTTGTACGAGTTATAAATCTTAGAGCAGAGTGATAAACAGAGTCTAATGATTGTAAAAGAGCCTTAGTGGTGTTTCTATAAAAAACATCTCCATAATCTAAGACAGGTAAGAAGGTAGCTTCCACCAACTTTCTCTTGGCTGACTGTGAAAAACAGGTTCCGGAAAATAAAACCCCAGCTGTAACCTTAACTTAGATAGCAATTGTTTAACGTAACTTGAATGATAAGTCCTCCTCCAACACAAAGCCTAGGTATCAGTAGGAGGAGACCAGTTCTACAGATTTACCCTGCAGAGTGTAAAGAGGTGGTGGAGAAGATTCACACTTATGTTTCCTAGAAAAGACCATGCATTTTGTTTTCTTATCATTCAGAACTAGAAAGGAGGTTGCGCTGAACTATTACAAATGCTTCCTGCAACTTTGAAATGCAACTATCAATGGAGGATGCAAAACAAATTATGGTGTCATCTGCATATAAATGAATACTTGCGCCTGATAGGTTATCACCAAGATTGTTAATATATAGTTAAATAACAGGGGACCCAAAATGGACCCCTGTGGCACACCAGATTCAATACTGAGCCTATCAGAAAGAGACCCCTTAATTTGCACCCTTTGGCACCTATTCTTTAAGTAGTTCCTAATCCAACCTAACGCGGTTTCAGAAAGACCGATACTGTGTAGACGCGATAGAAGAATACCATGATTGACAGTATCAAAAGCTTTAGTCAAATCAATAAACACTGCAACACATGATCTTCCATTATCTAGGGCACAGGTAATGTCATTTAGAACTTTCATAGTGGCAGTTACCGTGCTATGATTCTTTCTGAAACCGGACTGAAACCTGGACAAAATGCCGTTACTAACCAAAAATTCCTTTAGCTGTTCGCTGACAATAGATTCTAAAATTTTGGCTATAACTGATAGCTTAGAAATCGGTCTATAATTATTTAAATTGGTTGGATCACCACCTTTCAACAGGGGTACAACCAGAGCAGATTTCCAGACATCAGGGACAACATTCTGTTCTAATGATAAATTGAAAATATAAGCTAGTGGGCCAGCAATGATCTCAGCAGCTACTTTCAAAAAATATGGCTCAACTTCATCAGGCCCTGCAGATTTCTTAATGTCCAGGTTTTTTAAGGCCTTTAAAACTTCACTTAAGATTGGAGAAAAGCTAAAAGTAGGGCTATCTTCTCTCAGAAGAGGAGATGGATTTGGTATATCACTCACTGAAATTTCGTTAAAAATAGAACCTGAAGAAATGAAATGCTTATTAAAGCTATTTACCACATCCCAAAGGTGCTCTAGTGGATTGCGATCTGGTGACTGTGAAGGCCAGTATAGTGAACTCATTGTCATGTTCAAGAAACCCGTTTTAGATGATTTGAGCTTTGTGACATTGTGCGTTATCCTGCTGGAAGTGGCCATCAGAAGATACAGTAAGTACACTGTGGTCATAAAGGGATGGACATGGTCAGCAACAATACTTAGGTAGGCTGTGATGTTTAAATGATGCTCAATTTGTTACTGACAAACTAAGCACACCCTTACTGCCTCCATAGGAGTTCAGAGGGTGAGTAGCAGTCAGGCGAAGCTAATTAAATGCCTTAACTGATCATCAGCCAGCGTGACCAACTCTGTAAAAGCAGACGTTTTGGCAGTTTACTGGTCTGAAGCATTCAGGTGAGTGTTAACACAATCCCATCAGCAATGATCTTAGAGAAGCAATTGTTGCTGCCCATCAGTCTAGGAAGGGTTACAAGACAATTTCCAAACAATCTGAAGTCCATCATTCTAGAGTGAAGAAGATTATTCACAAGTGGAGAACATTTAAGACAGTTGCCAATCTTCCCAAGAGTGCACGTCCCAGCAAATTCACCCAAAGGCCAGACCAAGCACTGATAAGAGATACTGCAAAAACCCAAGAGCTACATATCAGACTCTTCAGGTCTCAGTTAACATGTTAAAATGTTAAAGTTCATGACAGTACAATTAGAAAAAGACTGAACAAGTATGGCTTGTTTAAGTGAAAGTGACATGTGAAGGCCAAGTATGGTAACCCATACTCTGAATTTTTTCTATGCACTTAACCCACTTAAGTTAGTGCACACATATTAGGAGTAGTGAACACACACACACAATACAAACCATGGACACACATCCGGAACAGTCGGCAGCCATTTTGCTGCGGCGCCCGGGGAGGGAATGGGAGTTAGGAGCCCTGCTCAAGTCTGACGTCTGACACAACCATTAGGCCACGACTGCCTTGTTTGGAAGGTTGACCAGGAGAAAGCCTCTTCTCTCTAAAAAGAACATGGCAGCACGGCTTAGGTTTGCAAAGTTGCATCTGAACAAACCAAAAGAATTTTGGAACAATGTCCTTTGGGACAGACGAGAAGTGGAGATGTTTGGCCATAATGCACAGCGCCATGTTTGGCGAAAACCAAACACAGCATATCAGTACAAACACCTCGTACCAACTGTCAAGCACGGTGGTGGAGGGGTGTTGATTTGGGCTGGTTTTGAAGCCACAGACTGGGGCACCTTGCAGTCTTTAAATCGACCATGAACACCTCTGTATACCAAAGTATTCTAGTGAGGCAATCTGTCCGACAGCTAAAGCTTGGCAGAAATTGGGCCATGCAACAGGACAATGATCTAAAGCACAACAGCAAATCTTCAGCAGAACGGCTGAAAAAGAGAAGAATCAAGGTGTTTCACTGGCCCAGTCAAAGTCCAGACCTCAACCCAATTGAAATGCTGTGGCAGGACCTTAAGAGAGCTGTGCATAAACAGATGCCCACAAACCTCAATGAACTAAAGCAACGTTGTAAAGAAGAGTGGGACAAATTCCTCCACAACGATGTGAGACTTAGTTTGTCACACAATGCTTCTCCATTTTGGCTTTATTTTTGGTAAATAAATAATGACAATGTAATATGTCGTGTGTTGTTGTTCATCTGAGGCTGTATTTACCTCATTTTAAACGTACAGTATGGAATTTTTCGCCACTAGGGGTCGCTAACTTATTTACAATAACAAAGGCGTAGTTTGATGACGCAACATTTGCTAAGAATTATGGATCTTGTCGTCAACGTCAAGCCGACCGATCTAATCTATGGATCTAATAATGTTTATGGATGACTGAATACATCGATGCTTTTATCATGACTGTGATATGAAGCAGTTCGGGATTGCTAAGAGACAGCTAACGTTAACTGTTATCAGCTCCACACGCGACGCGAGTCCCGCATAAGGAATATGGACATTTCATTCTACCGAACAGAATTACTACTCACAGTCACAGGTCAGTTTATTAGACAAATTAAACTTGTGAGGTAACGCAGCGTTGTTTCACTTGGTCTAGCATTTCACTATCACACTAAACTGCATTTGAATGTGTTGAAATGTATGTGTTAGTTTGTCTGTATGAGACTAGCAGTAAGCTAGATCAACATTAGAATAACATACAGATCATATTCTAACATTTCATCATGTTGAGCTATATAACATTGATTAGTTTTATGTAAATGTGCTCACCTGTTTAATAAAGTACATGTAGAAGCGGTCGAAGTCTCGGACGTGGAGCTCTCGTTTATATACTGTCTATGGGAACTCTAGGCATCTCGAAAACACCGCGCTGATATTGATTCTCGTTTTAGTTCTCCTTTTTTATCCAAAGTCTGCTTGCCATGGTCCATAATGTTTGAACGAAACAACAACAGCGTGCAAATAGACATTGCGAACTACCGTCAGTCGCTTTGGTTACTATCAGAGGGCTCTGGTTCATAGCTCTGGTTGCCATGGCAGTACGAGCGGAAACCAGGGACAACGCGGATATGACGCCATTGACGGCGACAAAACGGAAATAAAGAAACGGGACGAATTTAATTAAATTCGAATTAAATGACAAATTTCTCCTGGTTTGTAAGTTGTTGGAAACAGTCGGGATAATGTAAGTACACAACTAAAAAAAATATATAACATAGATATAGTGATTTTTGCTATTTTTAAAGCAAAAAAGTTACATATTGTGGCTTTAAGACCTGCTAAAGTCCAGATGATTGCACTTCATTGTTAGTTCACGACACCTAATGCAATAACTATTAAACCCAGAATGTTTCTTGAAGCTCACCGTGTCATTGTCTCAGTGGGAAAGAACTGCAGTGCATTGTTATCCAGGCTCAAACGAGTAAGAGTGAAGAGGCCAGCAAACGCCTCTGTAGCCAGATAATTGAGGGAATTGTGACTGAGACGTAGCCATTTGATGTTCTGCAAACCCTGGAATGCCATGTTAGGAATGTACACCAATTGGTTGTGTGTGAGGGAGAGGAGGTTGAGAAGGCCAAGCTGTGAAAAAGCCCCAGGCTGGATCTCCTCCACTCTATTTCGGTCAATAATCAGCTGCTTCAGTGAGGAAAGCCCATCAAATGACTCCTGGATTGTAAGGAGAGAAAATGATGAGATGCATGCAAAGATTGTCAAGGTTACAGCTACGAAGGCCAATCCATCATGTCTTACCTGGTACAGGATATCAATCTTGTTGTTGGCCAGGTTAAGAAAGACCAGCCGGCCAAGTCTGCGGAAGGCTCCTTCCCGAACTCTTCGGATGTTGCTGTTCTGCAGGGACAGGTGGGTGAGGTAAGGTGTGTGTGTGAACGCCCCTGTAGGAAGCTCCTGCAGGTCATTTCCTCTCAGGTCCAGTTTCACTGTTATCTTGGAGACATACAGAACAGAGCATAAAAACAATGAAAGTCATTTTAAAGAAATGCAGCAAAAATAAGGCACTAGTGATCACGGTGTTGCACAGATTACCTCATCAATGGTAGGTGGAACCTCAGTGAGATTCTTGTTGACACAAGCAACCGTGAGCTGGATGTTGTCACAGATACAGAACTTTGGGCATTTGCCTGGCTGCACTGTATGGATCTTCAGGGCAAACAATATTATAACCAGCAACGTGGGAAGGCTATACATCTTTCTGTGTAAAACAAGAGGGGATTTGCAACATCTAAAAGAACTAATTCATTAGCTTTTCGAGTTTTCAGATTACTTTGTAAGAAAAACCTCTGCTAGATTAATTTAAACTTTGCCAGATTAGTTTGCTAATGCTGCAAAATTGGAGGATTTGGGTGTGCTGAGCTCCGCTGGTATGTTTAAACTGGCTGGATTGGAGGCATTCATATAATTTATGATGCAGCAGTGCAACTCCTTCAACGCCTCGCATCTGAATGTCAAAATAAGCACTCCAGGAGCAAACTCAAATGTCAAATTTGACAAGCAGATTCTGTCATAATAGACTAAGATTCTGTCTAAGATTTTGAGTCAAAAGTGTACGCAAAGGTGTGTTTTCTAGCAGCAATATATTTTAAAACCCTCTAAAATTGGTCATTTTGTGATTTTTTTAACAATAAGTGTAAACAAGTGAGTACAATTCGGTTGTTAAGTCGTGACGTAACCAATACTCTTTCCGGGTCCAAAGTCCAGGTCCTCTCTACCTACCTACCGCTTTCGCTGGTGTTTTGGTTATTATTGAGTGTTTTTACAATGCCGCAGTGCTGTGTCCCGTGTCCCGAGCTAACTCACTTCAACCTCGTAAATCTTCTTTTTCATTGATGCCTGGACTCTACCCTTAATTATGCCACTTGAGTGATGAGCTACACTAACCACTCTGTTGGTGTTAAAGGAATTTAAACCCTTTTTGACCGCCAAGGGTGCCTCACTAAGAAGGACGTGATCGTACAGGTTCCACCGTTGTTATTTCTGGACGAGAGGAGCGCTTGGACCCAAAACGTCACGCGTGACGTCAGACTTAACAATCGGATAGACACAGTAAAACAAGACTCAGCTATAATACAGAACTAACTAAAAGGCAGAACTGTATAGATACAATTTGACAAGGGTAAGTTGTTTAAAATGCTATTCATTTTATTAAAATCAATTTATAGATCAGAATTGTTGTTCAAAACAATAATCTGATAATTGTGCATCATATTTTTGCTTCTCCGATAATGGTTCTGTTTCATAAATTGTTTTAGTGTTTACACTTAGTTGAAAACATTTTAATACAGTTTAAAGACAGGTTTTCCGTGTGACAACTTACCCCTCTGTGACTGCCTTGCTATTGGGCCTGAACGATTCATTTTACAGTTTGAAGAGAAATGTTTCTGCTGTTAGTCGCAGCAAATTGAAGTCAATTGTAATTTTAAATGTACAATAATATATTTTACAACAACAAAACATTCAACAACTTACTCTGAAAAAGCAAGTCTTCAAATATTCGCCACCTTGTCGGTAAGAATGAATCCTCATTAGCCAATATCCATCAAATGAAAAGTTATGATAGGCCTCAAATCGCTCAGTCATAAACAATAGTCTCCTTATAAAATAAAATCTTGAATAAATGCAGAGAAAATCATAAAAAAAAAAAACTTTTAGTTTCTTTAAAGAGAAAAGGGTCAGCGCGAACGAAGCAGCCGAGGAACTGATTTTCAAATGCGAAATATGCTCGTTGAGTCTCAAGAGACTTCAGACCGCTGCTCTGCTGCACACAAAGACGCGCACTGTTCTCAGTTCACATAAATAAACCGTCGGAGGAGAGAAGGTTCCCTGCAAAGGCTTCAACACCTATATTCCTTTCAGAACCAAGATACTGAGAAAATCGCCCTACAAGTTTGCCGAAGTCCTCAAGGCTCAGTGAACTCGGGGCATTCGTGTTACTCAGGCGTTGCGTAAAAGGGCAATGGAGTGAGAGCTGACCTACAGGACTTTATAATCACAAGACATCTTTAACTGCGTGAATAACGGGTTTAAATTTGAACATTTGGAACATTAAACAAACACACACGACATGATTTTCCTCTCCAGAAAATAAAAAGTTTAATATCAACAAATTGGAATGTTGCAAATATAATATTCAGTGCATACCAGTTGTAGTATTAAATATACTAATGTCCAACCATTTTTACTTCACTTTCACTGCTTTCTTCACTTCAGTCCAAAGACTCTAAGGTGTTTATACTTGAATTTGGTTTTAAACAAATTCCGCCACCAATATTTCACAATATGGCACATCTAATAAAAGGCATGAGAGTGAACATGCTTTATAATCATTGTTCAGAAATTTCACAGCTATAACATTATAATCATTCAAGGTTTAAGCGATAATAAAGCCCTAATTATCATCCAGTGCCTTCCAGTGCCCCTCCCTCCCTCCCTCCCTCCCTATTTTCCCTTTTATGTATAAAAATAGACATCGTATTTCTAAAAAGAGACAAAAGAACAACACTCTTCAAAGCTTCTCCAACTGACTACAGTTCTTCTGTAAGGAAATTCAGTTTGGGTAAGTCATCATGAGGCACTAGTTATCACTCTAATTTGCAGTTGTCTGAGATCTCAATGCCAAAATAGATCCAGAATGGTCTGACCAAAGATAAACTAGATCATTAGTTTAGAGAGTTTCATGTATCCTATCCAGCTTATTTTTTATTATTATTATTTTACCCGTATTAAGTAATTTCAGTGGCTCTGTATTGGGGGTTAAGATTTAAGCAGTGGTCCTTTTAACCAATGTGGTCTTGAGAGCATCTCTGGCACTGGAGCAGGATTCTAAGACTTTGCCATTTCTGGAAAACAAAACAAATACAAAAGCTTAAAGTATCATTATTATTACAGTACAGGTGGTCAAAAAAATGCAACAAGACTAGACATACATCATATGTTGAACACAAACTAACCGTGACACAAATGCTTCCAGAATGCCAGCCTGATCCGCTGGGAAAAACTCCTGTGCAGCTGCGTGCTCCAAAGCGAGCAAGTGTCCAGGCAGGACAGATACCTTCTTAATCTTTTTATCTTCACTCTGGAAAAGAAATCAGCAGCAATTCACACCACCAACAAAATAGGGAGAAATGCACGAAAAACTAAACTGAACATCACGTCAGAGCGTGTGGTACCTTTAAAAGTCCCAGGTTCACAATCAGTGAAAAGATCAAACTAGAAGACTGAGAGCGGGAGTTGGAAAAGGCTTTCCTCAACAGGGCATCTATGCAACAAGATGAACGGCTGATTTTAAAAACAATGGCATTCAACAATTTCAGTAACAAGCGCTCACCCTCATGTTTTTCCAAACCTGTATGATTTTTCTTCTTCTGTGGAGCATAAGAGATAATTTTGAGATTTTTTTTGTCCATACAATTGAAGTCAATGGTCACTAAAACTGTTTGGTTAACAACATTCTTCAAAATATCTTGTTTTGTGCACCGCAAAAGAAAAGTAATCGGAATGACATGAGGATGAGTAAATGATGGCAGTATTTTCATTTTTAGGTGAACTATCCTATTAAATCTTTACTTGAATGGTAGCAAGTAAGTTGCTCATACCAGTGGTCTCAAAAACAGCTTGCTTTACTTCCGGTTCATCTTCATATACTGAGGAGGTCTTGAGAAAAACTTCTGACACCTTACAAGCATCTGAAACATCAACCTAAGAAAAAAGAGAAAATGATTTCAGGCGGTTGGAGAACAAGTTAAACTGTCCTGATGTATGGTTGGACCTTACAATTCAACACCGTACCTGCTCAATGAGCTGGATCCTTTTGGCTCCAAAGGATATCAGTTTCTCAGCCGACGGGGAGATGAGGAAGGACGCAAACTCAGAACTGCAGTGAGGCTTTTCCTGTGGACAAGTAAAAATCAGTGGTTTGCCAACGTAAAATAGATAAGCAGCTATTGACACACATCAGGTTTAGCAGGTGTTTGCTAGGATCACCTTTTCTTCAATGATATCTTTTGTTCCATTGACACCATTTTCCTCTGTATCACCACCTTCTTCTTCTTCTTCTTCTTCCTCCTCCTCCTCCTCCTCCTCCTCCTCCTCCTCCTCCTCCTCATCATCATCATCTTCATCAGGCTCTCCTTCATCATCACTGCATTAATCACATCTTTCATTACTCTCAGCGTGAAAACATGCATTTGCCTTCAATTTATTTGCACATGACAAATAAGCAAAATTTTTCACAAAGACGCAGATATATACCTGAGCGAGCCCAGCAGCTCTTCCATGTTCATGCCCTCCATCACTTCCCTGAGAGCCTCACAGCCGTCCTCTCCAAAGCAGTTTCCTAAACAAGATCAAATTACCACAGAATAACTGACTTTGACACCAAAATGAATTCAACAGAACAGAGAAACTATTTAAACTATGGAAGATCACGTTGTTATTCAGGGGGGTTTCACACTGGCAGTTTAGCTCGAAACAGAGCATGTTCACATAAAAAGTGGTGGTACTGAACCAGACTACCTGTAGGAGGTGGTCTGAGATTATTTATGGTATATTTGAATAGGTACAGATACAACATACATAGAAAAAAATCTGAAAACAACAGCCATCTAATGCAAGTATCGGTGTTTGTAGTGAGAGCAAATTTGTAAGGCTTGTCCTTCATTTGGTTGCGACAAAACTGTGATGTGATTTGATTGAATGTGAAAGCAACACAAACAACGGTCCAGACTTGTTCAGAAAAACACAACAAAACAAGAGGGCCGCAGCATGACTTAAAGTATTTAAAATAAAAGCATTTAAATGGTCCAGATAATTTTTGCAGCACGTTTCAGTATAGTTTGTTTTTTGAACCTGTCCGTATGAACTGCAGGCTTTGAAAAAGGATTGTTAAAATAGGGGTATTAATAGTGGACTGCAAAAAACTCATGTTCAATTTCAAGGGGTTAAAGGGAGGGTGAAAAAAACTGTTTCTGTCTCAAATGATTTTAATAATTTAAAAATAAAATCATTAAGTCATATATATATAAATAAAAACATTATATAATTATAAAATGATAATACTGGCTTTGAGTGAGGTATGTAGTAATAAAATACTATGACAGCAAAAAATACTTTACCATTAAGGTCCAGTTTCTCCAGATCAGCTTTGCCTTGAACAGCCTTTGCAACTACCAAAGCCGCAGCTTCGCAAATCTCTCCAAATGACAAATTCAGCTCCTACACAAAAGATTTTTTTTTAGAATGCCTATTACAAAAAACACTAAGATGTTGAGTTATAGAAAGGAAATGTTTATGTGCGTTTTATCAAGATTTAATGTTGGTATTATGCATTAACTAACCCTGAGGAATGGCAGACCTTCTCTAAGGGCCCATGCTATAGCAATAGCACCTTCTGAGCGTACCAGACAGTCCCCAAAATTGATCACCTTCAGACAACGGAGGTGCCTAATGCCCTGAAAATGGAAGAAATCACACACAGCCAATAATGAACACCTGTTCTAGCCATATAAACATTTTCTACATGATGCAGAGACATATTGCACAACATACCTCTGCCATGGCTATCGATCCTCTCTTAGTAAAAGTGTTGTCATTGAGGTTGAGGACCTGGAGGTTTGGGTTGTGCTTCATGGCAGCGGCTAAAGCCGTGATACCAGGATGGTTGATTCCATTCTGTGGCATATGGACCTCCTCAAGACTGCCTAACACCTGTGACAAATAGAACAAATGTAGAACAAAAGAGAAACATAAAATACTTTTATTTTATTACACAGGGTAATGTTTTTGAAAGAAGTCTCTTATGCATACACAGTAAAAATAGTAATATTGTGAAATATTCTAACAATTATTTTAATTTTATTATGATTTATTTTAAAATGCACTTTATTCCTATGATAGCAAAGCTGAATTTTCAGCTTGTTCTCTATACATAAACATGACCTTCCGTTGGGAATAATGTTAATGATGATTCATCAGTCATTTCTAGTCTTCTGCTGTCCAAGTTTTATGATCATCTTTTTGTGATTAAAGGTTTAGCAATTGCAGCTCTTCCATGGATGTTGACCATATGAAGTTGTTTGCGGACTGTTTTTATGGAAACAAGGTCTTTAAGGTTTGCAAACAATCCTTCTTAGTGTTCGACGGTCCCCATCATTCTTAGCTGACGAGGTCTTGCCATGCTTTGTATACGGCGTTTTAATTATGGATACTGTTGCTCTTGAAGCACCAATCAATTGGGTCGTTAATGTTACAGATGCATCTGCTAAACAGGCTCCCACAATTTGTCCTCTTTGGAAGTCTGACATGTCACCCATTTGACAAATTTCTTGTACTATCCACAGCTAAACACAACTTGTACGACAAAGGTATCCAACCTGGACAATGTATACTAACAAATTTTAAACAAAAAATAATTGCAACATTAACCCCTATAACAATGGGTGTTCACATTACTTTGTCCAAACCGTTTGTGTGTGTGTGTGTGTGTGTGTGTGTGTGTGTGTGTGTGTGTGTGTGTGTGTGTGTGTGTGTGTGTGTATATATAAAACAAACATCATCTCATTACCTTAAATGCTTTGGCAAGTGCAGTGGCACCATTATTCTCCAGACGATTACGTCCAGCTATGAAGACTTTTAACTTCAGGGGGGAGCCAGCTGCACTAGATTGCTTGTAGCATTCAGTCAATGCAGAAGCCAGGACCTTTAGGAAAATACATCAATAATTAAAATCACAAACTCCCTCTTTTCCATGAGTTTCAAAAAGACTTGACATGTTAAAAACATCTCACTAACATAAACAAAGGATGACTAGTTTGTCTTTAATAAGTTGCATCTCTGAGTTAATCTCAGCCTAAACTTACCATCCCCCCTCCAATGCCCATGCCACAATTATTAAGCCTGAGCTCACGTAAGGTGTAGCACACAGGGCTCTTCAGGAGGCTTTCAATTCCTTTTACACCATCAGGGCCGAAAGCATTGTCGCTCAGGTCCAGCTGAGTCAGTCTGGCCCCTGATGTCATCAAAGCATTGCCCAATGATTTCTAGAGGATTTGAATCAAATGTTGGAAATAAGATATTTACTAATAGCAATTACATCAAACTGAACTTTTTTAGATTAATATCTTCTTACCAAAGCAGGTGGAATTTCAGAGCGAAGGCGACCCGTGAACATGTCACTCCAATGACATTGCTTTAAAAAAAAAAGTGTTTAGATTAAATACAGCAAATAACACATCAGAGTGAAATTGTCTAATGGCCATTTACAAGTACCTCCAATTCACTTTTAGCTTCAAGAGCTTTGGAAATGGCCTGTGCTGCTTCAACCCCCAGTGTGTTTCCCTCTAGTCTGAGGGACTGCAAACCCTGACACTGTTCAATCTCCTTCACCATCTCTTTCACTGCAACATCACAGAAAAGGAGGGAAAATTATGAGTGTTGATGCACTGAGACATGGCGAATGTAAACATTTGCTAACAGAGAGGTTTACTCACCCGACTCAGCATTGTCCAACTTCAGCCCTCGTCCCTTATAACTTAATTCCACTTCTCCAACATGAGTCTTGGCCAGAGCCTCTGTAATCTGAGCAATATCCCCAGAGGCCATTGCGTTCCCTTTGCTTTATGTACTAATAAAGTTATTCAAACATGAACAGGTCACAAAAATAGCACCAACATATACACTCTACTTCATACATCTCGCAAGCATGTGTATTTATGCATACATATTACATCCACACTTTTTAACTCATTAACAGGAATGTAACATTAGCTCAATATGCTAGCCTGTCACTATGACTATACATATAATTAGAATACCGACGATGAAAACGTTAATTTTACAATAGGCTGTTACACCCTACATCTCGATAAACCCCAAAAAGATGATGCTGAGCTCACTTTGTCCCACAAAGTTAACGTGCTAATATTATGTACACTGGCTGATACACACCGCTCAGGCTAGCTAAGAGAATTAGCAACCTAGCTTTAATCTCATACATTACCTCAAACTAGCCATTAAAGCGCAGCAACCGAAGTTAAATCTAAAAAATAAAATCATATAGAATTTTTATACTTAAGAATATTTACCTTACACCTGGGCTCAGTAATTATCGGAGGAGAGCAGATAACTAGCCTGACTAGAGTAAACCAGAACCATCACAACAGGAGGCACATGGAGGCGGCAATTCTTTGAAAGTGCCGGTGTCACGTTCTTTCATAATAAAAGCTCCAACAGTCCTGTTATGACTTTTTGACTGTTATGAAATTACTGCACGTACTGAATACACCATTATTTATATGATAAAAAATTATTATAATTGTTGTTGTTTTTTTTTACAAATGTCTAAACTAGGGAATTTAACACAAACACCGATTAATACGTAAATGTGTATGTTTTCTGATTAGCAAGTAATAATTATCTATTAATTATGCATCAGAGACTTTTTAGATGCGATATATTAAACTAAATATATAATTAATATTTAAGATAATTTGAATACGTAACATAAATTTCTATTCCATCTTTCTAACCCGCCAGTTACCTCATAATGACGAAAGCCCCAGTGGCCTAATGGATAAGGCACTGGCCTCCTAAGCCAGGGATTGTGGGTTCGAGTCCCATCTGGGGTGGAATTATTTTTTCTTAGTGATCCAACAGGTGATAAACAGCTAAATGTAGGTCTACAAACACAAGAAAACCATGCGAACTAGTATTCGACTTTAATCGGAAGGAAATTCGCAAGCTCTTCGATCATTAGCTGTCGTGATGCTGAAAACTTGATTCAGTGTGAAACATGAGTCGATTTACACGGGGATTTATTTTGTGCGTCCTAACGGTGACCTTCGTAAAAGCTCAGCGTAAGTGTCTAAAATTAATTTTACTCTTTTAATATCACATTTTGGTTATACTGATGGTTATTTTTATTTTTGCATGTTTGGATAACATCATAAGACTAGTAAGAAAAAACTAAGTTAAAAAAGGCGGCTCGGAGCTACAACAAACACGTGTCCGTTACTCTATTGGGCATTTGCCATTTAAGCCCACCAGTGTATAGTTGTCATTTTCCTTTTGTAAGTATTTTTCTAGATGCTATCCATGTTTTATGTCTCAATGACATGCCAGCAATACATAATCATGAAGGTCTTTAGAATCATCCAAACAAAACAAATCTTACAAGAGATCTATAGTTTTGTGTATACTTAGTCAGGGCAAATGCCTTGTAAGTACAGTACATCATGGGAAAATGGGGTATACTGTGTTAATAGGTTAATAAATCAAGGTTATTGGTCTTGTTTAGTGCATAAACATAACTTAACCCTTTAAATGACATCTGTTCATAAATTGTCTGTACATGCATACAACATATTTGCCCTCTCATAGTTGCCGCACATTCAAATATGATTTTCAAGAAAAGAAAAAAACCCTGGGGCATGAAACCATTCAGAAAAATGTGGGCACAAATGGGTTGAGCGAGGATCAATAAGATAATACAAAAAAATCAAACATATTAAACCCTCAACGCTAATTGATGTGTGATCTCTCTGTTTACCAGATGTTCAGAGAGCCACCGTATATTGGGATGCTGTTAAGAGGTCTGTGGTGCTGAAAGAGGATGTAATGGAAGAGGACGGAGATGCATTTGGCTATTTCAATGATAGTTTATCTGTTTCTGGATGGGGAGTGCTGGAAGTGCAGGCTGGTTATGGAGAATCCCAGGAGAATGATGAAATTACATACTTCTTGGCCGGGTACCTTGAAGGATTCCTTACAGCTTCGTAAGTTTTCTCTCTTTAAAGCAAATTAAACTAAGGCGTGTGGAAAAAGAAGTACACTTTAGCATATTTAAAAAAAAATAGTAGGCCTATTACGGAAATAATACTTTATAAGAATATACTTAACTGTGAAATTAATGTAATGGTTTGGACACTTAAATACATGTTATTTACAATTGATTGAAAATGTATAATAGTTTAAATCTATATTTAAAGCAATTAGTTGGACTTAAGAGTGCTTTTTAGCCACTTAAAGGGATAGTTCACCCAAAAATAAAAATTCTGTCATCATTTACTCACCCTCAAGTTGTTTCAAACCTGTATGAATTTCTTTTTTCTGCTGAACACAAAAGAAGATATTTTGAAAAATGTCTGTAACCAAACAGTTGATGGACCCCATTGACTTCCATAGTATTTTTTTTTTCCTACTATGGAAGTCATTGGGGTACATCAACTGTTTGGTTACCGACATTTTTCAAAATATCTTCTTTTGTGTTCAGCAGAAAAAATTAATTCATACAGGTTTGAAACAACTTGAGGGTGAGTAAATGATGACAGAATTTTAATTTTTGGGTGAACTATCCCTTTAAGTAGGGTTTAAGAACATCTTTACATATTTCCTAATTACTTCTATTGTCTTATGGTTAGCTAAAGTACTGACAAGCATTTATACTAAAATATACTTAATGACATTTATGTTGTACATTTAAAATATATTAACTTTAAATGAATTATCAAATAACAGACTACAGTTAAAACTACAATCAATTACTTTTTCATTCACAGACAGATGATAAACCATTACTTTAATATGTATCCTCAGATGATTAAGGATCATAGTGTTATGAAACCTCTGAAATCGTTTATGAGGTAAGTTGACATTTATTATCTAAACTGATTGCACTATTCCAAAATTACAATAATAATGTCGGATATGATGAAATACACCTGCTTGCATTATATTAAACATACAAATTGTATATATCACTGTATGTATTCACATGTTGCAACATACAAAATAGGTTTTGGAGACTTGGAGTTGTTTGTGTTTTCCAAAATTATTTTATACAATTATTTATTGCATAAACATATATTCTACTGAATTATTTTTTAAACTTCCATTCTTTGAAATAGTGAGCAGGACTCATGGACGAGAACACAATTGAAATTAAATGGGAAAAGTGATCCCTTGTGGCATCATGTGGGTCTTCTAGTGGCTCAGATAGATGGACTGTATGCCGGGGCAGCATACTGGGCCAAAAGTAGACAGGAAAAGGTCAGAAAACATGAATTCTGCATGTATCTGTTTATTTGCACAGTACATCTCATTCTTCAAGTTTGATAACCCTCATGGACATTTGAAAAGGTCTGAGTTCCTCCAGTGAACTTTTTCCTTTTTATTCATTCATTGACAATCATTGGCCTATATGTTTTTTATTTTGTGTTAATGAGTGAAACTACATGCTTGCATTTCAACTCCCAGCCTCTGCCCATGTTTGCGGTTCAATTCCTCAATGGTATTGGGGATTTGTTAGATTTAATCCCTGCACTCAAAAGGCGTTCCAACTCTTCTTCGGACTCTTTCAGAATGCCAGGGATGAGTCACTGCTCTGCTCTCATCAAGGTTAGAAGTAAAATGATGCCTTCACCTCATGACAGTATCCACATATTCTATATTGGGTGGAACCAAAGTGTAGGAATCGGCCACTGAAAGCCCCATGTCTGACCCCATATCTGAATATTCAGGGCTGTGTCTATGATAGTTATGGCCTTGCCAATGTGCACCTTTAATTGTTCTTTTCCTATTCTATCTGCAGTTGTTACCTGGCTATGAGAATCTGTTGCTTGGTCACTCCAGCTGGTACACCTATGCAGCCAGCATGAGAATCTACAAGCACTGGGACTTTCGCCTGAAAAATAAACATAATGGCACAAGCAGACTGTCCTTTAGCAGCTACCCTGGTATTTAAAGGCAGATGTTTGCCTTTTATCATTCAAATTTAGTAATTCATCATTTAATTCAGTACTATAAAACTGTTTCTCGCATCCCTTCTAGGGACCTTGTCATCTCTGGATGACTTTTATTTGCTGGGAACGGGGTTGTTTGTAACTCAGACAACAAACAACGTGTTCAACTCCTCTCTGTTCTCCCTGGTGACCCCAGAGGCTTTGCTTGCCTGGCAGAGGGTGCGTGTAGCAAATGCGCTGGCCTGCACAGGGAAGCAATGGGCCCAAATATTTTCCAAGCACAACTCGGGTGAGAAAGAGATGTACAAGACAAAGGTGGATTATTTTATGCAAATTTTGTGGTCCGTATTTGCAGTGCTCTGTGGTGGTGTCGTCTATCAACACTGCAGCGAAGTTGTAAAGACTAAATTCTCTAGAATCTGATTGTATGGTGTAGCATTAATGGGATAGTTCGCCCCAAAATGAAAATTCTGCCATCATTTACCCACCCTCATGTCATTAAACAACAAAAAAGTATGCATTTCTTTCTTTGGTTGAAAACAAAACAAGAAATCTGAAGTGATCATTTGGAGGGAAAAAAATGTGTCGCAGAGAGTTGAAAATGTTAAACTTTGGGTAAAACAAAGCACTCATCAGTGTCACATTTACCCAGCCGTCCAATCACAGTGGAGGAATGGCGGGACAAATACCACACCTAGCCACACCCAGTGTTGGTGGTAATGCATTACAAGTAACTCGAGTTATGTTATCAGATTACTTTTTTCAAGTAACTAGTAAAGTAACTCATTACAATTAAATTTAAAAAAAAATTTACATGATAGTTATTGTAGTTCTAGATTAAATGTGAGCATGCATTTACTCATCTCACTTGCACAAAAAAGATTCAGTATTCCTCAAAATGAATCAAATCAGTGAAATGCAAAATCAGAATACGCAAACCTCCAATAATTAAACATGTTAAATAAAACATTATTATGTGCTTGCTCCTGACCTTCAATGATTCAGTTAAACCATAAGCAAAAATGACTTTAGATTTTTTGTTTTTATTGGTGAAGGTAGTTACTTTTGAAGGGATTAACGCAATATTGTAATGCATTACTTTTTAAAGTAACTTTCCCCAACACTGCACCCAACCGTCACATCCTGCTTTTACAACGACAACAGACGACAACAACAAGCACAACAACAGAAAAATATCATCCAAAACAAGGACCAGAGCAAGTAGTTCACATTGGCCCTCATTTATCAATCTTGCGTAGAAACGGGCGTATATATTGGCGTAAGATTATGCTTACACTCCTCTCATCGCCTGATTTATGAAGCTGTGCGTACCTTTGAAATCCAGGTGTACGCAATACCTGCCCTTGATAAATGCCGCGGCTGAAAACGATCGTCATTAGAATAACACGCCCCTATATATTCAAGTCTCCGCTCCCCCCACGCCCTCATTTTACGCCATGGACACACGGAAGACGGCAAAAAAGAGAAACTTCTCCGACGTGGAGATCGAGACCATCACCAGGGAAGTGGAAAGAAATAAAATCGTTTTATTTGGGAGTTTAAAGAGTGGGATTAAAGGCGCCCACAAAAACAAAATATGGACCCAAATTACGAGTTCTGTTAATAGTGTGGGGGTTGAGAAGCGCACTCCAGCAGAGGTAAGAATGTTTTATTGCTTAATATAGACCAATAGTGATCAAGTTAAGCATGAGTTTTCTTTAATGCTTAATATAGACCAACAGTGATCAAGTTAAGCATGAGTTTTCTTTAATGCTTAATATAGACCAACAGTGATCAAGTTAAGCATGAGTTTTCTTGTTTATTGTAGGTGAAAAAAAAGTGGTCCGATATAAAGATCGCCACAAAGAGGCGCGTCTCGGCACTGAAGAGGAGCCAGAGTCAGACTGGGGGAGGCCAGTCGGATCCAAGCCTCCAGCTGACACCGAACGAGGAGCGGGTGGCAGCCCTCATCGGAACGGCGTCTTTAGAAGGTATCACCAGTGGGGGAGATACCGACGACATTCATGGTAAGTAAACTTAAATGTGATAGACCAATAAAATAAATAAAAAAACACATATGTCCATAGTTAAATTATTTTATTTAAATTTTGCACTATTGTTTTGCAGATGATGGCACTGCAGGCCCCAGCGCCCTCGAGGCATCTCCCCCTCAGCCCATCCAGGAGCCTGAGCGTATCCTTGCGCCCCACCCAGAGCCTGAGCAGGTGCAAGCAGGGGAAGCCGCGGCCCGTCCACCAGCCTCACGTGCGCCACGGCCAAGGGTCCTGACGGATGAGGTCCTGGAAAGACAAACAGAAATTTGTAGACTACTGGTCGAAATTAACCATTCATTAGTGTCAATAAATACGACATTAAAGCAAATAAATGAAAACTTAAAAAAAAAATAAAACTAAAAAAAAACGAAACCATGAAAACGAAGTCTGTGTTATTTTAACTTACCCTTAAAACCGCCGAACAAGGTCCCGTCTGAGCTGAACAGCTCCTAAAGCCGGTGGTGCTGCCCACTGCTCCACTGGCACTTCTGGGTCTGGGTCAAGCGCGTCAAATGGCACACGGTTCATCTCAGCCATGTTGTGCAAGACGGCACATGCCAAAATGATATTGCACACCTTCTTTGGCGAATAGAGCAACGTGCCCCCCGCGTGTGCCAGGCAGAGCCATCTACCTTTTAGGAGCCCCACGCAGCGCTCCACAGTGGCTCGTGTTTGTGCGTGCGCTTGGTTGAAGTTGCGCTCCTGATGCGTCACGGGGTTTGGCACAGGGGTGACCAAAAAGTCCAAAAGAGGATAACCCCTGTCACCTAAAGGGGAAAAGAGAGGTTAGGAAACGAATATATTTTGCAAAATAAATTTGCTCTTAGTACTCACCTAAAAGATAACCATGACCCCTCAATGCGCCCTCCTGCAGCCGTCTGCGCACGCTGCTGTGCTCAAAAATGAAGGCATCGTGGGTGCCTCCAGGCCATCGTGCCACAACATTTAATAGGCAGAGTCTGGCATCACAAATAATTTGCACATTGACTGAATGATAATTTTTGCGGTTGATGTATGCGTAATCATTAACCGATGGTGGTTTCAGACGCACGTGGGTACAGTCAATTGCACCTATGACATTTGGAATCCCAGCAATCTCATAAAACCCCCTTTTAATCATTGTTTGCTGGGCATTGTCGTATGGGAATTGGACGTAGTGTGGGATGAGAGTCCTGATGGCAGCCAGCACGGATGGCAGCATGCGGCTCATGGTGGGTTGGGATATGCCAGACCTGTCAGCAATCTCCCGTTGAAAAGTTCCAGTGGCTAAGAACCCCAGTGTGGAGAGAACCTGGACTGGAACAGGTAAGGCCCTTGACCGCCGGGTCTCACGCTGGAGGTAGGGCTCCAGGTTATTGCACAGCTCCAGGAGAAGATGCCTTGGAAGACGGAATCTGCTCATCAGCCATTCATCTGATTCATTCAGAAGATCTCGCCTATCCTCAAATACTCTTTCCCTTCTCAAGGGCGCATATGCGTCTTCTAAAAGAGCCAGGTCAGCCATCATTGAGAATTGGTATAAGGTGGAAATCCAGTTTAAATAGCTGTTTGGATGAGCAAATGACCTATCACAATGCATTATTTTACAGCACGCGTTTTGAAACAATTAGCATTTAATTTCGTATCACGTCACATGTATTGGGGTGTACAATAGTGATGATGATGTGATGTGGAGTACCATTCATTCACATTAATTATTGCATGACAATTTGTAATATTATTATTATTATTATTATGATTTTTATTATTAATGACGCTTATTGTAATTTAGAAGAAGAATGTCGTTATTATTATATTTGTATTATTATTATTATTATTATTATTATTATTTAAAAGAAGAAGAATGTCATTTTTATTATTTTGTCAGTCTGAATAATGTTTTGGTCACTGAAAGCATATGCCTACAAATCAAATGATTTGGTAAAGTCACACAAATTAATCATTGAAGTCCATGTTGCACAAAAATAAACATTGAAGTTTATAATTACTATGTTTTTTTGTTTTTTTTTACAGTGGGTCATAATATATCATATCTTTTAGTTTGTCAGTGCGTTTTGTGGTGTTAGGAATTGTTTTTCTGCGCATTCCCGCACTCAAAACGTGCGTACACCACCTCCTGAGCAGGTGTAGGATTTGAGCGTGCCGTACGCCAAAGTCCATATTGATAAATCTCAAAGTCACCGTGGTTTTGGGTGTACGCCCGGTGTACGCTGGAAATTTGGTGTACGCACTTTTGATAAATGAGGGCCATTGTGTCTACATTTTATTTTCAGAAACAAACTATCTGTTAAATCAGACCAAAACGTCTCAAATGAAAAAAATGGGGGAAAAAACTCTGTGCAACCGAAGTGCTCCCAGGTGCCTTCAGAAGAGTGCCTGGCATTGTCAGCAGGGTAAAAATGCTTTGGTAGACGCTTGGCCTAGGAACATATTTTTAATGACATGACGGTGAGTAAATGATTGATGGAATTAACTGTCCCTTTAAGATGTGACCTTGCCAAAAATAGATATACTGGAACAGCCAAACCTATTAATGAGAGGTCCACATACTTTTGGTCTTGAAATTTTTCTTATTTTCAATTATTTTTGGATGAATTTGATCAGGGACCTACAATAACCAGTATATGGTGGTGGACCTGAAAAGAGTTTCACTTGGAAAGCAGATTGAAGAATGGAGTCTGACTGTTGTGGAGCAGATTCCTGGTTTGGTGGCGTATTCAGATCAGTCACAAGCGCTGCGTCATGGTGAGGAGTATTTTTATAATAAGGATATCCTTATGAACAGTCCAATGAAAATGAATTTGAGAGGGTGTAAGGTTGGAAACACTGAAGGTTAAAAGATCAAATTGAACAAGATCATATGCTTTACAAATCGTCTCAATAGGTTACTGGGCATCCTACAACATACCTTTCCACTCAGACATTTACAGAATGAGTGGTTATGGTGCGATGTGGAAAAAGCATGGTGAAGACTTCTCATATGACCTCTGTCCACGTGCTAAGATTTTCCGCAGGGATCAGGGAAAAGTCACTAATCTGGACACCTTGAAATACATTATGAGGTACAATGGTGAGTTCAGGATCTCTCTTTGGAAAGTATTCAAAAATGTTTCTTCAAACTAATCTGCTTTCTTCATAATCTCATTTCTTTGATGAACAGTAGCACTTTGTCATGTTAGATTATAGAAAAGACCCATATTCAAAGAAGCACCCTTGCAAATCCATCTGCTGCCGTAATGATCTGAGGCTCCGACGACCTCTTCCAGGGGGATGTTATGATACTAAGGTACAGAAATAGGTCATGTTGGTCTATGTGTTATTATTAGTAAAGGGGACCTTTTATGAGGAGGGGTAAAGTAATAATTACCAGAGCTTCTCTGTGATTTTAGTCCCGTCCGAATGTGCCATCTCAGTTACGGACAACATCAGTACCTTCAGTAAAAAGGTCCGGAAAAATTACCTCAGGTAATACTAATCCCGTGCGAATAGACCCGCTGTAAATATGTACGTAAACATTTCGTAATTTCCTCTTTAAAAGTAGTTTTCCGCGTTTTTTCAAGTATGGAGACGCTTGAAAAAGCATTCAGTTGCGTTCTAGACGCTGGGACGAGTCTGTGGCAAAACTCCCACATACCATTCAGATCAGAAAGAAGATCGAAAGCACTTGTTAGAGGCACGAAACATCTTTTAGCGTTAGGTAAGTGCCTATTACCAACACAATCCAATCTGAAGTTAATTAATACACTGTTCGACCAGACATATTTGTTTGCGCATGTGATATCAGGAAGCAACGTAATAACTTACACACATGACGACAGGATGGTGACGGCGATGCGCAAATCAAGTTACCCCTCCCACTTCTGCTAGTTTTACTGAGATATCTTATCCCGTGCGAATTGGCCAGTACTATTACTGACGTCCTGTGGTAAAATTACATTACTCCATCTACCCTTGTAAAGTTAATCCCGTCCGAATAGGGCTTTTGTGTGTTTTTGACATTTTAAGCGCAATAAGACGTGAAAGAGAACTTAGTTTAATACTCATGGGACGTGCCATCTGACTTTCTGTACTTCAGATGTGTGCGTTCAGACAACCATATATCAGAAGTTTAGACTAAAATGCCTTTAAAACGCATGCAAATAGACTTTCATGATGAAGAAGAACTCCAATGTCACGTGAGCGTGACTGCGATAGAGATGATAATCAAAACCAAACTAATGTTTTAGTTTTTGGCAGAGTTTCCAAGGGACAAGCTGTAAAGGCTCCGCCCTCTTCTGGAAAGCAGAGAGCAGCAGCTCATTTGCATTTAAAGATACATGCACAAAAACTGAATTTTTTTCCTTCCAATCAAAAATGGGCATTTACAACATGGTACAATAAATGATCCGTGGGATATTTTGAGCTGAAACTTCACAGACACATTCTGGAGACACCTGAGACTTATATTACATCTTGTAAAAAGGGGCATAATACGTCTCCTTTAAATAAATGCTAGCATAAATTGTCTGATTCTAATAGAGGCTGCATCCATTTAGGTTACAGATTACCACATGGCCCAGATGTTTATGGCCGAAGCTGTGAACGGACCCACTACTCAGAATGGTCTTCCACCTTTCTCTTGGAGCCGTTTCAATCGGACAGCTCATCAGGGGCTCCCTCAGACCTTCAACTTCTCATTCATCACCATTCAGCCCCTTCTTTTTGGTTCCAGAGATCAAGACAGTCTGTTACAGTGTTTGAACAGCAGTCTAGAGAATACAGATGCAAGACTCGAAAATTATTTAATCAGCTTTGCATCAGATATTTACAGGCAGCTTTACAAAGTCATTAGGTACATTTTTGCCCCATAATACTTTTTGTGAGATTGAATGCATAATAGTACTTGTTTATGCAATAAAAGTTGCTTGACTAACTTGTCTAATTTGATATCTGTGCCCATTGTCATAAGTGATACATATTACAAATTGCACAAATTAGAATGTCTGTCAACCAATCAGAATCAAACATTCAACAGCCGGTAGTATAAAATTAAGATACACTGAGTTGAACAAAGTCAGCAGTGTCATTGAACAAGTGATGAATTAAATAGAAATATGTTTTATTTTAATAATTTTATTCAAATTTTAAATTGAGAGAGTACTTTTATATAAATCTGTTTTCTTAAAGTCTTTGTAACAAGCTGAATAGATGTTGAATATACAGTATGAATCTACATCATTAATAGATGTTAAATTTGATCAGTGAATTGTTGGTAGTTATAGCCTATAGGCCTACCCATATGATCAAAAATGATGAAACCATTATAAAAAGGCATAAACATAAACTAGGCATTAATGCCCCCTAATCCACTCATATTCACAGTGGTCGTTCATATTGGTTTTCATGGCCACTTTAAAAAATATTTTGCTATAGGCTCGTTAAAAATATATATTATCAGCATAACAAATAGAGTGAAACATTATTTGATTTGTCCCACTCGAGCTGCATGAACTCGAAATGCAAGTCAAACTTAACTAACGTCCAACAATCTTAAATATTTTGTAAGAATGCAGAATCTTAAATATGCATAGCTGCTAATGCCCAAATACATTCCTCATTCTAGAATCTGCACTGGTTTCTGCGTCAAAAGTGCATCAACTGGCAAGTGGGCGGGGCGAACACAACGCAGGATACGAGCCAATCAACTGCCGCGCTTTTTCTACTTCTATGACACAAAAAAAAAAAAAAAAAAAAAACAGTAGCACGCCGCTTCACCGTGGGAGACAGAACGGCATCCGAACAGCATCCGAGCCTCACCGACAGTCCGCACCAGACCAGCCTCAGTGTAGTACCCTAATGGCAACGGAGGACAAAGGAAAAACGGCGGCGCCCCAGGCTTTACCGGAAACGGGATCCCTTTCAGCAACAACACACGGCAATCTAAACAATAATAACAACAACAATAACAACAACAAAGACAACGAGGGAAGCGAAGGAGCCACAACAGCCACGGCTACTGCTGTTGAATCCAGTGGGTCTGAAAATATCATAGGAAACGGTTCAGCTGTTAATACCACCGGAGGCAGTAACGGCAAATGGGTCCGTCTCAACGTCGGCGGGACGGTGTTTCTAACGACACGACAAACGCTGCTAAAGGAACAAACTTCATTTCTGTACCGACTGTGCCAGCAGCAAGACTTACATTCGGACACGGTAAGACAGCAGTGAGTGATGTTAATGTATGAGTCTGTGATCCAGGGCGCTGAGGTGTATTAATGATGCGACGGGGGTCTTCAGTCAGATGGATGTGCGCGTGCTACGCTGATTATTAATGCAGACCCCCAGTGTTTGTGCATTACAGCGTCAACGCAGTTATTGACCAGTAAAATACACATTTTACTGCACGATTCATTTATCACATAATGTGATCCACCTGAAGCTGATTTTGTGTAGAGGGAAGTCCTCTTGATGGGGTGATGGCCATATCATCAGCACATCCTAAATTTATAGGAGTGAAGCTCATTAAATCATATCTTGGATGTAAATAATGAAGCTTCTTTTATTATTATTCATTATTATGACAAGTAGCCACATTTTTTATTGTATTTTATTTTATTGATACTCATTGCATTGTGGTCAAAACTGGGCTTTTTTTTTTTTTGGCAAAGTTTTGGACAGCATAGTGGTCAACTATCTGTTGTTTTTATTGTGCTTTATAAAAATTTTTTTATTTGATTTGAATATGGTTAAGACAGGCCTACTCCTTGTTAAATGACCCAAGGGAAATGAGGCCTAAGGTAATCCAAACAAAGCATCCCTATCTTATAGAACTGATTTGTCAGAATGTAAAGCACATGGCAGGAGTTCCAGTGGGACCAGAGCAAATATCACCTTATGCAAACCCTTTAATGAAGCGCAGGCCTTATTATCACTGACCCGCTGCAATTAAATGTTTTCTTCTGGCAGCGAAGGTTAATATATAATTTCCTGTTGGCAGATGTCTTTATGTGTCTGCTTGGAAGGCCGAAATCTAATAAAACTGGATGTAATTCTAGTTGGATGCCAAATATAATTTTTTTAGTATTTCCAATAGCACTTGATAGAAACACTTGTAACATGACCACATGCAGTATGGGACCTACAATAATACCTACAACCTGCACTATATGGTACCTACTTCAGTATACATTTTAAACACATGACAATCAGTGATTGAGATTGAAAGCCAATGGATGGGGAATATGAAATCTCTGGATGATTTTGAATTGTATTGGCTTTTTGGCATGTATACAAATGCATGTTTTTAACATGGTTCCATATGTCTTCCCATGGGTCATCATCTATGGTATAGTTTACAGTATGGTGAATTCAGGTTGATTGGGACACTTTTTCCAATTCCTCTCAATAGCAAAAGTGTCCCAATCACCCTGAACTCACCCCTATGTATTTTTGCTTTTTTCCGCTTTACAGTAATGCGTATTGTTTTTAAATTTATCGTAATTTATGGTTAGTTATCCGTAGTTAGTTATCATATCAAATTTAATGTTAGTTATGAAAATATTGTCAAAAAAGGCAAATAATAATAATTGTTCCGAAATTTATTTTCTTTAGGCTTCATTGTCTTTTTAAGAAAGTATAATTTCTCAATTTCTGTCTTTTGGTTTTGGGGTGAAATATGGTGAGATTCACCGATATAAATGTAAATGCGTGTTATATGTATGTTATTTAATGTGTCTTTTAATCTTAAGGCATACTAAAAGTAGGCTATTTGACTTAACAGATGGTACTCTGCCTTCACAGTATCCACCCCCTCCCAAGCTATCCTCTTATATTCCCTCTTATTCCACACATCCGCACAGTGAGTGACGAGGCACAGACGATCACTCATCACAGCTCAGTTATTACTGGCCGCTGTGGTGTTGTGTGCTCTCTCACTGCTCATGTCACTCTTCTAATGAGATTAAAGTCATGGCACCTTGACGATTCCCAGCCCTCTGCACTAAAATATCTATGGAGGCTTCTCTGTTCTATTCTTGGATTGCTCTGTTCTTCATTGCTAGTTTACATATGCATTTTTCCCTTTCAAAGAGTTTGGGAGTATAGTGTTTTTTTTATATTTTAAAGAATGTTGGTAGCCAAACAGTTTCGGTTCCCAATGACGTCCATTGTTTGTTTGTTTTTGTCCATACAATGGACGTCAATGGGAAGCGAAACTGTTTGGCTACCAACACTCATAGAATTGTCATTTTTGGGTGAACTATCCCTTTAAGATGTATTTTATCCTTTATGTCATGAGGAGGTATTGACTGTCTATTATTATAGTAAATATTATTAGCTAGTTTCTCAACATCTTGAGTGAATGTGCTTTTAACATGAGCCAGAATTGGTTCTGTTAAAAATTGTTAATATGGCTTTCTTATTGCATGCTGTGATGCTTTATGTGTCACCAGTTATTATGCAGTTCTGTTTTGAAATTAATAAGCTCTTTGTTTGCCTACCAGGTATTTCCCATGGGATGCAGCTAGTTCCCTATCGGGACGTGGTTCTTATACTTCCTTGTGCAACTGCAGAGTTAAACGTTAACGCAAGATGAGCGTGGACAGATAGCAAACTTGTTTGATTTGAATTCTGTGTTTAAGGCATATACAGTAGTATTGTGTGTAAAATCCCCTGTGTTCGTTCTCGTGTTCTTGTGAAATCCCGAGCGGGCCAACAGCTTGTCTCTTCTGACTCGCTGCAGAAGTCATGCGCAGGTGTTGTCATGCCTTCTGCTGTCAAGTCTAGTCATGTGTACTGTGTGGCTGTCTTCTGCACTTGCTGGTTCGAAAATGGGATTTGTGTACGTGTGTGTGTTTGCTCATCGTGTAAATTAAGTTCTGTGCTACTATTATCTTGTGAGATTTTGTGCTGCTAATGGAAATATTTGTTAATGCTTTTTGAAACCCCGTATGTGATAATTAGTTTGTTGTCTATGAATGTTGTTCATGTCCATGTTGTCAATCTGTTAATTGAAACAGATTAACTGATTGTAATGAATGATTGTAAGGTGAATTAAGAACATTTACAAGGAATAAATATTTCATACTGGCTAGTGCTGGGAGGTACACCGGTTCATCCGTAATACTGGTTTCAATTTCGCATACGATACGTATTTTTCAAATACCGCCATACCGGCGGTGTGTAGCTGAAACAATTGCTGCTGCTGCATATATCCAAATGGCCACAAAGAGCACTATGTAAAGTGTTTTGAGTAGGGTTGGGAGTTAAAAATCGATTCCAATTCTGGAATCGGATAGTTTATTTAAATTATTACAATTTCGATTCCACTTATCGATTCCTGTGTGTGCATTTTAATGTGATTTCAAACCATTTTCAAGCACAAGAAGATGCAAAGAGAACTCAATTCGGCACTCGCACACTAAAGGCCAATTTATACTTCTGCGTCGGGTGCGCGTAGAAGGTACGGCGTAGCATACGCATTGACGTGTACCATACGTCGTACCCTTCGCCGTACCCTGACGCGCACCTCCTCAAAAATGTAACTACGCGACGCGGACCGCAAGATCTGTGATTGGTCGGCTGGATAGCATCGCGTTTCCTCCTACGCATTTCCGGAATGATCTTCTGCACTCTGCACCGCCCGCCCGCCATTTTTAAATTCCGAAGATCAGTGAAGAGCCATGGAAATAGACCAAGTGACCGAGAGATTGCTTGAAGAAGTGCGGAAATACAGCCATCTGTATGACTCCTTCAGTCGCCATTGCTCGTAGAAACCTAAACTCAAAACAGCTGCGAGGAATGTAAACACAGTGGAACTGGAACATTAAAACCCACCCGCGCCAACTAGCGTTTCGGCGGTATAACTGCAGAGCAACACAGACATTCGCAGAAGTATAAATGCTCACGACGGCGTCGCCTACGTGCGTAGCCTACGACGTACACTACGGCGTACACTCAACGCAGAAGTATAAATTGGCCTTAAGAGCCGCATCTCATTTAGTGCACGGATACCAAATTGAGTTCTCTATCGCGTCTTCTTGCGCTTGAACTCACAAATGCACACGAAATTATGTCAAATTATCCTCGTAAAAAACGCATTTGGAACAGTATATTGGATCCTGCATAAAAGCTTAAAGTGACCGCAGCCTAATAAACCTGCTGCCGTCTGTGTCATTACTGTTAATCAAAGAACAAAAGAAAAAGAAAATCACTCTCTGATCTTGACTGAATAACTTTTGTAATTTGTAAGTAATAAGGATTAATCAATATTTTATTTATAAAAAGAAAACGCTTTTTACATTTGATTTCAATTTCTGAACTTTGTTCAGTTGTATTTATTTGTGCTATTACTAATTAGTTTATTTGTTCTTATTTTATTGCTGTTAACTTGTCTTTAATAATGTTTGAAATTAGCTGTGGTTTTGTGGTGTTCTTTAGGCTGCTGATTTTTGTTCATGGAAATCAGCAGCGCAAAATGTTTTGCAAAAAACACAAAAAACAATAAGAAACATGTTTGATATAAATGTTTGACTAAATGTTTTTACCTTACTGCAATTGAAACTTGCAGTGCCCAACCCTAGTTTTGAGAGGGGACCACTACTAACTGAAAAAACAGTTTTACTAATGGTTATAGCTTTATAACACAACAATAAATAACCCACATAACTAACTCTCTTTTAACGTAATACCATGTAGAGCCCTATGATTTCTGCGATGCAGATGGAAGAATCACACAATCCAGTCACAAATGGAACTTACTGAATAAAGCAGAATATCACCAAAATTGTGCAATTTTTGTACGAATAAATCAAAAGAAGGTCTGTACAATGAATCAAATCTAGCTTGTTGTGTAGGTGTGTTGTTCAAGTCCATGTTGTGAATCTGCAGTGTTATCTCATTTATGCCCTCTGCTTTCTCTATTATAGTGCTTTTATAACCTTGCAGTGCCGCAATTTAGTCTTGAGCCTTCTGTTACGCCAACATCTTCCTCTTTCTTTTTACCTCCTTCACCCTAATGTGCTTCTATGCACTCCCTTGTTCTCTTATTCCTCTTTGTGCCTTTTGAGTGCTCTTTCCCTGGGCTCAGTTGTGTAATGTTCTCTGTAGGGCATGTTGTACTAGGGTATGATGTAGCCTATATGGTTCCCTGCTCCGTAGGTCCTGTCTCGATAGAGCTGCGCTGAGCTCCTAGAGTAATTCATTGCAAAGAGGAGACCCTTAGCCATTCTGGTACAATGACCGTGGCCATGCTAATGTGACCTCTGTTCACTGCCACTTTCTGCATGCCCTTTCCTTTAATGTTCATCCTCTCTTGTGCCAAGTCACATTTTATTCCCTGAGGTGATGTACTGTTCTGTGCATCATGTACTGCAGTTAAACAGCTTCAGCACAGAGTCAGTCACATTTACATCGGGAGTAGTTGCCACATTATTAAACGTTAGCAAGTTAACATCTAATATTGGTAAAATATTATATACATCATTAATCAATATTATTTTATTATATTTTATGTTACATATTTAATGATATTGTACTTATACAAGTAAATCCCACATTATTAAACATCTAATTGTATTTAATTATTAAACTGAGAGACCTGTGATGTGTTTGTGTAGGATGAAACTGGCGCTTATGTGATTGACCGAGATCCCACCTATTTTGGTCCCATACTCAACTATCTGCGACATGGGAAGCTGGTTTATAACAAGGAGTTGGCAGAAGAAGGTCTGTTCATTTATTCTCAGAACTGTTGTCACTTGTCAGACTATGCATTTTCAAATTTATTGTAATACCATTTTAATATTATAATAATAATATATTTTAAAATCAACACATAACTATTGATGCATTGGTACTATATGATTATCACCCAGTATTAGATATCTTTTTTATTTATCGATATTATTCAGTTGTGCTATTTTAGTATTATTGTCATATTATAGTATGTATTAATATTTTTGAATTCAGTTAAATTCACATTTATTTGTATAGCGCTTTTCACAATGCATATTGTTTCAACGCAGCTTTACAGAAAATGCATGTTTACATTACAATTTTTATATTTTTTATTTTTCATTACAATTTTAGTTCTGATTTTGTCTCTTTTTATGAACAATGTTAGTTAACTGAGTCGATTTTGGATATTTAATTGTATATGGTAATTTCCCCTTTTTTTTACATTTAGATTGTTTTTCATCTTAAAGTTAATATTTAAAAACTCTAATATAATAGCACTGTTAAATGTAATCTTGCCTTTATTTACTTGCAGCATTTACAACGATTCATTTTAGTTTTAGGTGTTTAATTTGTCATTTATTTATCATTTCAATATCGGTGCATATCTAGTCAAAACAGCACATAAAACTGTATGAAAATGTAAAATGAAGTGTGTCTGTGCCGTCAGGTGTCTTGGAGGAGGCAGAGTTCTACAACATCACACCGCTGATTAAATTAATCAAAGAGAGGATTCTTGAGCGAGACTCCAAGGCTACACAGGTACTGAACAGGGTGTTTTATCATGCCTCCCATGTAGCTTCAGTTTCTGGAAATATAGGCTATTGCTTTTTTTCATTTAGTATCCAGTTTTCAGCTTCATCACCTTCTCAGCACTATATTTCTGTCCGTCTCAGTTTCTACTGTACATTTGTGACTATATTTGCGTGCTTATGCAACAGCCGTCAGTTTCCCACCCACTTTCGCTCTTCTTTCCATACTCGCCTTTTGGCATTCTCCTCCACTACCCACCACATTTCTTTTTTTATTCTTCACCAGTCTTCACCCTCTCCTTCTGTCTCTCATACAGCAGGTACCACCAAAGCACGTGTATCGGGTGTTGCAGTGTCAGGAAGAGGAACTGACCCAGATGGTGTCCACCATGTCGGACGGCTGGAAGTTTGAGCAGGTCAGCGTGCGCGCCTGCCGAAAACCCCGCCCCGGACTGCTCTGGACTGTGGGTTGGACTGACACTGAGTTGATTTCCCTTCCCCGATCCTAATTTTCCCAGTGTCCAATTCTCCCCTCAGATTCAGAGTCCAGTAGCATAGCTAAAGTGTGAAATTAAACTTTTGCCATTTGTGTCCATCTGGATTTTACGTGGTCAGTTGCACCAAAACCTCTTTATCATTATGTGTTGTTGAAAAATGACAAACTATATGATCTTCCAGCTTTGTCGGTATGTAGTTTTGCACATCCCTAATGATATTTTACACATTCGGAAAGTGGAAATCTGCATATTCTAACAAAATAAGAGTGATTTAGGGTCCACCATACACCAATAAGATACGTTTCTTAAAGGAATAGTTCAACCAAAAATGAACATTCTGTCATTATTTTCTTAACCCTCATTTCATTCCAAACCTGTATTCTTTCTGTAAAAACACAAAAGAAGATATTTTGAAGAACATTGGTAACCAAACAACATTGGTGCCTATTGACTTCCATTGTGTAGACATATATATATATATATATATTTGAGGAAAAAATTGCTCCACACAAGAAAGAAAGCCATACAGGTTTGGAATGACATGAGGGTGAGTAAATGATTATTGGGTGAACTATCCCTTTAAAATACCAAATTAGAAAGCAATGCTCATGGTGTGAAACACTAAAAAACAATGCAAGACATGAGCAACAATTCAATTCAATGCAACATTCAAAATCATCCATCTGCATGTGTACATAAACCAACATTTAAAAAAAATTTGGTTCAACATAAAAAAAAAACTAAAAAACAAGGCTAAATATCTATTACCCTATATTGCACGTATATGCGATCCATAAAGCACAACACACTATCAGCATGCCAACTTGACTAGTTGACCAACCTAAACTATCTCTAATGAATGTAATGAAGAAGTTTTTGGTACAGCTGACTAGGCATTTGATCCATCTTGATGTTTTCCTTCATGGTCCTCTCCCCTTTCCTCAAATCTCAAGTACCTGTCATGAAGAAAAACCTTCTCTCTATCTCTCTCTTTCTTGGCTGTTCTTTGCTTTTCAAGATGGTGAACATAGGCTCATCTTACAGCTATGGAACAGAGGACCAGGCTGAATTTCTGTGTGTGGTGTCAAAAGAGCTGCACACCTCGGGTGGGGGTTTGGGGACGGAGCAGAGCCACAAGACTAAGGTTGGAGAACCTGCAGACACATACATACACGAGTAACGGCTCATCGTTTTTGATCGTGCCATCTCACAAACACCGTAAAGCACAGTTCCACTCACACATTCCTCAAAAACATGCTTACGACCTACAAAATCTGCTTCTTTTCATCTCATTTCACATCAATAGCCTTGAGATCCTCCCACACCTACTCTTCACAAATTCATAAATCTTTTTCATTTTTTTTTTGGTATGCCATCATCTGTCGTGCTGCGATCCCACCGGTTTCTGTTCACCCTGTTGTCCACTCATAACACAACTAGACCTCGGACACACAGGAGGAAGATGGAGCGAGGAAGGAGGAGGAGGAGGAAGTGGGAGAAAGAAATGCCACCCCCAATGAGTGGATTAGAGATTAGCAGAAACTTATGTCAAAGGAATTGGTGAGGAAATGCTGTCATGTTGGTTGTATTAGTGGTAGATGTACAAAATTCTATCAGTCTGAGGGTTTTGGTAAATTGCATTTCAGTGCACCAAATAAGACGAGCACAAAGAAACAACAATAAATCTATATTAGTTTGTTTGGCTGTGTAAATAGTCCTATGATACAAGGTTGTATGAGGAGGATTTATCCAACTAGTTTTACTTGCCTTTTATGAGCACAGTGCAATGAAATGCAATAGCCTTTACCTCCTTGCAACTCCCAAGCATGAATTTCCCTCGTAAGAATATATTTCCTATGTAAACACAATTCACAATTGTCCAGACAAACTATTGTGCGGTACTGAACTTTGAATATAAACTTGGATACATATATCTTAAAAATTTGATTTTTTAGCACAGGTCACTAGACCAGAAATGGCGAACGAATGACTCAACCGAATGACTTCAATATTTAGCACAGCGTCTGTTCCATAAACTGCCATTGAGTCATTGCCATCTCCACCCATATCCACATCTCCAGTAAAAATGATCTTTGTATTTGTCATAATTACATGAAACATACAAGGAGGCATATTTCTCACTCTACACTATCCATATCCAAAGTTACTAGTAATTCTGTATTTCTGTAGTTATACACTACTGTTCAAAAGTTACGGGGTCTGTAATATTTTTTCAATGTTTTTGAAAGAAACAAAACTCTTTTGCTCACCCTCAGGCTAAATGTATTTGATCAGAAATACACTGAAACAGTAATATTGCGAAATATTACAATCTAAAGCGATTGTTTTCGTAATATATTTTAAAATGTAATTACAGAATTTTCAGCATCTCGTCTTCAGTGTCACATGATCCTTCAGAAATCATTCTAATATGTTGATTTGCTGCTCAAGTAACATTTCTTATTATTATCAATGTTTAAAACCATTGTGCTGCTTAATATATTTGTGGAAATTGATACATTTGTTATCAGGATTCTTTGAAGAATAAGGTTCAAAGAGCATAAAAGACCCCAAAAATTCTTCTGTAATATTATAAATGTCGCTGCCTTTAACTTTTGATCAAATTAATGCATCCTTGCAGAAAAAAAGTAAAAATTTCTTCCAAAGAAATCATACTGACCCCAAACTTTTGAACAGTAGTGTATTTCTGTGACTATAATATATTTTCCAACTCTTTTGCAGCTGTTCCAGATCCATGGGTCCCGGATGTAGGATACAAAGAATTTTATTTTTCTAGATATCCATTTTTTTTTCATGTGCTCATGATGCTGTTTTTATAGCCATACTTTTTTAGATTTGTTGACTCGAATAACGGGTATTAGCGGGAGACTTCACAACCAGCAGCAAAAAAATTGAATTGAAATCCTAAAAGCAAAAGGCACCTGAGGTATTAAGAAAAGATCACAATTACTATCTTAGTACATGGCCTGTTACCAAAGAGCAACATAGTTATAGGATACTATAGTAATTTAAGTAAATATAATGCATTTAAACAATAACTAAAAGACTTAAAGGGTAACTATCGCCAAAATGCAACCTAGGGTCTTTTTGTGAATCTACCCGAGGAAAACTTTTGTTTAAAAGAACAATTAGAATGGAAAGGCCACTTTTAAGTTTGACCGTATTTTCGTTTTCGGTCAAATTGCCTTTTGAATGGGAGTGCTAGGGGCACGACTATGATAGCATCAAAAATCGCTATTTTGAAACACTAAGATCGCTCGACACAACATGAAACTTTGCTCGAAGTATCACCAGGGGCTCTACACATGAACTCGAGAACATTGTTTGTGTACACAGAGTTTACTAAAAAGAAAGGTTTTGAACAACTCACTGTAGCTGTGTCCTCCGGCATTTTGACAGTCAAAAATAGTCAATCTCCGAATGTGAATGAACTGACTCTGAATTTTAGTATTGCTTCTCATATGAGCATCCTTTTCAAATACAAGGTCAATATTGATTTATCACTAACGTCAAAACAACAAGTTATCCGTGAATTTATATGGAACTAAGCTTTAGGAGCTTTCCATCTTAACTCTACTCCCTGTTACGTTGCATTCGGAGATCGACTATTTTTGACTGTCAAAAATAGCCTCCGGTAGATTAACAAAAAGACCCTAGGTTGCATTTTGGCGAGAGTTACCCTTTAAGGGTTACCCTGTTCACACCAAGAAAGATAACTATATTAGCATCGTTCGGAGATCAGCTTGTCTGTCACTTTAAATGCTCGAGCTCGTTACAGCTGGATGGATTCTGATTGGCTGTCGTTCATCAGCTGGATAAAATCTTTTTGAAAGTGATTCCAACAATATCGTTTGACTGTGCTGTTATCGTTATAGCTGTGGTGTGAACTCTGCTATTCTTTAATATTGAGAACGATTTATAGAACCATATCTTTATAGTTATCGTCCTTGGTCTGAACGGGCCTTTAGTCTGGCTTAGTCAGGATAGACATTGTAATCAATGATGGAAAGACTGTGTGGATATGAGACTGTAATCAGTTATTTAGTATTTAGTGTTTAGGTTTTGCACATTTGCTATAGCAGAAGAAGGGCGGCTCTGCTACAGACACGGGTCATGTCCTGTTCCATCTAGCATCAGTTGTGGGTAAATTGCCAGCAGTGTCACCCTGGCAGACCACCAGCAGTGCACTTTACCCCCATTTACAGTCTGTTGAAGTTCATTTTGATAGTCGTTGGCGCCGGCTAAAAGGTCAGGGTGTCATTAGAGGTCACTGGGATATTACACAGGGCTCGGGAGAGTTCTGGTTGTGTTTGTACGCTGTACATGGATTTTTAATAGGTCCGGGGCACAGTTTACTTACAATGAAGTTAGTTTTGTTCATTCAGCTAATGTGCTGCATTATGATACGGTGTCACTTGTTAATGTGTTTGTGTGAAGGATAGATTTCTTTTAAAGGAACAAGTCTGGCAATCAAAATCGTTCCAATCAACATGCCTCAATTCAACAAATTATCAAGCACCTTTTGCTCTCTTTAGCCTAGAGCCGTGCAAATTAGCTTTCTTTGGGATTTTTATGTGCTGTGGGCTGATTTGCATGCCTAAGCTCTTAGCTTGTTAAATATGCTGTAGTTTTGCACAAATTTGAATAGATACAGTGCCCCTAAAACACATTTGGATGTTTAAGCCATGTTAAAAGTGCATAAATGTCATCGCGTTACGTGACAGAATAGCAAACCAAGCACTTAACCAAAAATACTTTTTTTAAAGCACACTTTTCAAGCAAAACATTTCACAGGAAAATGTTTGATAGGTTTTTGTGGTCATTCTGATAGAACACTCAACACTCACTAAAAGTAGCGCAGAGACCAGTTGATTAAAAGTAATTGGGGGAAAAATTCAATTTCAGGCTTCATTTGTTTGGAGATGCCCCATATTCTCTATTTAATGCAGTCAAACCATTTTCGTGACTTAAGTGTTCAGATACTTTTTGGGGCCACTGTATATTTAGATTTTTTTTTTTCGTTGTCATGTTTGATGACAGCATTATCGGTCAATGCTGACTTGAAATTGTGTTTTTTTTTGTAAACAAACATTCAATTAGTTTGTAATAGCAACATGACCTATTATTATTATTATTATATTTATACAGAGGAAAGAGGCATTTGTAAACACAGTTTTGTAGCTCAGTGTGTTACTGGGTCAATCAATTCTTATTCTGTCCCCATTAGCTGCTGCTATGTTCTAAAACTGTGAGCATAATAACAGTCCTTGTGTCTAGACAGAGAATAGTGAATTATATGAAACAGAGGAGATATCATAAATTCCATCAACGTGTGTAGATGCAACTGATGTAGAAGCAGCAGAAGTTTTAAAACGACACATATATTAGCATGTCAGTTCAGTACAGTATAATAATCTCTTTAAACTTCGTACTGGTGTGTTGAACAAATCTTCTCACTGCTTTGAATTTCAGAGGTATGTTTTAGTTTTCCAGTTTGATCTTTTATGTGTTATTTGCATCATTTTTTTATGGCCTTGTATTTTTTATAATCATTCTGTGCCATCCATCTGTATTTATTTTATTCTAATAAATGTCAGATTACTTGTCAGGGCACAGGTAATGTTTTGGTTTATGTTGAATTTTAGTCTGTACACACACTGTGCCCTTTTTTTTTTCTTATGTTTTTGTTTTGTTACATTTGTGTAACATTTCTCTAGTATCAAAAACATGGTCTGTGATTTTGATACTAGAGAAATGTTACCTTTTTTTTTCTTTTCTTTTTTTCTCTTTGTTATGTTTCCTTGACAATTTCTAGAATTCATATCTACATTATAGGTAGTTTGTATACCATACTTCCAATGAACTCTTACATATTATTTATTTATAAAATATGGGTTGTGGCTTTGTTTTCATGGTGTGAAAGGTAAAATTGAATTTTGTTGTTATTTATTTAGTTTTTTTTATGTACTTTAATTATTACAAATTGCATAAACAATTAGCTTTGATTCACAGCCTATTGAAAAAAAAACTCCTCAAGTTAAGAAGATGTTAAGTAATAATTACTAACGGTTTTCTTTACTTGGCGGGTTTTGTTGAAACTGGGCACAGACCCTTAGTCGTGTGTGTATGTATGCCAAAGAATATTGGATTAATTGGATTAATTAGTCTCTTCAACCAAGAGAATATCTTTTAGCACAGAAAACAATCATGAATTACTGTAGATGTCCAAGCAGCATTATTGTGTAAATAGTTATCAAAATAATTGAAATAAAGTTTCGTTTCTTTTTCAAATGTGTGTGAAGAGTTTATTATGTTTATTATTATATTATTATTTAGCTGAAAATTAAATATCTTTCCTGTAAAACAATGTTACACTCTCATGCTAAAACCTAAGCTGAGATCTACAACACTTATTAACAACTACTAATGTTAGATAATCCTATAACACTAACTATAAATGCTTCTTTTTTTATATAAATCCAAATATACAGTATTTACATTTTGCAGTGATTTCAATAGAAATCCAGTTCTGTCATCAGGCACACAAACTGTGTTAGTGTCATGTTCAGGGTTGGGGTTACAGGTATGTGCTAAGACTGTCACCGGTGGCCAGGTGGAGATACTCTGGCAGTTCTGTGCACTCCACTTCCACTTCCACTATGGGCTTCCTGTGACGTGCTGACAGGGTCTTTCTCTTCCACAAGCTGCAGGGCCGCTTCTCCAGGCACGTCTTTATCATTTCAGACAGGTCCTGCTGCAGATTCTGGAAGTTTTCCCTGCCAGGAGAACAGTTCACAATAATCTTTTTTAAAGTTCATCACAGACAAGTAATGAATTCACAGACTAGTTATTAGGAACAGTAAGGATCATAAAATGTGAAACTCACGCTGTTGGAGGCGTTGGCAGATTATAATTTTTCCCTGTAACTCCCGTCAACCAGTATGTTGTCTCTTTTCCTTTACCCTGTAGTGTATATGAAGACCAGTGCTGTTATTGTAACTAAAACTATCACAAATCATTTTCATTCAGCAAAATCAAGATAAAATCAAAAATCTAAATATTAGATCAAATCTTAAATTAAAATAAAATCTAATTCAAAATACTAATAAATGCTATAATAGTGTATATATATATATATATATAATACAAAAATAACACTGATGAGGACAGTTATCAAAAGAATGTTAGTGAAATCACTACCTTTAAGTAAGTTTCTCCTCTCTTTTCATATTCAAACTTGCAGTCTGTGCGCTGGAGAATGTTGATAGTCGACTGACTCACATGGATTCGTAGTGCTGGGGTGAGGAGATCAATATAGAATAAAATATAGATTAAACAGTTGGATTACTCACAATACTTTAGTTGGGGAAATCTAGTGATTTACAGTACCGTAAAAATTTTGGGAAAAAGTTTATAATGTTTTTAAAAGAAGTCTCTAATGCTCACCAAGGCTGCATTTATCTGACTGAAAGTACCGTAAAAAGAGCAATATTGTGAAATATTTCTTTGTTATTCCTTTGATGGCAAAGCTGAATTTTCAGCACCCATTGCTTCAGTTCGGTGTCACATGATTCTTCAGAAATCACTCTAATAGGCTGATTTGGTGCTCAAGAAACATTTCTTATTATTATCAATGTTGAACGGTAGTGTAGCTTTTGAAAGGCAGCACTACTCACGTAGACCTGTGGACTCCATACGAGATGCCGTGTTCACAGTGTCTCCAAACAGGCAGTATCTGGGCATCTTAATTCCCACTACACCAGCAGCACAGGGCCCTGTGCACATGCAACATAAAAAATACAAGCTAAGGTTATGTTCACACTTAGCGTCTTTTTTCAAACTGCCAGCGTCTGTTCTACATTATAACCCTATGGAGTGAACCGTTTTTTCAAAAAAGTCCTGAGCGCTTTTTTAGACGCCACCGCCGGCGCCTTTTTCTGCAGCTCAGAGCGTCTTTTTAAGTTGAAAAAAGTTCAACCAGAGAATGTCTAATATGGCGGCTCTGGTTCAACTTTTCTGAAGAGAACGCCTTACGTCAAGCGCCTTTTTGACAGCTGACCAATGACAAGCGAGTAGCGAGACCTGTCGTTTCCATGACAACTGTCTGTTGTGCACCCACAAACGTCTTTGTGAACCGAACCGACATTCTGCTCCCCGGTAACTTCAAAAGCCAAAAGCAAGAGCCAACTTTCTCTTTCTCGACATTTTTTGCATCACACAGCACTAGGCTACTGTTGCAGCTCTTGTTATAGCAACAAAAGACGCGCTCGGCTGCTATTTGTAACCGAACAGCTTTTTTTGCTAAAAAAACGCCGTTGTCAACTTTTTCTTGTCAAAAAAGACGTTATTTTGTATATTTTTGTATTGTTTAAAATATTTTTCCTAAGGTCTACTTCTTTTTCCACCCAAAAATTATAAATAAATTTGTGTTTTTTTTTCCAATAATTTTCCACCCTTTCTCTGACCCTTGCATTTCTCGAGTTCACACTTCGGCACAGATCTGTACAGTGACATGAATTGAGGTATGTTAAATAATCTGCTAAAGTTATTGTTGTTTAGAAATGATGCAACATTTATTATTTATAAACGATTATCTAGATAGAGCTAGGGTAGGTAGATATCAATTAATTTCTATATATCAATGGATGGGTCTATAATTTATTTCGAGAGACAAAAAGTTCTTGACAGTCAGGTTGATGTTCTGTCTGGCTCAAACTTAGCTAACCACGTGTAGGTCTAGCTGTTCCTAGTCTTCTCTACTCACTTTCAAAATTTTCAAAATTTCCTTTTGTTGCCTGTCTTTAGCTTGCGTGAGATGGCCTCTTCTGGTAAGACTCTGTTTACTTCTTGCATTAAAACATAACGTTACTTCACATGGTTTCTGGGGCAACATTACAGTAGATATTGGAAATATGTGAACTTGTTTTTTACAGTCTATGGTGTGAACACACAAAAGACACATTTATAATAGGTATATATGTATGTAAATCTCTCTAAGTAAAGAGTTGAACTGCACACTCACTCAAATATTTTGATTATTTCCAACGTCATACATGATAAAACCCACATTAAAAACTTTTCCCATATGGTTTGAATGTAGATTCTGGTTTGAGTTGTTTCTTAAAAATGAGATCTAATTATCAAATTTATATCTTAATATAATTTTTTTTGGACTAAAATCTAGGCTATGTGTGCACTTAATGTGGGTTTTATCATACTCTGTCTTTACCAAGTTCTCTTTAACTTGCATCTCATAAAGGTGTGTGTTTGCTTTAGCTACTTAAGGAAATGAAAATCTCTCTCTCTCTAAGCTTGTATAAACTATAAACACCCATCTCTTTTTTTTAACTGCATTCTAAACCAATAGTTTGTCTATGGACATGTTTTTAATGTCATTTTCAATTTTCTCTGCACAGTCCATCAGTGGCCAAAAGAAATCAAAATGGCTTGACACTTTTTCCAAAAGTGTTCCACCAACAAGTGCCTGTGCCGTTGTACTTTGAAGATCAGGAGCAAATTGATGCAATCCACACTCACCTGACATACATTCTGGGCAGCACACCCACTCACACCCACAGTGACAAGATCAAATTCACCATGGATGTCCTTTTTATTTTATTTTTATGTTTAATTTTTGTTTGTTTGTGAACAACAATATTGTCTCTCTCTTCTAAATGGCCCTTGGAATTTTAGAAAAGGGATAAATTGTGTTTGTCTTCATAAAATGCTATGTAGGATACTGTTTTGTATCTGTATGACGTCCAATAGTGAATAGTACAGCAGATATTTCATCGAGGATCCATATGATTACACAGCACTGTATGTCTAATGGGTTAAATATGATTAATATCTAAATGTAACTTTATATAAATTCACAAGTTATCACAACAATATATTTCACTCAGTCTCCTGTATATAAAAACCTACGGTGAATATAACTATTCTACAGTAGGCCATTTATCATTACTTGTCATCTGATCCATATAATGTGTATTATAATTTTTTTAATTCACAAAAACAAATAGTCTTCTATAGGCTGAGTGAAGAGAGTGAAGCCCAACTGAATATCTACAGATATTTTAATCCGTAGTGCAGATCTACACTGTAACGTTTATATTTAAATGAACAAAAACCACAAAATTGGTCAAAGTCTATGGACGGGACGGTTATTAAAGGGATAGTTCACTTTGAAATTAATTTTTGGTATGTTTTAGCTTACCTCAAGGGCATCCAAGATGTAGGTGTCTTTTTTTCCGCAGTAGTTTCAATTTTGATATTTTTAGGTCAAACCGTTCTTGTCTGTCAGTCATATAATGCAGGTCTATGGTCATTATCTCAAAATACAAGCACAGAGTCCAAATTAAAACAATTCCCCGTCGTCCAAATTAAACAATTCCCCATCGTAAGTACACATTGATGGCCTAAGACACGAAACGAGCGGTTTGTGTGAGAAAATGAACAGTATTTATATCGTTTTTACCGGGGAATTGTTTAATTTGGACGATGGGGAATTGTTTTAATTTGGACTCTGTGCTTGTGTTTTGAGATAATGACCATAGACCTGCATTATATGACTGACAGACAAGAACGGTTTGACCTAAAAATATCAAAATTGAAACTACTGCGGAAAAAAAGACACCTACATCTTGGATGCCCTTGAGGTAAGCTAAAACATACCAAAAATTAATTTCAAAGTGAACTATCCCTTTAATGTGTAAGTTTCGAGCATCGATTTAATGGTGTTATATCATAGTATATCCCCCTACTGGACGCATCAGGAACAACAGGGGCGTAAAACTGCCTGGGCCGTATATCTACGACTCCAGGTCTGCAGCCTCCCCAAATAGTAGGAAACAGCCAAGAGTGAGGAGTCGGAGGGATGCTGAAAACTGTTGAGGAATATAGGTGAGTCGGCTGCGTATGTATATATATATATATATATAACTCCTCTCGTGCTGATTGGATAGATCATTTGAACGTGTTCCACCCGAACATTGACAATAAAACATAATTTTTCCGGATATTACCTTTCATGAAGTGTGTTATATCGCCGTTTGTGAACGTTAAAGGTCTGCAAAGTTTCAAAGTTCAAAATACATGATAAATGGAATTATTGTCTGCCAAAACATAGAACCAAATCTGAACGACCTGAAACAACTCAGCAAATCCAGTCTTACTTCCTGCACAAATCCACTTTGCATGCACTTCCAAATGATGAGTAACGTTACTCGGGTTCAATTGACACCATCATTACTGTTCTTATCACTGTGTAATGTGTATACTAGTGCTGAGGAAGCCTCAGAGCTGAAATTCAGATATGGTAATAGATATTTCATTTCCAACACACGCTGTAAGCGGTAAACCAATCACAACAGACTGGGCCATCTGACCAATCAGAGCAGGGTAGGCTCGCGGAAAAGAGGGGTTTAGAGAAACTGATTCCTTTATCGAACCATTTCAGATTCTGTAAGAAAAGAGGTGATGCTGCAATGTATATTATGAGAAAATGAAAGTGTTTTACATAGATAGTAGGCAGTATATGAAAATGTATTAGCGTATGCTGTGTGGTTGATGTCCAGTGTTGCTAGCTGAGCAGAAATACATAATCGTGTTTGGCTTGGTCCCCTCAAAGTTGCGTTGGATTTTCTCCTTAGCGTAAATGTTAAGTGGCCCATCTATGGCCCATCTATCACGGTTTTAATTTTCGTAGAGTTAGTCTCTGGAGTAAAATAGGCTATAATCTGTGCGTTTACACAGCTTTTTTTTATATGGCGGGTGCGGCTCGAGTTTCACGTGCGTTCGGTCAATCAGCGAACACTAACGTCACTGGTAGTTCCTGTAGTGCTGGTTTAGACCCTACTCTGAAGTAGGAGCTAAATTAGTTCCTCCAAAAGGAGTTCCTAGAGCTAAAATCGTTCCTAGTTCCTGCGGTGCGAACACGCCAACATTCTGATACATCCGCCAATAGTTCTAGGAACTATAAAAAGGTTCCTCCGGTGCGAAAGCCCCTATTAAGAAATGCCCTCTGCAATACTTGAAAACTTTAATCTAACAGTTTATAAGGCCGCACTGTTGAGCAGAGTACAATGAATGACTGGCCGTTACCTGAATGCACACCAATGCGAATCCACACGGGCATCCCAGGGAGATGGCGCAACTGGAATGTGCCCATGAAGGCCAAGATGTCCAGTGCCATGAAGCAGATATCCATTGCATGCCTGTTCCCATTGCGTCGAGGAAGACCAGACACCACCATGTATGCATCACCAATCGTCTCTACCTGAAATAGACACACAGACACATCGCCTTGAATTACTGAGGCATTGTAAAAGCCTTCTCTATACTGGGTACTATAGTGAATTGAAATACCTTATAGACATCGTGATTGTCAAGGATGCTGTCGAAGTTTTTGTAGATGTCATTGAGCATGTCCACCACCTCCATAGGTGTGCTGAAGTGGCACAGTGTGGTGAATCCCACAATGTCACTGAAGTAGATGGTGACTTCGTCAAAGAGCTCAGGCTCCACTTTTCCTGTTTCCTTCAGAGAGCGCACAACTGGTCTGCAAAAAAAGAAAAAAAAGACAAGGGTTAATAATTTAATTACTTGGCAGTAATAATATAAATAGTAAAATTTTGTCTAAACAAAAAGAAGATGCGAAAAACAAAACAAAACAAATCTAGTTTTTAAATGCTAGAAATGCATTTATGCATCACAAAATCATAATGTACAGTATAAAAATGGATATTTATTTGAGATTTGCTAAGCTACATTTAATAGTGTTATTAAAATCAGCATGAAAAAGAAGTTGCAATAGTCTTTTCTTCCCTATTGTGATGTACAGTATATCCAAGTGAAAAGAAGAAGAAAATAAATGTATAGGAATTGATTGGATCACTGTGGTTTACTATTGCTGTGATCTAATGTGAGTAAAAGTAAACGTCATCAGAGAAGAGAAGAGAACAGAAGAGAAGAGAACAGAAGAGAAGAGAAGAGAAGAGAAGAGAAGAGAACAGAAGAGAAGAGAAGAGAAGAGAACAGAAGAGAAGAGAACAGAAGAGAAGAGAACAGAAGAGAACAGAAGAGAAGAGAAGAGAACAGAAGAGAAGAGAACAGAAGAGAAGAGAAGAGAAGAGAAGAGAACAGAAGAGAAGAGAACAGAAGAGAAGAGAAGAGAACAGAAGAGAACAGAAGAGAACAGAAGAGAAGAGAACAGAAGAGAAGAGAAGAGAACAGAAGAGAAGAGAACAGAAGAGAAGAGAACAGAAGAGAAGAGAACAGAAGAGAACAGAAGAGAAGAGAACAGAAGAGAACAGAAGAGAAGAGAACAGAAGAGAAGAGAAGAGAAGAGAACAGAAGAGAAGAGAACAGAAGAGAAGAGAAGAGAACAGAAGAGAAGAGAACAGAAGAGAAGAGAACAGAAGAGAAGAGAAGAGAAGAGAACAGAAGAGAACAGAAGAGAAGAGAACAGAAGAGAAGAGAAGAGAACAGAAGAGAAGAGAACAGAAGAGAACAGAAGAGAAGAGAACAGAAGAGAACAGAAGAGAAGAGAACAGAAGAGAAGAGAAGAGAACAGAAGAGAAGAGAAGAGAACAGAAGAGAACAGAAGAGAAGAGAAGAGAAGAGAACAGAAGAGAACAGAAGAGAAGAGAACAGAAGAGAAGAGAACAGAAGAGAAGAGAAGAGAACAGAAGAGAACAGAAGAGAAGAGAAGAGAACAGAAGAGAAGAGAACAGAACAGAAGAGAAGAGAAGAGAAGAGAAGAGAACAGAAGAGAACAGAAGAGAACAGAAGAGAAGAGAACAGAAGAGAAGAGAAGAGAAGAGAAGAGAACAGAAGAGAAGAGAACAGAAGAGAACAGAAGAGAACAGAACAGAAGAGAAGAGAAGAGAACAGAAGAGAAGAGAACAGAAGAGAAGAGAAGAGAAGAGAACAGAAGAGAACAGAAGAGAAGAGAAGAGAACAGAAGAGAAGAGAACAGAAGAGAAGAGAACAGAAGAGAACAGAAGAGAAGAGAAGAGAAGAGAACAGAAGAGAAGAGAACAGAAGGGAAGAGAAGAGAACAGAAGAGAAGAGAACAGAAGAGAAGAGAAGAGAAGAGAACAGAAGAGAACAGAAGAGAACAGAAGAGAAGAGAACAGAAGAGAAGAGAAGAGAAGAGAAGAGAACAGAAGAGAAGAGAACAGAAGAGAAGAGAAGAGAAGAGAACAGAAGAGAAGAGAAGAGAGAGAAGAGAACAGAAGAGAAGAGAAGAGAACAGAAGAGAAGAGAAGAGAAGAGAAGAGAACAGAAGAGAAGAGAACAGAAGAGAAGAGAACAGAAGAGAAGAGAAGAGAACAGAAGAGAAGAGAACAGAAGAGAAGAGAAGAGAACAGAAGAGAACGGAAGAGTACAGAAGAGAACAGAAGAGAAGAGAACAGAAGAGAAGAGAACAGAAGAGAAGAGAAGAGAAGAGAAGAGAAGAGAAGAGAAGAGAAGAGAAGAGAACAGAAGAGAAGAGAAGAGAAGAGAAGAGAACAGAACAGAAGAGAAGAGAAGAGAACAGAAGAGAAGAGAACAGAAGAGAACAGAAGAGAAGAGAAGAGAACAGAAGAGAAGAGAAGAGAAGAGAAGAGAACAGAAGAGAAGAGAACAGAAGAGAAGAGAACAGAAGAGAACAGAAGAGAAGAGAACAGAAGAGAACAGAAGAGAAGAGAACAGAAGAGAAGAGAACAGAAGAGAAGAGAAGAGAAGAGAACAGAAGAGAAGAGAACAGAAGAGAACAGAAGAGAAGAGAAGAGAACAGAAGAGAACAGAAGAGAAGAGAAGAGAAGAGAACAGAAGAGAAGAGAACAGAAGAGAACAGAAGAGAAGAGAACAGAAGAGAACAGAAGGGAAGAGAAGAGAACAGAAGAGAAGAGAACGGAAGAGAAGAGAACAGAAGAGAACAGAAGAGAAGAGAACAGAAGAGAAGAGAACAGAACAGAAGAGAAGAGAAGAGAACAGAAGAGAAGAGAAGAGAAGAGAAGAGAACAGAAGAGAAGAGAAGAGAAGAGAACAGAAGAGAAGAGAAGAGAACAGAAGAGAAGAGAACAGAAGAGAAGAGAACAGAAGAGAACAGAAGAGAAGAGAAGAGAAGAGAACAGAAGAGAAGAGAACAGAAGGGAAGAGAAGAGAACAGAAGAGAAGAGAACAGAAGAGAAGAGAAGAGAAGAGAACAGAAGAGAACAGAAGAGAACAGAAGAGAAGAGAACAGAAGAGAAGAGAAGAGAAGAGAAGAGAACAGAAGAGAAGAGAACAGAAGAGAAGAGAAGAGAAGAGAACAGAAGAGAAGAGAACAGAAGAGAAGAGAAGAGAAGAGAACAGAAGAGAAGAGAACAGAAGAGAAGAGAAGAGAAGAGAAGAGAACAGAAGAGAAGAGAACAGAAGAGAAGAGAAGAGAACAGAAGCAGAAGAGAAGAGAACAGAAGAGAACAGAAGAGAAGAGAACAGAAGAGAAGAGAACAGAAGAGAAGAGAAGAGAAGAGAACAGAAGAGAAGAGAACAGAAGAGAACAGAAGAGAAGAGAACAGAAGAGAACAGAAGGGAAGAGAAGAGAACAGAAGAGAAGAGAACGGAAGAGAAGAGAACAGAAGAGAACAGAAGAGAAGAGAACAGAAGAGAAGAGAACAGAACAGAAGAGAAGAGAAGAGAAGAGAACAGAAGAGAAGAGAACAGAAGAGAACAGAAGAGAAGAGAACAGAAGAGAACAGAAGGGAAGAGAAGAGAACAGAAGAGAAGAGAACGGAAGAGAAGAGAACAGAAGAGAACAGAAGAGAAGAGAACAGAAGAGAAGAGAACAGAACAGAAGAGAAGAGAACAGAAGAGAAGAGAACAGAAGAGAAGAGAACAGAAGAGAACAGAAGAGAAGAGAACAGAAGAGAAGAGAAGAGAACAGAAGAGAAGAGAAGAGAACAGAAGAGAACAGAAGAGAAGAGAAGAGAACAGAAGAGAAGAGAACAGAAGAGAAGAGAACAGAAGAGAAGAGAAGAGAAGAGAACAGAAGAGAACAGAAGAGAAGAGAAGAGAACAGAAGAGAACAGAAGAGAAGAGAACAGAAGAGAAGAGAAGAGAACAGAAGAGAAGAGAACAGAAGAGAAGAGAAGAGAAGAGAACAGAAGAGAAGAGAAGAGAACAGAAGAGAACAGAACAGAAGAGAAGAGAAGAGAAGAGAACAGAAGAGAAGAGAACAGAAGAGAACAGAAGAGAAGAGAACAGAAGAGAACAGAAGGGAAGAGAAGAGAACAGAAGAGAAGAGAACGGAAGAGAAGAGAACAGAAGAGAACAGAAGAGAAGAGAACAGAAGAGAAGAGAACAGAACAGAAGAGAAGAGAAGAGAACAGAAGAGAAGAGAACAGAAGAGAAGAGAACAGAAGAGAAGAGAACAGAAGAGAAGAGAAGAGAAGAGAACAGAAGAGAACAGAAGAGAAGAGAAGAGAACAGAAGAGAAGAGAACAGAAGAGAAGAGAACAGAAGAGAAGAGAAGAGAACAGAAGAGAACAGAAGAGAAGAGAAGAGAACAGAAGAGAACAGAAGAGAAGAGAACAGAAGAGAAGAGAAGAGAACAGAAGAGAAGAGAACAGAAGAGAAGAGAAGAGAACAGAAGAGAAGAGAAGAGAACAGAAGAGAACAGAAGAGAAGAGAACAGAAGAGAAGAGAAGAGAAGAGAACAGAACAGAAGAGAACAGAAGAGAAGAGAACAGAAGAGAACAGAAGAGAACAGAAGAGAAGAGAAGAGAACAGAAGAGAAGAGAACAGAAGAGAAGAGAAGAGAAGAGAACAGAAGAGAACAGAAGAGAACAGAAGAGAAGAGAACAGAAGAGAAGAGAAGAGAACAGAAAAGAGAACAGAAGAGAAGAGAACAGAAGAGAACAGAAGAGAAGAGAAGAGAACAGAAGAGAAGAGAACAGAAGAGAAGAGATGAGAACAGAAGAGAAGAGAACAGAAGAGAAGAGAAGAGAAGAGAACAGAAGAGAACAGAAGAGAAGAGAACAGAAGAGAAGAGAACAGAAGGGAAGAGAAGAGAACAGAAGAGAAGAGAACAGAAGAGAAGAGAACAGAAGAGAAGAGAAGAGAACAGAAGAGAACAGAAGAGAAGAGAACAGAACAGAAGAGAAGAGAAGAGAAGAGAAGAGAACAGAAGAGAAGAGAACAGAAGAGAAGAGAAGAGAACAGAAGAGAAGAGAACAGAAGAGAAGAGAAGAGAAGAGAAGAGAAGAGAACAGAAGAGAACAGAAGAGAAGAGAAGAGAAGAGAAGAGAACAGAAGAGAAGAGAACAGAAGAGAACAGAACAGAAGAGAACAGAAGAGAACAGAAGAGAACAGAAGAGAAGAGAAGAGAACAGAAGAGAAGAGAAGAGAAGAGAAGAGAACAGAAGAGAACAGAACAGAAGAGAAGAGAACAGAAGAGAAGAGAACAGAAGAGAACAGAAGAGAAGAGAACAGAAGAGAAGAGAAGAGAAGAGAACAGAAGAGAAGAGAAGAGAACAGAAGAGAAGAGAAGAGAAGAGAACAGAAGAGAAGAGAAGAGAAGAGAACAGAAGAGAAGAGAAGAAAAGAGAACAGAAGAGAAGAG